>NW_022589713.1:16167704-16212531 GCF_004348235.1 Phoca vitulina | reverse complement strand
CCCCCCCCCCCCCCCCCCCCCCCCGACCAGCTAGCACTCTGGCCCCTCCCCAAGCCCCTGCAGCCTCCGTCTGTCTGTACAGTGCATTTCCTAATGGTGTTCCCAGAGTCCTGGTTTTGGCGCCTGTGATGGGACTTCTGCTGAGTGGGGGACCCTACTCCTCCCAGTAAACTCTGATTTTATCTTTCTTATACATCAGGTTTCATGTTGCATTAGTTTTGAAAGGAGGTGCTCTTTCAAAACCACTGGTCTCTTTAGAACTTATCATGTACCCAAGAAGTCTTGTGACTTCTTGCTTAACTGCATTGTTGTTGTTTTTTGTTATTTTAAAGATTTTATTTATTTATGAGAGAGAGAGAGCATATCATGGGAGATGGAGAGCACGAAGTGGGGGAGGGGCAGAGGGAGAGGGAGAAACAGGCTCCCCACTGAGCAGGGAGCCCAACCATAGGGGCCCAGATCCCAGGACCCCGGGATCATGACCTGAGCCAATGGCAGACACTTAACCAACTGAGCCACCCAGGCGCACCATGGACTGCATTGTTTAAAAAATAATTTAAGGAAGTTCTGCAACTTTCTTTTTTTCTAATTTTGAAAGTAATGAATGTTTGTTTAAGAAAGTTTGGAAAATACAGAAAACTATAAATGAGAGAAGTCTTCCAGGACCTCACCACCTACTTAAAGAGTTGTAAACCAGTCTTTGACCCTTGCAATTTGTTTCAAAGAAAAGTAGGATTACTTGTAAATCCCAGTCATAACCACTCATAACATCAAGGGTCCATTTTATTTTTTCAGCATTCCTTTAAAAATTGTCTTTTAATGATTTAAAAAAATAGCAATAGGTTCAAAATTCTAAAGAGTATAACAGTAAAAAGTCCCACTCCCAGCCCTGTTTCAAACCCCTCGGTCCAGTTTTGTAATATATCTTCTTTATAACATAATTGAGCTCAAACTGTATATGCTGTGTCATAGCTTGCTTTTTTGACTTAAGAACATCACATTTTCTGCTGTCATTACTAATCTTGTTATTTGTACATAATGCATTGTAAAAACAAAGCATTAAAATATATGAGTAAATTTTGAAAAGTCCACAATAGAGATGACCACTATCAATTTGGTGGTCGTCATAAGCACGCTATGAAGGCACACACATGATTGTGTCTTTCCACGATGTCAGCTTTATTCAATCACAAAGCAAAATTAAATCACAATTCTAAAGCAGGTTCAGGATTCCAAACTCAATGGCAGTTCACCGTGTGATTAAACCCGGCTTCTTACACAGCATACGGAGCAGGGCAGAAGACAAGCCACACAACAAACAAGATAACAGAGGGTGCAGGACGTTAACAAACCAAACGGGACGTCGGTCTTGGGGCGCACAGTTGAGATAAGGCCTGGGTCTGGTCCAGGTCAGCTCGGCGCTGACTGCTTCTGATGTTCCAGCAGGGAAGGATCTCGGTTCTGTTTGGGAATCCATCGGGCAGAACCTTCGGCGACAGTTGCCTTTTTTAAGTGGTCAGACATAGAGGGGTCAGGTCTGAAGAGTCTGGCAGTTTGCTGCCAAAATCCTTCCCTTTTTAAAGGGATTTCATCAGTTTTGGGTCTCTGCAGACCTCCTCTGGTTCTGCCACTAATCGGTACTGGGGCGTCAGCTGACGTTGGTCCCGGCCATGTCTTCTTAACCGCTTGTGTCATTGCTTGACCCGGGCTCCCTCTTGACATGAGAGACTCCATTTTGCTCTCTACAGAGGCTGTCTCTTTCCAGACCTTATTCTGTAAGTTTACATGTTTTCTTCAAATTTCCTTGTATATGTTGAGATGTGCAAATGTCTTACCTACGCGAGTTACCTACACAGTAGTACGCTCCGTATCTATGACGCTGCCCCTTGCATACCCTCTCTCATTCATTTGTAACTTGTAGAATCTGGAGGTTTGTCCACATCCACACCCAAGCCTACTCCTTCCTTCCTTCTCTCCTTCCTTCCTTTTTTTTTTTTTAAGATTTTATTTTTAAGCAATCTCTATACCCAATGTGGGGCTCAAACTCACAACCCTGAGATCAAAAGTCACATGCTCTACCAGGTGTCCCCCCCTCTTCCTTTTTTAAGGCAGAATCATGAACAAACTGTAATTTTCCAACCATTGCCCTATGGGTGAACATTTAAGTTTTCAGACATTTATATTTATTCCTATTGCTGCTTTGTACATGTGAACAAGCATTTTTTGAGAATAGATACCCAGAATACAAATTCTAGGGGCAAAGGGTATGTGTGTTTACTGTTTTAATTAGACCACCAATTCTTAACAAATACTGTTCCAGTTTAACCCTCCTGCCAAGAGTGTGTGAAAGAATTTGTCCCCATTGGGACGAACATCCACTAGAGATGGGTGATCTTTTAATTTTCTTTTTTTTTTTTTTTTTGCCAATCTAAAGGGTGAGACGTGCCATGTCATTTTTAAATTTATATTTTTTCCCATCCAGCTTTTCCAAGCATATATATATACACACACACATTTAAATAAAAATTTAGAGTCGTGCAATGCATGGCTCTGTATCTTTTTTTAGTTTTTCACATTAAGTCACATTAAAATGTTCACATTTTCTTTTCTGGGTCATTGCACTGTCTTCAAAAGCTCAGTTTCAGGAGTGCTATCTCACTGCACTATTGCAGATCATCTGGAATATTCTTTTTTTTTTTTTTAAGATTTTATTTATTTATTTGAGAGAGAGTGAGAGAGCACGGGTGGGGTGAGGGGCAGAGAGAGAAGCAGACTCCCCACTGAGCAGGGGAGCTGGCCGCAGGGTTCCATCCGGGGAATCTGGGATCACAACCTGAGCCTAAGGCAGACGCATAAACCAACTGAGCCACCCAGGCACCCCCACCTGGAATATTCTTTATCTTCGTTTATTTAAATCCTTAATCTCCAAGACCTGGGGAATGACAAGTAATAGAAAAGAAAGGAAAGCAGAATGAACACCTTCTGCAGGGCTCTGTCCAGTAAAAGAGTCAAATTAAAATCGGAATTAGATGTTTGCCCAGGGGCTCATCCCTTAGGTATTTGGCGGGGAGGTGCCTAAAGTAAACATCAGCTTGAGCTTTTGTTCTATAGAGACGTTGAAGAGTGTATGCTAAATATGAAGAAGCTTCGCCGGGTTCCTGTGTTCCATTGTGGAAAGTGCGCAGGTTTGCTGGTTGTTGTTTGAAGGGAGGGATTATGATTCTCCCAGATCTTTTCACAGCAGTGAGAACATCCAGGAGGCGGTGTGGTGTGATGGACACCGGGTGGAACTGGCAAGTCTGAAGAGTTGGCTTCAGACCCCAGCTGTTCCTCTGACTGCTGGGTAAACCTGAAGAAGACACTAAACTTCTTGGTTCCCTGGGGTCTGTGTAGTGAGAATGACCAGGGTGTGAGTGGGTTTGGACAGCCTGGTCGAGGGTAGGCTAGCAGTTAGAGGCCAATTCTAGCTCAATATTGATGAGAACAGTAAAAACGAGCACCGTCTAAAAACAGGATGGTATCATAAAAATAAATATTTGGTAATTTTCCCCCAGTTCCTGGCATACAGCTCCTAAAACCCTGGGAATCTCCAGAGTGCTAAGAATGTCTTTTATATGCTAATATCTGCTAGCAAGGGGTGGGGGGTAGGTAGCTTCTGGATGGGAGCTGGTTGTCTGAAAGGCCAAAGCACCATTGGAGGGTTGGACTTTCAGCCCCACCCTCTGACCTCCAGGGAGGGGAGAGAGGCCAGAGGTTGAGATCAGTCACCAATGGCCAACAATTTAATCAATTGTGACTACATCTAGAAACCTCAAAAACAAAACAAAACAAACAAAACCCTCTAAGCAGCAGGGGTTCAGAGAGCTTTCAGGTTGGCAGCACATCAGGGTGCTAGGAAGGCAACATGCCTAGAGAGAGTATGGAAACCCTGTGCCCTTGCCCCATGCCTTGCCCTATGCATTTCTTCCATTTGGCTGTTCCTGAGTTGTATCCTTTATAATAAATCTACAGTAAGAGCAAGTAAAGTGTTTCCCAGTTTTGTGAGCTGTTGGAGCAAATTATCAAACCTGAAAAGGGAAAAGGGGTTGTGCGAGACCCCCCGTCTGACTTTGTAGCCAGGTCTGACAAAAGTAGGCAATTTGGGGACCCAGTACTTGTAACTGGCAACTCAAGTGGGGGCAGTCTTTGGGACTTAGCCCTTACACCCGTGGAGTCTGACACTAACTCGGGGTAGTCAGTGTCAGAATTGAATTGAATTGTAGGACTCCCAGCTGGTGTCCACAGAGTTGGAAAATTGGTTGACATGAGGACAAAACACTACACATTTGGTGTCAGAAGCCTTGTGAGGAAAAACAGCTGAGCTGTATGTTACCAGTCTCCAGAAATGTTCTGACACACAGCCAGCTCTGGGCCAGGCTTTGTCCCACACTAGAGACATGCTTGTGAACAGACCCCACTGCTGCCGTCTGGTGGCTTATAGTCAATCACAGGGGACAGCCAGCATTTCAGCGTGGCTATATTGATTATGTAATGATAGTCCTGAGATGTGTCATGAAGGAGAAAGACAGGGTGACTTGAGAGTGTCAGACAGGATCTGATCTAGACAGGGGAGTTCAAGGGCAGCTCCCTGAGAAAATAATCTTGGAGCTGGGAGCTGAGGGCCAATCATGAGTTAGCTAGGTGGGAAAGGTGGAGGTGATGTAGGAAAGAACGCTAGAGTTCGAAGCCTTGACTGCCAAGAAAGAATTCTTGAGATGTCTTTGGTGCAAAAACATGATTTTATTAAAGCACGGGGACAGGACCTGTGGGCAGAAAGGGCTGCAATGGGGTCAGGAGGAGTGGCCCATTATATACTCTCAAGTTGGGAGGGGGTTAGAGATAGCGTAAGTCTAAAATTTTGGAAGGAAGGTTTCCAGGACCTTGAGGACGTAGGCCATATGCTTGGCAGGCGATTGCCAACATGTATCTTGGGGGGTAGATATGAAGTTTCCAAAAGAATTTTTATATGTTGAAGTAGATTTACAGGATCCTGTGGAGGGGGAGGTGTTGGGCTAGGATTGCCTGTTGCCTTAGCAAAGCATTAACATGGGGGCAGTTGAGTCCTCAGAGGACTGTCACTCTGCCAGTTTCAAGGACTTGTGAGTGGGCTGTAGCGAGTAAGGGATTTTAATCATTTTCCTTCTGCCTTTGTTTCCCACATCACTGGGATAGAGGAGAGATGGCAGGGTGCCGACGGGGGGAGGGCAGAAGGGATGGCTTGCTGGTGGCTGTGATGAACCTCACCCCTGTTCATTCATGCATTCATCTGTCCACTCATTCAGTCATCCAACAAACCTTGATTGATCACCTGGTCTGGGCCAGTACTGTTCTTGGTACTGAGGACAGAAGAGTAAGGAGCAAGACGGACAGAGTCTCTCGCTTCATCACTACCCCGCTGTGAACAAATCATCCCAGAACTTGGTGACTTAAAACCTCTGTCATTTTACTGTTATCCTCATGGTCTGGAGGTGGACTGGGCCAGCTTGTGTTTATCACTCGGGTCTCGCACAATTATTCAGGCACCAGCCGGTCTGGAATCACCCGAACGTTCCCTTACTCACATGTCTGAAGCCTGGGCTGGGAAGCCTCAAACAGTTGGGCGTCCCTGTCTCTGGGTGACCTCTCATGTGGTATTTCCAGTATGATAGCTTCAGGGCTCCAAAGCAAGTGACCTGAGAGAGACCAAGCCAGGTAGAATCTCATGGACTCTTCTGACCTGGTGTCAGAGGTCACACAGCATCATTTCTGTCCCATTCTATTAAGGTAGTCCTGAGGCCTGCTCAGGGGACCTAGAACCCCCTCTTGATGGGAGATGTGACAGAAAATTTGTAGATGTGCTCTAGAACCACCACACTCATGCCCTGCTCTCCCTAGCTTTTCATCCTTGGCTTTTTTTTTTTTTTTTTTTAAGATTTATTTATTTATTTGAGAGAGAGAGAGAGAAAGTACCCACATGAGTGGGGGGAGGGGCAGAGGGAGAGAATCTTCAAGCAGACTCCCTGCTGAATGGGGAGCCCGACACTGGGCTCGATCTCACAACCCTGAGATCATGACCTGAGCTGAGACCAAGAGTCAGACACTTAACCAACGGAGTCACCCAGGTGGCCCTCATCCTTGGCTTTAAACCTACCTGCCGGGGCGCCTGGGTAGCTCAGTTGTTAAGCGTCTGCCTTCGACTCAGGTCATGATCCCAGGGTCCTGGAATCGAGCCCCGCTTCTGGCTCCCTGCTCTGCGGGAAGCCTGCTTCTCCCCCTCCTACTCTCCCTGCTTGTGTTCCCTCTCTCGCTGTGTCTCTCTCTGTCAAATAAATAAAATCTTTAAAAAAAAAAAAAAAACCTACCTGCCTGGCTCTGCTCACCAGAGTTCTCCAGAGGAGACAGTCTTATGGCCTGCGTCCTGGCTCCAGCATGCCCCTTGGGGGTCCCACCTTCTTCCCCTGCCTCAAATGGCTCCAGACAGTCATAGTTTTCTTCATCTCTGGCTCTTTCTTGCAGGGAGGGGAGATGATGCCTCTTGCACACTGGTACTCCAAGCATCTGCCCAGCTGACTCACCTCCTAATTGGGTCATCAGAGGACATACATGATCACAGACACCAAGTCCCCAAAGAGCAAGGCTCTTTTGTGGGGCTAAGAGATTGCTAGAATGACTGGAGGGCTATAGTGTGGGGCTGAGATGAGCCTGGACTGACACTGGGGCCTTGTAGGCCATGGGCAGGGTTTGATCAGGATCCCAGGAGTAATGTAGGAAACTGCTAAAAGCCCAAAGTTTTGATGACCACCTGCCAGGGATATTATAGAAGACAGTCCTACGATCTCATTTAATATGTGGAATCTGAAAAAAAAAATAAATGAGGTCAGAGACACAGAGAACAGATTAATGGTTGCCAGGTGGGGATGGGCAAAATGGGTGAAGGGAGTCAAAAGGTACAAATTTCCGGTTCTAAAATAATTAAATTATGGAGATTTAATGTATAGCATGGTGACTATGGTTAGTGATACTGTATTGTGTATTTGCAAGTTGCTAAGAGTGGATCTTAAAAGTTCTCATATAAGAAAAAAATTATAACTGTGTGGTGATGAATGTTAACTATGGTGAGGAATGTTAACTAGACTTATTGTGGTGATCGTTTTGCAATATGTACAAATATTGAATCATGTCGTGCATCTGAAACTAATACAGTGTTATATGTAAATTATACCTCACTGAAAAGAAGACGACAGACCTCTGGGAAGAACAAGATTTTGCATTATGTTTTTAAATTAACCTGTTAGAATGATTTCTTTTGCTTACAGAAGACGACTTTTCAGGTGTGTTCCTAATTGCAGAAGAGGAAGCATAGATCTCTATCCTGATTAAACACATTATAATAACGTCAGCGATTCGGCAGTCGTGGTTAGTTATGACAGAGTTGGTGGGCAGAGCAATCTTCCGTAGCTGACAGGGCTCACAACACTGCTAGCTGAACATGGCCTGCAGCAAACATTCCTACCATCATGCCGTCCTGTAACACCCAACTAATAGTGCAACAGTTAACAGTGAATAGTGCCCAAGTAATAACCAGGAAACCTTGGAAGATGACTAAATATTACAGGCTAGCTCTTTGCTCTTTTAGTAGACATACTGAGAAACTCAATTTTATGATGATAATACAGAATAAGTATTTTTTCATTTAGCTTAAGTTTGTGAAACTGATGTGTAAACAAAGATCATGACCACCCCGGTGCTTGGCATCCTCAGAAGCACTTGTGTGAACAGCTTCTTCCCCATTTCTCATTAATTAAGTACCACTGACCTTTTTTTTTTTTTTTTTTTTTAGAACACCTAGTGATTTACAGGTAGGCATGGCCCCCTCTGGAAGACTTGAAAGGGCCTACCATCTACCAAGTGACATCTTTGTTTCAAGGCCTCTACCTCCCTCAGCTTCAAGTTAGGTTTCAAGGTAAGTACCATATTCCAGATGACAGAGTGTTTTAAAGATGTAAATGACCAAAACTCTCCTGAAAATGTTGCTTGATAATAAGTTTATGGGGCTTGCCCCAATCTGTGCATTTGAATATTCCTAGAAAACTCCCCTTGCTCCAAAGCAAAAAAATTGATTTTATTGGTGTATTGGTATATTTTCAGGTGGGTAGCAGACCAAAAATGAAAAGAAATTAACCATGACTCAGGTGTTTTATATATATTATTTTGTTTAACCTTTTTTCTTTTTTTTTTTAAGATTTTATTTATTTATTTGACAGAGAGAGACAGAGCGAGAGAGGGAACACAAGCAGGGGGAGTGGGAGAGGGAGAAGCAGGCTTCCCGCGGAGCAGGGAGCCCGATGCGGGGCTCGATCCCAGGACCCTGGGATCACGACCTGAGCCGAAGGCAGACACTTAATGACTGAGCCACCCAGGTGCCCCTTATTTTGTTTAATCTTTATCAAAAGCTTATATATATAGACAAGTATGAGGATTTGTGTTAAGCTGCTGTAACAAATTCCTAAATTTCAGTGGCTTAACATAGATTATTTTTCCCATATAAAAGCAGTCCAGTTTGGTTCCAAGACAGTGGTATCAAGGATGGGAGTTCATGAGCTCCATACAGAGATTTGGGGACCCAGGCTAGTGGAAGCTCTGCCTTCTATAATATGCTGCTCTCAAGTGTGCTTTTTTTCCTTTGGATTATTTTATTAACACTGTACATTTCTATTTATTTAACATCAAGTTATATCCTATTTTCTTTCCTTTCCAGCTTTATTGAGATATAATTGACATAAAACATTGTATTAAGGTGTACAACATAAAGATTTGATATGGGTATATGTGTATGTATTGTGAAATTATCACAAGTTTGGTTAACATCCATCTCCTCACACACTTACAATATTTTTTCTTGTGATGAAAACTTCTAAGATTTACTTTTTTTTTTTTTTAAGATTTTATTTATTTATTTGACAGAGAGAGAGAGAGAGCGCACAAGCAGGGGGAGCAGCAGAGGGAGAAGGAGAAGCAGACTCCCCCTGAACAGGGAGCCCAATGCGGGGCTTGATCCCAGGACCCTGGGATCATGACCTGAGCTGAAGGCAGACACCTAACTGACTGAGCCACCCAGGCGCCCCTGAAGATTTACTCTTTCAGCAACTTTCAAGTATGCAATAGAATATTGTTAACTGTAGCCACTGTACTATCCATTATATCCCCAGGACTTACTTATCTTATGACCAGAAGTTCGTACTTTTGACCACCTTCACCCATTTCCCCTAACCCGCACCCCTGCCTCTGACAGCCATCAAACTCTTCCCTGTTTCTAGGAATTTGGCTTTTTTAGATGCCACATATAAGTGAGACCATACATTATTTGTGTTTCCCTGTCTAACTTATTTCACTTAGTGTAATGGAACATTTCACTTAGCGTAATGCCTTCAAGGTCCATCCATGTTGTTGCAAATGATAGGATTTCCTTCTTTTTTTAATAACTGAATAATATGCCATTTTATATATATATACATATATTCCACATTTTCTTTACGTGTTTATCTGTCAATGGACACTTAAGTTGTTTCCATGCCTTAGCTATTATAAATGTGGGGTACAGATATCTCTTCAAAATACTGACTTTGTTTCCTTCAGATGTATACCCAGGAGTGGGATTGTGGGACCATAGGGTAGTTCTATTTTTAATTTTTTGAGGGACCTCTGTACAGTTTTCCACAGTGACTGCCCCAGTTTGCATTCCCACCAGTAGTGCACAAGGGTTCCTTTTCTCCATGTTCTCCCCAACACTTACTATCTCTTGTAATATAGCCATTGTTTTGATAATAGCCATTCTAATAGATGTGAAGTGATATCTCATGGTGGTTTTGAATTGTATTTTGTATCTCTCTGTAGATCAGGAACGTTGAGCATCTCTTTATGTACCTGTTGGCCATTTGTACATCTTCATTGGAAAAATGTTTATGTAGTTCCTCTCCACATTTTTTTAATCAAATTGGGGGGGGATTGTGGTTTTTTGGGGTTTTTTTGCTATCAAGTTGTATGAGTTCTTTATATATTTTGGATATTTTATTCTTTTTGATGTGATTGTAAGTGGGATTATTTCTTAATTTCTCTTTCTGAGAATTTGTTGTTAGTGTATAGAAGTGCAACTGATTTTCGTACACTGATTTTGTATCCTGCAGCTTTACTGAATTCATTTATTAGCTCTGACAGCTTTTTGGTGGTTAGGTTGTTTATATATATTTATCATACATATATATATCCATCCCTGCAAATAGAGGCAAATAGAGACAGTGTTACTTCTTGCATTCAGATTTGGATGTCTTTTATTTCATTATCTTACTTAATTGCTCTGGGTAGGGTTTCTAGTACTGTGTTGAGTAAAAGTGAGAGTGGGCATCCTTGTCTTGTTCCTGATCTAAGAGGAAAAGCTCTCAGCTTTTCACCATTGTGTATGATGAGTACCATTGACTTTGAGGCTTATGTTTAATTACAGCTTTAATCTAAGCCAAATCAAAGTTTTAGAGCTTATAACAGTGCTAGTCCCTACTTTACTGGAAGGAAGTCTGGACTAGATAGCAATTCAGATTCCTTCCCAAGCTAAATGTCGGTGATTCTGTGTGACAATGCCCTTAGCTCTGTTTTTGTAGAGTTTGTAAGTGCAAAGGCGCCCCCCCCCCAAAGAAAAAAAGTTTTGAGAGCTTATTTTGGGATCTGAACCAGAGAATCCTTGGATCTCAGGTACATGGAGGGCTCCTAGAGGTCACCCACGTGTCAGTCCCCCGCAGCATCGCCAGCAGGTGACTACCCGCACTTGACCACCTCCTTGAGCAGGAGGACTCATTCTGTACTGACACTGAGGCTGCCAGCTTCCCACTGAACCATCCAGAAGTTTTCTAAAACATATTTTAAGGGCATGGAGTTCCTGCCCTGGGCACAGGCAGTGATGGTCCACAGGGGACCTGGTACTCCGTGCCTCATCATGATCGAGTCATGGAATGAGCTGGCATTGAGCACCAGGTTTAGTCAAAGCTCTGTAGGTAAGTGTGCTTCCAGCCTGAAAAAGCCCTCATTGGTCAAAACACCTTGATCTGTAGCATGCATCAGTGCCCCCCATCATGCGTCCATCTAGAACAAAATCCCATTTCTGTGTAGTTTTGTTAAGCTGAAAAACACAGCTTTCAGAAAGGGGCTGTGGCAAGCTGCACTTCCAGACGGGCCTGATTCACAATGCACTGCTGGGATTCTCAGGCCCTCCGAAGCTCTTTTTATTTTTTTCCCCGTAAAATTTGGCTTTTACCCCGCAAACCTTCGTTGTACATTTGTATTTCTCGTTTTACAACCCTGCCTATTGAATGTTTTGTGCTTTCCTTGACATCAAACAAACTTTTAGTTGACACAGTTTGCTTGCAAAATAAAAAAGAATCAGCTCTATTTTTTAAGTGGCTTTGTGGTGAGTAAATCATGCCAACTGCATGTTCTCCCATTTTTTGTTGAGGTACTTACAGTTGCCCTTGACATTCTAAAGTCAGAATATGCCAATTTCAGATGTTGCTGCTGGTGCAACTTTAAGGAGCAAAGCGGTGACGTTGGACGGAACGCAGGCTTCTCCTATAGGATCCGAAAGAGATCTCTGAGGAGTAGGTAAGATTGGAAATCCTGGCTTGACGAATTAGTTATTTCAATCCGTTCCGGTCCTGAGAAGTGATCAGACACCTTGCCAGGTTTATCCTTTGTAGAGCTGGGGGGAAAAACCTCAAAGGAGAGAGGGGCAGGAAGGTATAGTTCAGAAATGGGGGGAAAAAAACCTTCTAATATTTCAGGGATTAAAAATACTAAATCTGTAGATTATCTGCCTCACATCCTTTCTGGAAAGAAATGGTAGGTAAATAATTCATGTTGCATATTTAAACACATGTAAAATATAGAATAAACGGTCTTGTTGGTAGGACATGCTATGTGAGGGATGCTGCCCTCCCGTTTGTCACCGCGGAACTATACCTGAGCAAACCAGCACTGATGTCCCTTAAACATATAATTAGGACTGTATGTGCTTTGATTGCTAGATCTGACAAGTGCTGGTCCTGTCATTATTTTTTAGGATAATTGTGTGTGTTGTCCAATCTTCTCCAGTTGTGGGTTATTGCAGACATCCCCTTGCTCCCTTGTTCCTAACAGAACTCTGATTCTGTGCAGGCCTCCACCCTCTCCCTTCCTCCATGGGCCTCTGCCAGGAAGGAGGTGAATCCCAGCTGGTTTCACTCAATTGCTGTGGTCCATTCCCCGTGCCAGTGATGAGTTTGCGCGTGGGCTCATGACACTGTTCTGGCAGTTGGACATTAGGGGAAGCCCGCTGGACGGTTTCTGGGAAAGCCTTCCTTGCTTCCAGGAGAAATGTGCAGGATTGTCCCTTCTCCCTCTACAGATTGCCCAGTGTGACAGTGATGCCAGCCAGTGTGGCCACCATCTTTAAACCCTGGGGGGAAGTCGTCCTAGGGAGAGGACAAAGACAGGATGGCAGAGAGACCAGGGATGGAAAGATCCTGGCTTCCCGATGATGCTTTTGGGGTGCTGAATTAACTAGCCTTGGAGCCGCCGTTCCTCACACTATGACTCATAATGTGGAGAATATGGATGAGTCCCTTTGCGTTAGTGAGGCTTTCCTGCTACCTGCATCCAAGCCATCTTTGTAGAGGAATAAATAATTTAAGATAAAATAAAAAAAACTCAAAAAGAACAAAGGTTATTACAACCATGACTCATGTATATCATATCTAAGAGTGACATTTTAAAATGTGTGATGAGATTTTTCTGCTAGATGCAATTTGTCATGACTGTGTGTTTATTCATCACTGCCTACGGAGGGAGCCCCCATGAAGAGGACCGGTGTCATTTAGTGCTAGTGGCAGGTTCTAGTTAGGATATTGGTTTGACTGCTTTGACAAAAGTGAAATAACAATGATTTTAAAAGGTTGTGAGATTGTTTCTTCTCTCCCAAAACAGTTTGGGCTGGTAGACGGTCAAGGAAATGGGTAGTCTGGCCCATGAGGTCATCCCGGGTTCTCCTCTGTTATCCACTAGGATGTTGTCTCCATGGGCATCAAGAAAGCTGGCTTCCCACCACGCCGGTGTTTCAGAGCCTGGGAAATGGTGAAGAAGGAAGTTCAGAATGAGGTAGGGCAGACAGCCTCCTTTTGACCCAGAATGGCATATAATACTTCCAATCGCAACTCATTGGCCCAAACTTGATCATATGGCAACAACTAGTTGCAAGGGACTCAGGAAAATATCGTCTCTAGCTGGGTGGCCGTGTATCCAGCTAAAACCTAGAGGATTCCCTTAGGAAGGAAAAAGAGCAGACAGACACTGGGAGACAGAAGCATCTGCCACACATAGTATGTCCTCTACAGGGGGAGGCAGCACGTAACAAGGAGAGCGTGCCAGGTGCCGCTCAGATTGTGGAGCAAGGATTCGAGTTACTAGAGCCAGTCTCCCCGAGCAGCCTGGAGCCTTTGCCAGTTCTGACCTGTCCTGGCCTCTCTTCTGGTCAACCAAAGGACTTGAATCAGGTGATGTTTAAACCCTCTCCCAACTCTGACCTTCTCTGGCAGGGTCCCGCAGACCTTCTATTTCTAGAGTGGGGGCAGAGATGAAGGGGAGTCAGGGTGAGTACCTCATACGTGGGTCGTAGGTATTAAAACCGTAGGAGAAGTCACTGCTAACTTACTTGGCACTTAATTAGGAGCCAGGTACTGTGCTGGGTCCCTTACATCTGTTAACTTCACTATCCGTAACACCGCGTGTGAGGTGGAGCCTGTGGTTGTTCCCATTTCATAGGTGGGGAAACTGTGGCTCCGTAAGGGTTTAAGAAAGGCTCCAGCCCTAGCCAGCTGATCCCTGAGCCCACACGCTTAACTCCGTGTTGTGGGAAGGGCTGGGACATGAGGTGGGATTTGTGGGGTGTGGCCAGATCGTAGCGAACCGTGCAAGGAGGGCTAAAGGGCCTGGGGCCTGATGCTCCCCTTTATCCAGGGCCAGTTTGGGGGTCGATCTGCAGCGTTGAATGGCCCACCGCCCCATTACCTCAGAGCCAGGAGATGGCTCCTGTCACTTCTGTCACATCTGTGCGTGACGTAGCCATGGGTTACGTCACCTTTCACTACTCCAGGGGAGAAGACCGGCTATTCTTTAGGAGGAGAGTACCCTGGTGAGAGAGGAGCCCTGGGAGGGTCAGCCGTGGGGCAAAGTACAGAACGCTCAAGGGGAGAACCACCACGCACCCTATAGGCATCCTTTAAGCTGTCGCCCCTCTGAGAGGAACACGGAAACCTCTGGCCTGCTCCTGTCCTGTATTCCCAAAGGAGGCTGGGGCTGGGAAGACACCGGACCCTGGCCCCAGAAAATGAGGGTCAGTCCAGGAAGTCGGCCTGTCCTTTAAGCAGGCACTAATTGGTGGCATGGATCCTGGAATCACACTCCCCCTGCTCTGACCTGGAAGTCAGGGGCTTTGTGCCAAGAGGGGGCTCTAGGGAGGGAGTGGGCATCAGTGCATGTACTGTCTGGTGCCCTTGGTGATAGGACTCCTGAGGTCATCAGGCAGGCTGGCCTGGGCAAGGGGAGTGAGACCATTGCAGCTCACCTGGCCCTGGGGCCAGCTTTCCCCGGGCACAGCAGCCTCACTGCATGTGCAGCTGGTGTGGGGTGCCTGGACTAACCCACCTCCCTTCTGTGGCTCCTGACACTCACAAACAGTGCCACACCCCCCACCCCTTTGCCCCCCAACAGTCAATACAGTCTCACTTGGCGCTGTCTCTTTGGTTCCTTCTGTTTTCTTAAAATGCAATTATAAATGCACCAGCTCCAGTCTGCTCTTCAAGACTGAGCTCTAGCTGAGCCTCTTGCAGGAAAGCTATCCTCCCTCTCTGGGCCTAGGTGGGTCGTCTCCTCCTACTCCCGCTTGTGCCTCACGGCACTGGTTCCATATGGTGTAATGGTCTTTTTACTCATTGTTCCACTGACCAGACTGTGAGCTTCCTTTCTCTTTTTTTTAACTTTTAATTTCAAACATACACAAAAGCAGAGAGGATCATATAATACATCCTGAAGAATCCATCAACCAGTTGTTAGTTTTGCCAGGAGTTGTCAGCATTTTGCCACTCCTGATTTATTAATTCCTCTTCAACCTGCCCCCCCCAATATTTTAAAGCAATTCCAAGATCTTGTATCATTCTGCCATATACACTTTTGTACATTTCAGCTGTGAGCTTCAAGACGGCGGAACTGTATCCCGAATCCCGTGTTCTGTGTCCACAGCACTGTGGATGATAGCCGACACATACTGGATCTTGAGAAATAAGGTGGTTTTGAATCGACTGATTGACCAGATGAGCGACTTGGTTTCAACCTTTGGAACTGAGCATGCACACTAGCTGGAATTTGAGTAACTGGAATGTGAATAACTGCTAGGAACCCACAGCTTCCTTGGTGTCTGCCCTGCGGCCTGGGGGTTTCTAGGAGGTTCTGAATTCTGCCCATCATTCCTCAGACTTTAAGGTGGGTTTATTTTTAGCCAGGCATCTTTGGTTTTGCAATTAAACTCTACGTTGAGGTGACATTGGATAGAGAGGACTATTAAGATGTAGCTTTTACCTTTGCTTGGTTCATATTTAGATGGAATATCTTCACAATTTTAGCCTTGGTTTTTTTTTTTTAATTATAATATCGTATTTACTTAGGCCAAAGTGATTAAGACCCAAAAAATCAAAGTATAGAATACATCTAAAGCATTTTCTTTAATAACATCTTTCTATTCCTGGTAATGGTATTGTAACTACACAAATAAGAGATAATTAAATACACATTTTTCTTTCAAGCAGTTGTGGTCATGTTTAAAACCCTAAATTCTGTATACTTTGAAGGGGACCCTGAGACCAGAGTCATTAGACGTGGCATTTCCCACTCTTACGAGGTAAAAATCAGACCAGGGCTTGGGCTTTGGAAATTTCTGGGGGTAGAATGGTAGTTTGTAAAAATGCCTTTGACATGTTCCTTTTTCCTCTTAATTCAGAAACAGTACTTACCATATATAAAGGGAAGTACCTATCAACTAGTCCTTTTTTCAAAATTATATTCTAAAATATTTCCTTTCACCATTCAAATCTGCTGTAAGATTAAAGCTGTCTGGGTTTTCTGTTTGTTTTGTTTTTTGCTGTTTCATCAGGAATTCAGAGTAATAATTCTATTTCTGGATTTAAGGTATTTTTACTGTGTGGGTTTAGCACAGGCACTAAGGCAGTGCCCAGTAGACATCTGATGACTACTAGTCACTGTTACATGTTCAGCCTGGAACATAAAACAGTTGTTTCTACAGAAGTATTTATAGGAGTTGGATTGGGTCATGATGCCATATTGAGTCTAGAGTGTCTTTTCCTTGGAAGGTGGTGGGACTTGAGAGAGGTCAGAGGACAAGGAGATGTGAGGACTGTGCTGAAGTAGGTCATAATCCCAGCATCTCACCCTGCTGCTGTAGCAGTGACTCTTCCCATGCACTTTATTTTCTGGGCTGTGAGTGAGCAGGCTCTGGGGTTTCAACTGTGGACCCAGAGGCCTGGCTGTCACTTGGCATGACTTGAACAAATGTGATGGCGTGTCCGGCGGAGACCCCAGGAGCGTATGCATAGAGCCCCCATGGAAGGAATATGCAGGAAGATGCCTGGAGGGAACCCACGGATTGCATGACTTCTTAAGTGGCTGCACGAGCCTCCTCCCTACGGATGGAAACGAGAATGGGCTCTGTGGAGAATGGGCCAGAGCTCGGGCCACAGAGACAGAGCCCATTGGCTGGTAATCCTCGTCTTCTTAGGATCCCAAAAGAAGCTGACACAGATGTTCCAGGCTGGAAAACCTGTGGTGGTGCCGGGGCACACCGCAGATGAGTCAGCCAAGGGAAGACTCGTCATGCTGGGGGAGTCAGGAATGAGGCTGCAAACGTGGCTGCCTGCCCCGACAGCTGGGGCTGGCGAGTAGAGACGTGGCCAGTGGCCAGGATTTGGAAGAGGAACCACAGCATGGGGAAGAAGCAGGAGCTCAGGGGAAAGGGCAAGTCTTTGTGTCTAGATGATGGTGCAGGGATCTGTATGATTCCTCCAGAGCTGGGCAAACACAGCATATGCCTGCTGCCACTGCTGTGCACCTCCCTGCCATCCTGCTCTCTCATTCTCTTATTCCCAGTCTCATTTAAAGATCGAGACCCAGGACTCAGAGAAATGAAGTTAGTTAGTTGTCAGAGGGGCACACAGAAACTAAACAGCAGAGCGGGGAATTGGCCCAGATCTGCCGATCTCTGGAGCCACCTGTTTGCCACCATGTCAGGGCTCCTCTCCGTCTCTCGTGCTGAGGAAGCGTCTCTGCCAAAGGCGTCTTTTCTCTGACCCGTGCACCCCAGGTCCCACCATGGGACCGGCACTTGGGTGCTTACACACACACATTGGGGTCCTAGCTCCAGCTGGCAAACACAAATGTATTCAAATCCATGTGAATTTTAGCTACCATGTTTATTTAGCCATTAAAAAGAAGTTAAGAACAAAGCATGACCTTCCTTTCCAAGTTTTCTAGGAAAATAGGCTTCCAGAAGAAGGTGTGTGTTTTCCCTGGGGGTCGAGGTCGCCACCCCCTCCAGGCTGTGTGCTCACCCCTGGGGCTGTGATCACACCAGCATAAGTGGAAATAACGAGACTATGACCACATACCTGGTATTTGGTGTTTGGTGGTGCCAAAGGAGGGTCAGAAGGGCGAGGGTGCAGAAATCCTGAGAGTATTAAGGGGGAAAGGGTGGGTGTTCCCAGACTGAAGCCTGTGTCAAATGAAAAGCTGCAGACATGTAGAGATGTCAGTAGCCTAAAAACTAGAAGCAGTCAGGCAGGCACGCAATCCCCGCCATCTGGTTAACCCAGCACATCCCCAGTATTTTAAATCTGGAACTAAATATAGCTCCTTTCCGAAAAAGCACTCAGCTTATTAAGGAATGTAGAAAAGTAGAGCTTTGCATGTGCTTTCTGCAGATGATGGTACAGAGCTCTAGACCCTGGCTTAGGAATTCCTAGTAAAGATGCAAGCCATTTCCTCTTTGTTGTTATCAGTTAGCTTTCATTTTGTATCAAGCTCCCTAAACTTAGTGGCTTAAAACAGCAACCATTATACTTGCTTGTGATCTGTGGATTGGCTGCGCAGTTCTTTTAAGTCTGGGCTGACTTTCCTGGTCCCCATCCGCTGGTGGCGTGGCTGGGCTGGAATGGTCTGGGATGGCCTTGCTCCCATGTGTGGTGTTGGGCAGACTGGTTGAAGAGAGCCTCAGCTGGGGCTGCTTGCTTTGGCTCCATGTGGTCTCTCATCCTCCACCAGCTTGCCCGGGTGTCTTCCCATGGTGGTCTCAGTGTTCTGAAAGCAGCAAAGGAGGACAGGCCCCAATGCATTAAGTACCTTTCAAGCCTCTGCTTATAGCTCAGTTAATATTGTCCCCATTGGCCAAAGTCAATACCTTGTCCAATCTTAGAGTCCATGTGGGAGGAAACTACACAGGCCATGGGTACAGAAAGTCTACAAATCCACCATGCTGTAAGCCTAAGGTCTAACTCAGTAAGTAGTGGTTATTTCCACCTAATGCCACCAGAAGACAACTCTGAACAGTCTTGTGGTTCATCCTTGTGTAAAAAGGCAGTGTCAGGTAAAACCATACGCAGAGTACTTAGTCATCGTTCTGGTGGCCTCACCTGCCAGTAAGTGTGGTGGAAAATCCCCCAAGAGGCTGTAGGCAAGGAGTAGTTGAAGAGCCAGACCTGGTCCAGCATGGGAAGAAAGACCCTCACCTCCCACACCCAAACGCAGAGCAATCAAGTGGCAGGTCTGGTCTCTGAGGTACTGGAGCAAAAGAAACCACTGGGCTTAGAAGTCAGAGGTGGGTGATTTCCCAGGGCCAGCAAGACTGTTTCCCACGCCCAGAGGGAGAGAGACTGAAGACAGCATTTGAGCTGGAGCTACAGAGGGAGAGGTGAGCAATAATGTGTGAACCTTCAGTACTCACATACCTGGAGAAACCAACAAACAGGTGAAGAAACTTCCTGTCTCCCAGGAGGAGGGAAGAAATAGCAAAGTGAACTGAGAGAAGATGAGGAGGGAATAATACTAGTAACAACCATTGTCTTTTGAATGTCTGTCATATGCTGGGGATTGTACGTAGACGTTAATCCTTGCAACGTCCTGAGGTGATTAGCCCCAATTCACAGATGAGGAAACTGAGTCTCAGAGAGGTTAAGGAACTTGGCCTGGGTCACTGAGCTCAGTGTTCTGGCCCAGGCCTGTCTGGCTCCATAGGGCTGCTCCTGTCTTTCCCCACCGCGCTGCTGATGTGGTCCACAAGAAAGAGCCTCTTCAAGCAGCAAGGGCTGCAGAGCCCTCCTACCGGGAGAGTTCTCAAAGACCCGAAACGCTGGAAGGAACGCTGGAAGATGCTCATGTAAAGGAAAATATGGCGGCCTCAGAAAGTGGCATGGTGACAGAAGAGTGAGGAAGGCATCAAGAGAAACCCCAGCATATTTATGGTCGGGAGTTCAGAGATACCCCAAAGGAGGCATATCCTCTAGAACCTCCTCCCCATTCTGTGATCCAGTCTCCACCCGCATACCCCACTCACCCTCCCCAAATTAAAAGGGTCACCTTAGGGCGCCTGGGTGGCTCAGTCGGTTAAGCGACTGCCTTCGGCTCAGGTCATGATCCCAGGGTCCTGGGATCGAGTCCCGCATCGGGCTCCCTGCTCTGCGGGGAGCCTGCTTCTCCCTCTCCCACTCCCCCTGCTTGTGTTCCCTCTCTCGCTGTGTCTCTCTCTGTCAAATAAATAAATAAAATCTTTAAAAAAAAAAAAAAAAGGGTCACCTTATAAGAAGGTCATTGATAAAGCAGAATAAATTCAATCAGGAATGACCAAGACAAAGAGAGGGTTCTGAAACCCTCAGGCTATTTAGCGAGGAGCTGTCAGCCGTCTTCAAGTACCTAAGAAGCTGGCACGTGCCAAGAGCTAACTGGTTCTGTGTTGACCCACAGCTTGCAGCTAGAGTCAGCGTGCACACCTGTTGGGGAGACACCACAACATGTAAAACGAACTGTAAAGGCACAGAGATCTTGTTTTGTATCTTGTCACTGAGACTTAATAACCTGTACTCTTGAGTTTGGGTTTTCTGCCTGCATATTAGAAACGCATGTGTCTGCCCTGCAGAGTGTGAAAGAGGTTGTGTCAAGGGCCCCACATGGTGGCTGGTTCACATTGTGCTCTGTGAATGGAAACCCAGGGAACGCCGATTTTGAGCAGTTAGAAGTTCCTGGTCCCTGGAGAAGCAGAGCAAAGGTAGAAGGCTTCTAAGGGGAGGTGCAAGGGTAGCCGAGCATTGTTATTCTGCCCAAGTGGGGTATGTTTTGAAAACACTGTGGCCAGCGTTCACAGGTGAATGTTGTTGCCTTCCACGAACATCCCCTGGGAGCTGGGCCAGGCAGTAGAGGTTGTCTAGGGTGGAGGACAGAAACTGTCCTGGGTGGCCTCAATTGGTTAAGCGTCTGCCTTCAGCTCAGGTTGTGATCCCAGGGTCCTGGGATCCAGCCCCACATTGGGCTCCTTGCTCAGCGGGGAGTCTGCTTCTCCTTCTCCTCCCCGCTCCTGTTTTCTTTCTCTCTCTCTCTCTCAAATAAATGAATAAAATCTTGAAAGAAAGAAAGAAAGGAAAGGGAAGGGGAAGGGAAAGGGAAAAGGAAAGAAAGAAACTGTGACCCGGACTTTACTTAGGTTGTTTGGTCCCTATGGGGAGGTTTACTGTTGAACCTGCTCAGATGAGCATTACCAAGGACACCCCCAAGGTCAAGGTGGCCCAGAGCCACCCAGGCTAACACTTTGTATCTGGGATTGGGTTTGTCAACATCAAGGGTTCACCTTTGTTGTTAGCACAGAAGGGAGGACCTGCAGTGCCACAGTCAGGGAGACCCGCGCTCTGTCTCATACTGTGACCTCAGCCTCCTTGGGGGTTCAATGTGGAAGCCAGTGTTTCTCACCAAGCACGGATTCTGCTGAGCTGCTTGTGTCTTTTTAAGAGACACTGTGTGTCTCTTTTTAACAGATCTGTGTGTGTCTTTTTAAACACTCTCAACTGGAGTTTATGAGGAATTTGAATTTTGGAAACATTTATTTGGGGTCCCAAATACATTAAGTCCTGGGTAGGATCAGCCAGGGTAGTATGCTGTCTTAGCCAGGATGCTAGAGAGCTTGCGAGGCTAGTGAGTGCCCTCCAGGTCAAGGAGGGGGTGTCCGCAGGAGGAGTTCCAGGCCATCTTGGGACACTAGGCACTGGTCCTTGCTTAGGGGTGGTGACTAAAGGGACAGAAGCAGTGATTATTTGAAGGTGTAAAATTGGGATCTGTTTGTCAACAGAGATGTTGGTTGCCAAAGTACAGGCTCCATTGTGAGGTACAGGTATATTTTTGTTAGTCTTTTAGCAAATGTTCTCTTTTTATAGACAGTCTGACAAATCCCTTTAAAGGAGTGGTTCTCAAACTCCCTTGCAGGGTCCTTCCTGGGGTTAGGGGCTGGGAAACAAGGGACTCCAGGGCTCTGGATCCTGCTTCATTCCCTACAGATATGCTTTTTAAAAAAAAAAAGATGATATAAGATAGAATTCACAAACCATCCAATTCACCCAAAGTGCACAATTCAATAGCTTTTAAAGATTTATTTATTTATTTGAGAGAGAGAGAGCATGTGTGCACGCATGGACGCATGCGCACACACACACATGAGGGGAGAAGGGGCAGAGGGAAAGGGAGAGAGACTCCCAAGTGGACACCATGCTGAGCTTGGAGCCTAAAGAAGAACTCGATCTCATGACCCTGAGATCATGACCTGAGGCAAAATCAGGAGTCAAGCGCCGACTGAGCCACCTAGGTGCCCCTCAATAGCTTTTGGTACGTGTGTTCACAAAGTTGTGCAACCCCAGCCCTCACCATGTGAGCAAATGAGCTTTTGTCTGATTGTGTCTATTGGGGCTCTGAAGGAGATTGTATTTGAAGGAGGAAAAGGTGCTGCCACTAAAATCAGGTTTGAAATTATTGTTGTCCTCTTACTATAACAGGTTGGACCTTTTCTGAAGAGAGTGTGATTTTCAAGTTTTGTTTCAAATGCCAGAGAGAACAAGGAGAGAAACTTGACTGATGGGTTACACCCTCCAGCAGCCATTCACTTTTCTCACAGAAGGGCCTCATTCAGCATTTTTGAAAGTCGTTTTGCGCAGCTCTAACGTGATGAGGGGAAATGAGAATGGGTAGAGTGGGGCTGCAGAAGGCCGGTGGACACAGCAGAAATAGGGTCACACGTCCAGATGGGAGAAGGTCTTCAGTTAGCAGATGGGGGCACTGAGTGTAGTGACAAATCCCCTGGCATACTCCAGCCATCCCTAAAGGTGTGACCGTGGGACGTGTGGCAGTGATTGGCGTTCAGGTTAGTGATTACAGTTTTTAAAAGACCAGAATCATATCAGCAAACTATTCACCAAAAAAGGTTGAAGATTTAGAAGTTGTTTGTCCGAATGGGCTGAGCACGAGCTGGTCCGTCAAGACTTCAGTGTCTGGCACACGGTAAGTGCTCGATAAAAGCTCCTTACATTTTTCTTTGGAAAGGTCCTGCTGGGAAGTGTCTCATTCTGTGTTGATGTCGGATAAACGAAGCATTCACAAACTGGTTTCCTCTTATTAATTTGAAGGGCGCATTCTCGGCTGGGCTCATTTGGGGGCAAAGACATAACCCGCTCTTGTTCTGCGACTAGGATTCACGCTTCCCTGCTGGAGGACTGGGCTAATTGGATTATTTTCAGTTGACAAACTTGGTTTTCCACCTCGGAGCACATGTTTATTGCCTCTGTTTTGTTCACAGGACGTGTTCCCGATTGGAGGTGAAGCCATGAGGAGAAAATAGAACAGACCATAATGCTTTTCCGCAGTCGCTTCTTGCTGGGGCTGGCCCTGGCGGGGCTGCTGGCCTTTGTGAGCCTCAGCCTGCAGTTCTGTGAGTATCGCCTGGTGCCGCCGGCTCGTGGGAGCGGAGGGGGCTTCGTTCCGAGATAGAGGGCCCTTGTGGGGAGGAAACAAGCAGGCCCCAAAGCCTTTGTTTTTCAAACGAACAATGCAGTTTAAAACAACCGAGTCTTTTTATTATCGGTACTGATGGTGGATGGTTGTGAGTCCAAATCCTAAACCGCTGAGCTTTGTCCTGAGTGTCGTTTTCGGCCATAAGGAACTAGAGTGCTCACCAGGCCTCATGAAACGTTTCTGGCTTCTGCATAGATTCCTAAACTGCCCAGTTATTCCCGGACTCTTAGATCCCCAAGGGGGAGACACCAAGCGGCCCAGCGTGAGCCGGGGTGTTTAGCCTGCTGGTTGGTTCTTTGAGGGTTGGGCATCTGTTTTCTGTTCAGTGGGCTGTGAGGCTGCAGTTTTGGGGAGGGGAGGGGGATTAGGTACCAAACTCAGTTTCCTGGGCAGCAGAGACCACACACGGGGCATCTCGTGTGGTGAGGCAAGGGCAGGGCCGATGAAGCCAGTCCACGGATCTCACCGCCCAGCACTTTGTCCTTCACTGGGCGCCTATGTTCAGGTTCGACCCCAAGGCTGCATACCCCACTGCTCCCGCCAAGAGAGGCCATCCTCAAACACAGATCTGGCCCCGGCACCTCCTTGGTTGTAACCCTGCAGGGGTGGCCCATGCTGTCCGGGAGGCTCTCTGTACTCCAGTGGCCTCTCTCTCATGCCGAATTGCTTGGCGTTCTCTATGCATTTACCCTGTTCTCTGTGCCCAGATCCCGCCAGCCCCTCTGCCTGGAGCACCATCCTCCTCACGCCCCTCCCATCCTTTCCCCACATGGTTCACTCAGTCTTTTTCTCCTCTAGGAACCTCCCAGGACTTCCCCCCACCCCCTCAACCAGGTCTGATGCTTCTTTGGTGTACTTCCAGGATGCCCTAAACCTGTTCCCCTCCTCACACTAGCCATGTGGTATTCTAATGTTCAGTTCTTGTGACTCTTCCTCTTACAAGACTGTTCTCTGAGAGCAGGGACCATGTCCTGTTTCCCTCTATACCCCAGGAACTGCACTGCCAACCACACAGTAGGTGTTTCATGACTGTTAAATGAATGAATGAATCTACACCTGCTCTGAAAAGCAGGCTGACCCGAATTCCCTCTCCTTCTGGTGCCGTATACTCAAAGCTGAGAATGTCTGTCCGACGCTTGGAATTGCGTTTTTGCTGTCACCTGCCTTCCCTCCATCTTACCACCGCCCCCTGATGGCTGGGAGATACGTGGTCGGCGCCCATCACTGCCTAGGATGGCTCTGTGAGGAGGTGGCATTTCTGTCGCAGTTTGAGTGATGGGAAGAAGAGCAGGTGGCTCGGCAAGTGAGATGTTCTGAGAGCGCTGAAGAATGTGGGAAAGACTTGGCATTTGGAATAAGTGGTTTGAAGAGAGGAGGCTTTGAGCAAGTTTCCCCCGATACACCTCCAATTTGTGACATACTCCATGCACACGTCTGGTACCCACGACAGGCTGTTTATAATACTAAAGACAATTAAAAATACTCATTTTATCCTTCCAGAATGGGAAACGAGGTCAAGAGTAGGTGGGCATAGGAAGTTTAAAGATACTCCAGATGGTTAATGAACCATAAAATACGAATCCTTTCCAAAAAGTGTGTTAGGACTCTCAGTAGTTTAATTGTTCATAACTTTTCATTAAAAATTTTCCATCCTCTTGGCCAGGGAGGTAGGAGGTTACAATCAACCTTGACTTTTTATTCTACGAAGCTGACAGGATCTGAGACGTGAATGTGGGTTACTTGTGTTTGCTGCGTTTCTCTTGCATGAGGTGGTTTCCACGTCACTGAATTGGCCAGTGTGTTTTGCTTATATAACTCTTCTGAAAGTACCTTCTGTTTTAGGAGAGCCAATTTTCAGTCATAGTTTTTTTTAAGGGAAATTTTGCAGGGTAGATTAGCCTGCCCGGGTTGGAGCTCTTTATTCTTGGATACGTTGGAGTTCGGAAAGATATTAAGATATGGATGTTCTTACTGCTCTTCTACTTCTAGGTAAACTGTAACTTTGAAACTTACCCATTTCTGTAGATACGGAGTTTAATTGCTTTATTTATTTAATTGTGTTGTGGCTTGCTGGTTATTACGGTGTAAGGAACTGCACTACTTGGTAATACAAAAGCATACCTTTAACTAACATTTGTTAGTTTCATTCTTACCCTAAAATACGTGGACTTTTTTTTCATCATTTCTTTTGACTAATTTTTGAATAAATACCAGATTAGCACATATAATTATTTTAGGTAATATATGTGAGGCGATCAAATATAACTTGGTTTTTCTCAGGCTTTAAGTGAACCAGTATAGTTTGCTTTCTGCAATGATCATGTATTTTATTTTGTCCTGTTGGCTTTTTCTGATGTTTTGAATATGAGAAAGTTATGACCCGGGTTACAATTTAAAAATCAGGTTGTTTAAATAAGCATTTCTTCCTCTTGGTACAGAAAGTAGGGTCTGTGACCCCAGATATATTTATTAAGTGCTTATGTGTGTCAGGCGTTTTTCTACAGTGTCGGGGTGGAGGTGGATGGAAAGGATATAAAAAAGGTTAAGATACCGTTCATAGTTTCTCAAAATATGTTTACTTTAAATGGTAGTAATGACTTGCTATAGGCTAACAGCCTTTAATGAAAATCATTCATTTTGTCTTTTCAAGTCCTGGATATTTTTGAGTTTAGAAATAGGGAAACTCTGAAATTCCTGATACCCAAATTGCAGAAGGGAACAAATAAGACATACCTATCTTTAGTTATTCTAGTTAAAATGTGTACCAGTGTAAAAATTACTTCTCAGATTAAGGGACTCCTTCATTGCAACAGGGCAAAGACCGCCAGCATGTAAAGACTTGATTAGTTGTATTTCTGCTTTTTCTGCTCTTTTTTGTAATCGTCCATTTTTCCTCCTTCAGCCCAGCCTGTACTTAATTCTTATTTTATGCTCATTTCACCGTGTTCCAACGGCCATTCCCAAAATGGCAGCGCAGCGGCAGCGCGCAGGCTCTGGAATGACAGCCTTGGGTTTGGATGCTGCTCTGCCACGTGGCAGCCGTGTGCCCTGGGCAAGTCGGACCTCTCAGAGCCTCTGTTTCTTCTTCTGTAAAATGGAATGAGTTGTGGCAGCTGCAGCATCGGTGTGAGAACAGAGACCTTGTGGGAAACCCCTTGGCTTGTGGAAGCGTAGTCAATGTAAACCTTTTAAGCAACAGCACTGAATCCCATCGCCAGGTACCATCTTCAGAAACCAGGGCTCTCGGGGTCCCAAAGGCTGCCAAGGCTTGTGTTCCTTTAGCTGCTTGTCAGAGAGGAGGCTTCTGAAATATATCATACTTCTTTTTGTTTTTGATCAGAGTTCATTGGCATGATAGTGGCCAGTCTACACTGAGCACGTGGCACTATATCTGGGGGTGATTTTCCTGGGCAGCGCCCCAGTTGACCAGAGCAGCTTCTGAGGAAAATACCGAAGATGGACTGGAGGTTCAGATCCCCAGGCGGAAGAGGGAAGGTTACCCCGCAGCAGTGAAAGCCAGGGTTGTCTTCAGTATCTCAAGAGCCCTTTCTGCAGGGGTCAGACTTGTTCTGTGTGGCCCAGGTGACCATGGGGCCACATTCCAGTGGAGCGTCCTAAAAGTCGGTGGCATGCAGAGGTAGAATGCATGGGGTGCAAACTCTGGAGCATTGCTCTGTGAAGAGGAGGATATTAGGCAGGTCATCAGGCCTGATTCCATTTAAAGTCTCTTCAAACTCTGAGGTTTTAGGAATTTTATCTTTTCTTGTTGATCCAGCGCCATGCGTGTGTACAGCTTTGTCCTTCAGCAAATGTTCCTTGAGTTTCCACCCTAGGTTAGGTCCTGGGCTGGGAGCTTAATCCCTCAAGGACCACAGCAGCTGTCTGTCCTACTGGGGGAAAATCACGAGCAGACACTTGGAATACAGTGTGTGATGTGCTAGGACGGGTAAGAGGTGATAACTAACATGTAAGGTGATGGCGGGGGAAGGGGGGACAGTGGTGGAGAACACGGCTCTAAGAAAAAGCCAGACTGCCCAGATTGAATCCCTGTCCTGCCACTTACCAGCTAGGTGACCTCAGCCATGTTATTTACCCTCTCCCTGCCTCAGTTTCCTCATCTGTAGCATGGGGATAACGATAGTCCCTATTTCACAGGGTTAGTAAAGGATTTAGTGAGCTCATATTTTAAGACACCTATAACAGTGCCTGACACATAGTGATCACTGTATGTGTGTTTGTTAAATAAAATGAATTAGAGATCCTTTATGGCAGGGTGATAGGGGAGGATAGAGGACAAGAAGCTAATCCAGTCAGGAAGACTCCCCAGCAGAGGTGACATCTGAGCTTCATCCTTGAGGGGTAAGTAGGAGTTGGCCATGGAGGAAGGTGGGAGGGGCATTCCTGCAGATGGAGGTGGGTGTGCAAAGACAGAGTGAAAGAGAGTAGGACCCAGTTAGTCACCTATGTGTAGCTATTAAGTTGGACAAACGCTGGGGCCACCTCCATCCCTACATTATATCCTGAAGGCTGTGGGGAGCCAG
This sequence comes from Phoca vitulina, assembly GCF_004348235.1. Classification (NCBI taxonomy): domain Eukaryota; kingdom Metazoa; phylum Chordata; class Mammalia; order Carnivora; family Phocidae; genus Phoca; species Phoca vitulina. The sequence goes on along the minus strand of NW_022589713.1, from coordinate 16,184,794 downwards.
CCACTGGAAGTAGGGAACACACCAGGAGATTGATGGCTTGGAAAGACCACAGTCCAGGATAGTGTTTGCCCAGGTGTGGTCTCCTGAGCACCTTGAGCAGAGTGGCTCTGGAAACTTGTAAAGAATGCATGTTCCACAACCGAAAATGAGCACATTTTGCGCCCCTCCCTACAGAATCAGAATTTTGGCAGGCGTGGGACCCAGAAATCTGCACTTTTAACAAGCTCCCTGGGTGAGTCTAATAAGCACAAATCCTGGGCACTCCCTGTTCGGGGGCTGATGGGAGGGTGAAGCCTGGTGGCAACTCAGGCGGTTTTGCCTCCGTGAAAGACTGAGGGGGCACCTTGAAGTATTGGCCCTGGAAGAAGAAGCAAAGCCAAAGCGGCAGGCGAGGCTGTGGGACGTCGAGCTAATTGGGTGGTGGAGTGGGCCAGGGTGAGGGGAGAAGGGGAAGACGGCACGATGACACACAGGAGTCTGGCTCAGGTAGTTCAGTAGATGCCTCATTCAGTCAGGCATTTGTGTGTTCATTCACATGAATGTCTCATCTCCACCTGGGTTAAATATGCCGAAGTCTAAAGAAAATGCCCAGAATGTGGACTGGGAGGGAACCATGTGGGGCTGATGGCTCCCTGGGTCTAGATAAGGCCCAGGCAAGTGGACAAGCTGGGTGTGGAGCAGGACGAGGAGTTGGAGGTGTTGATGAGGTACCTGAGGGCCAACTGGGTACCATGTCTTGTCGGAAAGTGGTTTCAGGATCTGAGCCTTAGAGAGACCCTGCTGGGGGACTTTGTGTTCACTGTTCCTGAAGCCCTGACCTGGGGAGACCAGGAGCATGCGGAAGCCACTCCAGACTGACAGTTTTGTTCGGCTCAACCAGTGTTTTCACATTTTTACATTTATTTACCAATGTTTTAGAACTTAGGCAATTTCACATAAACTTCTAGCCCCTCTTTAAAAAAAAAAAAAAAAAAAAACTGTCCAGCAAGCTGAGACCCATGGTCTCTTGCAGGGACAGTGGCTGGAGCCCACAGCTGGGTTCTGGCCACCCCCGTTGTGGGGAGTGCAAGCTCTTCCTTTGTCCATGGTCTCCACTTGCAGAACCCTGGCACCTTGGGAGTTTGCACCCTGTGGTACAGGTAGGAGGAAGAGAGGACAGGGCAAAGATGAGATCTGGGCAGACAGAGGAAGGGAGGCCATGAAGGTGACAGAGTGGCAGCCGAGAGGTGGGGCCCCAAAGCCGAGGGAAGCAGGTAGGCAGCTGAGGAGCCTCCGCTTAATCAGCTCTGTGTGTGTTCAGTGGGCACCCCAGCTGGACCAGCTTTGTGTGAGTTGTATATATGTGGTGTGTGAGTAGTGTGTGTGTGTGTGTGTGTGTGTGCGCGGTGTGTTTGTGTGGTGTCTGAGTGCTAGTGTGTGCATGTGATGTGTGTATGTGGTGTGTGTGGTGCATGTGAATGGGGCATGTGAGTGGCATGTGTGAGTGGTATGCATGTGGTGCATGTGAGTGGTGTGTATGTGGCGTGTGAGTGTGTGAGCGGTGTGTGTGAACAGTACGTGTGAGTCTTCAGTGGTTTCTCTGGTACCTCTCTTCCCACAGAGCCATCATTTTCCCGCAGCCTCCAACCCCCACACCCCTCACCTTTCCCCAGAGGATCCATTGCCCTCCGGGAAGGAGAATAACCAAGCTTTGCTAGAGCAGTGTGTAAATTAAAAGAAAATTGCCTCTGAGAAGGAGAGTGAGGAACCCCTGTAAGGTGCCTGGGTTTTGTCACATTCACCTTGGTTGTTCAGACCCTGGCTTCAGCCTGCTCTTCGTAGTCGGCTGTTGGCATTCACGGCTCCCACTCTTTGCAGGCACCCTGAGCTCCATGGTAGATGGTGGCAGGGATTTTGCTGAGGCACAGATTTGCATAATAATAGCTGGGAGTGAGCTCCTGGCTGCTGAGCAGGCCTCACTCCTGCTCTTCATCCTGTGTCTGTTTTATGGAGAAAAGCATGTGCCCCAGGGGTGTGTGTAAACTGGGGATTCAAGAAGATTTTAATGTTTTCATGGCAAAGGTTTGGGGCTGCAACCCTTAGAATGCCAAGGGTCTTATGTACTATGTACTCTATTTTATTTATTTATTTTTTTGAAAAGATTTATTTCTTTTAGAGAGAGAAACAGTGCACAAGCAGGGGGAGGGGCAGAGGGAGAGAGAATCTCAAGCAGACTCCCTGCTGAGCGCAGAGACCAACACAATGAGGGGGGCCGCATCTCAGGACCCTGAGATCATGACCTGAGCCGAAACCAAGAGTCAGATGCCCAACCAACTGAGCCACCCAGACGCCCCTATTTACTCTATTTTAAAAGCCACGGTAAGATTCCTCCTGGGATTTTATTTTGGTGAATTGGAGTCAGAAAAAATGAGGAATTAAATATGAGGGCTTGCATTTTTAACCTAAGAAGTTCATCATTATCACTTAGGTTTTACATTTAGTATTTTTTTTATTTCAATTCTTTTCTTGGAGGTTTATTTTCTGTTTGATTTCTGAGAGTTTTAATTTTGCTTTTTCTCTGAATGCTTCCTGTCCAACTACCCCATAGAGTTAAATAAATATCTGTGGGTGAAAAAATTCTGTAGGTGTCAAAATTAAGTGTGACAAATCAGCTTTCATCATATGTCTTAAGTTTATGTTGTAGTTACATAACAGGGGGACATGCCCTTCCATGAGCTAAAAATGACACATTTATGTGTGGGGGTCATTTCTAGTATTCTTCTGGGGGTGGGGAGGACATTGTTTCTCTCCTCTCTCTCTTTCCCCTTCCTCTCTCTCTCCCTCCCTCCTTCTTTCCTTCCTTCCCAGTTTCTGATCTTAGAGAATTTCTACTAAGAATAATTAGATAAGAGAACAGAAATGTATATTTAAAGATGTTTATTGCAGCATTGCTTATAGGAGGCAAAGGCGGGGAAGGCAGCCAAAGAGTCCAACAGTAAATACTCCTGCAGCCATTATGCTGTGATTACACAGATCCATCTGTATTCACGTGCAAGGTTGTCCATAATATAGTAACCGAAAGTACATACAGTGTTTTATATGGGAATACGTGTGTGTGTGTCAACTCAACAGTATTGGCAAGAAGGTGATCTCCCGTTTTAGAGAAGAGACTATCAGGGCTAGTTAGTAAAACAAGAGAATGTTAGTAAAAGTAGCCAGTAAACTCAGGGAGGGTACCTCCCTATGCCAAGACTGTGTGGGGAGAGGGACAAAATAGAGAAAGCTGGGGGATGTTTGCATTGGAGTAACTGTAGGATGGAGGGGAGCTGAGGACACAGTGGGAAGGAGTTTGTGCCAACTGCACCGATGAACTTGGGCCCCAGTCCCTGTTGTCTTGGCAACAGGGCACCTGCTCCAAGCTGGATGACATTTAAAAAAACCGAGAAAGTCCACCTTGACTTGAGGTCAGTGGTAATCGGAGGTGGAGCCCCGTGATCTTGATAGCAGCTCGGCCCCGAGGGAAGGGTGGCCGGGTGGTTCGGGGGGAAACGACCAGGAATGAGGTCTTGAGGGCAGAATCTGAATCCGGAATATGAGGATGAAGTCAGGCTGCACCCAGAGAGAGCTGTGCGACTGTCTCGATATCGGCACCCAGCGCCTCACACGCCCAGCAGAGCCAGGCTGCCCCCCTGGGTACGAGGGACAGGGAGTCGACCATGATGCATGGCCCGTCTCTGACCTGTGGGGCTTGGGCTGCAGCATCACCTCATGCCCCTCCCTTGATTTCCTGTGTCATCGAAGGGGCTGGACCCCTCTGCCTGGGGGTGTGCCTTTTGGGGAACCTGGAACCCAGCCAGAGCTCTGCCTCTCCCCAGCCCCAGGTATCCGGCAGAGGGTGGGCTGGCTGGTCAGTCCAGGTACCTGAGGGTGCAGGCCCCTCCCTCAGCACTGTCTCTCAGTGAGGGGGCTTCCCTGAAGCCCGCCCCCACCCCTGGCCATCTCTTCCTTGTGACCCTTTCCACAGAAGGCAGATGACCAGCTGCCTTCCTGGGCAGTTGGTTTGGTGGCCTCAGTGGGGTTTAGTGCTCTCAAAAGGTGGGCCTTTGAGACACCAAAAACTTACTTGTTAGTTAGTTAGTTAGTTAGTTGGTTGGTTAGTTAGTTAGTTATTTGTCAGAAAGAGAGAGAGAGGGAGGGCACAAGCAGGGGGACCGGCAAGCAGAGGGAGAAGCAGGCTTCCCGCAAGCAGGGAGCCCGATGCGGGACTCGATCGCAGGACCCTGGGATCATGACCTGAGCCGAAGGTAGAGGCTTAAGTGACTGAGCCACCCAGGCGCCCCTTACTTGTTCCTCTTGAGGGGAGGGGAAACAACGTCCTTGGGCCTCAGTGACCCTCCTCAGAGCAGGGACGGAAGCATAGATATAACCTCTGGCAGGACATTCAGCCACACATATGCACTAAAATGTAGACTGTGGGTTGTTCTGGGTGATAAGATTATGGATGATTTTCACTTCTTTTTATACCTTAGTGTTGAACAGCTATTTTAGGATGAACAAATGTTTATGTGAGTTGTAAAGCTCCCTTTTCATTTTGAAAAAAGAAAAATCTATCAAGGGTGTCGAAATCAGAAAACTATTTCCAGGCACATTGGGTTGTTAGCCTGAGTCCACAGATGTCAGCATCGTCTCGTGTGGTTTCGGAGTTTCCTGTGAACCCTCAGAAGGCAAATTCAGAAGCTTGTGTATGTAGTCCTTTTTCAGGGTTGAGAAGCAGTAACTTTTATCAGATTCTCAAAGTGGAGGCAGGGGGATTCAGGCTATGAGATGGTTAAGAATGACTGAGGTTCTTTTCACAGTTCTTTCTGGGGGCCTGTCCTTGGATGGCTTTCTGATTTCTAGTTTCTGTCATGATTTGGAGTCGTTGGTGCTTCTGTCATCTAACCCAAAGGACCCTGTTTGGGCCAGGCCAGTTATCAGTTGCCCCAGAGAACAGTGAGATTTCCTGTCCCCTCTGGGAGGCCACAGCTGGGCTCAAGCTCAGGCCACCGTGGGAACCCTGTCCCTGTGCTCTGGCAGTCAATGGACTTAGGGCTCAGTGGCTGACGTCAGAGGGAGGGTCAGGCAAGGAAGAGATAAGAGCTTGGGAACAGCCTAGGGCAAAACCTCTAGCCTGCTGAGTCCCAACCCCGAGAGCCATACCTCCTGTGGTTTGCTGGCTCCCTAAATGGGACCAGGCTTATTTATCACTGGCACCAAAAGCACTTACTAGATTCTTACCGAACAGTGGTTCACCATGAGGCAACAAGAATGAGGGATGAAGAATAGTTAAGAATAAGGAGAACAGGAAAAGTTGGTATTGTATTGTGGCCCAAAGTAGATAGGTCCGAAAGGATAGATTCAGCTGCTTGATCAATCTTGTCCACGTAGGGGCGCCCGGGTGGCTCAGTCAGTTAAGCATCTGCCTTCAGCTCAGGTCATGATCCCAGGGTCCTGGGATCGAGGCCCTCATTAGGCTCCCCACTTGGCGGGGAGCCTGCTTCTCCCTCTCCCTCTGCCTGCTGCTCCCCCTGCTTGTGCTCACTCTCTCTCTCAGTGTGTCAAATAAATAAATAAAATCTTAAAAAAAAAAAAAAATCTTGTCCATGTAAAACCAAGTTTCTCAAAGTATGCAAATGTGGACTTGATTTCCACCTTGCATCCCTAAGCATGATTTCTACTCCTGCCTTTAAAAGCAAATGGCCAAAGGCAAATAACAGAATGGGTCTCCAGTTGTGGTTCTGGCTTATATTTGAGAATTACACACAGACATTTTTATATTCAGTGCAGGGTAGAGGCACAACGGACCTTTAAGACAACTCGGTGGATTGAGAAGCACTGAGGGAATTGTGGGAACTGCCAGTAGAGCAAATCATTATTCTTTGGCAGGCCAGCGCAGGAGACAGAACTCGAGAGCCTTTGGATTATTGGGGGATACTAGAACTAGGGGTATTTTAGCTTATAAGAAGGTGACATCTTGGGGGCGTCTGGCTGGCTCAGTCAGTAGAGCAAGTGACTCTTGATCTCAGGGTCGTGAGTTCAAGCCCCACACTGGGTGTGGAGCTTACTTTAAAAAAAAAAAAAGAAGGTGCCATCTTGGATCAGCTGGATGTATTTAAAGGAGCCAGAAAAGCTGCTAAAATTGGGTGGTTGAGAGGGGAAGGGGGACTGGTTCATTGTGCTTCTGTGAAAGGTGTGGACACAGAGGGTCAGCATCCCTTCCAGATCCCCAGTTGAAGGGAGCACCTTCTAAGAGCCTGGAAGGAGCCAGAATAATCCCCTCAAGGGGACTGACGAGCAAATAGCACTTCTTTATCCCTTACCACACGGCAGGCCCCGTGCGGTGCTCCACAGGGGACGTCTCAGGCCATCCACGCCACCACTCTGGTAGGGGAAGGTAGTGAGGCATAGTGAGGCAGGAGGATTTGCCCAAGGTCATGCAGCCGGGAAATAACAAGGTCAGGACTCGAACCCACGTTTGTGACTCAGTAGTCCGCAGCCCCATATCACCTCCCTGCATTCAGAACCGTGGACAGCCATGGCAGCAGGGGTGAATGAGGACAGACCTTAGCGGCCCTGGAAATGACAAGTCCCAAGAGGTGACTCCCGTCCGCTGGGGAGATGAGCAGCCCAGGGCTAGGCGGGGAGGCACGCCCTGGAGCGAGGAAGGTAAAAGGCAGATGGCAGGGCCACGCCTTTGGCCCCATGAGGGTCTTTGCTGGTGTGGTCAGTGGTGTGACTCAGGCAGCTGAGCCAGTGATGGAGAGGTGAGCCAGCACTTTTTCCCCGTCGTGTTTGCCTTCACGGGGACACCCGGGCATCCCTGTTCTTATAAAATTGCTTCTTCTACATGGGGAAGCTGTTCTTTCCTGGAAAGGGCCCTTTTTGGCACAGTTGGCTAGACTCGAGTCCCTGTCCCTAGACCAGTCAGTATGGCAAGGACGGGATCCTAGAGGAGCAGCATGACAGTCCCCCACCCAGCCACGGGGTTGGCCTGGGGGGAAGTGCCACTCCAGAGAAGGCGGGGAGGGGTGGTGATCTGACCCCGGGATGGGAGCCCCCACGATGCTCGGTCAAGTCAGATTTGAGGCGTCTGTGAAGGGCTTGCATACTAGTAGGAGGTTCTTAAGGCTAGAGCTAGTGGAGGAAGGCCAGGTGTGCAGGTAGATGTTTGTTCTCTGTCCTATACCAGGGCCCTGATATGGGGAGGTGAGCTTGGGCTCATGGGCATTGGCTTGGTGCCCTGGAGGAGGGGCTCTAAGCTTGTCCGTGTGTGAGTCAAAGTGACTCCCTGGTAATGAGCTGGCAACAGACACCTGGCTGTAGGATCACCTGGTGATCCTGTGGATCACTGAGTTTGTCCAGGTAACTGAGGTGGCCTAAGGCCCAAGGCCACACAGGGGCTTATGGCCTAGGGGCCTTTGCTGATAAGTAATGATCTGATCCTGACCCTGGGCCCTTGCCCGTCTTTCCTCTGTCCAGTGAAACACTTCATCGAAAGCGTGGAGCACAGTGCCGCTCAGAGTAGGCTTCCAGTTCAACAAGCGGTATAGGGGGCCTGCCCTGTGCTGGTCGGACGGGGAATATAAAGATGAAAAAGACATAGCCCTGACCCTCCGGATGTTTGGGGTGGCTGGTTGACCAACTGTGGACACCCCTGTTGATGGGTACTGTGTTGTGAGCCAAGATGGCAGCAAGAACCGGGGGTGGGGGCCAATGGAAGAGGAATGTCGGGGTGGGATGAGGGTGGTTAGACACAAAAGGAGGGGTGTGGGGGAGAAACACCCTGTGGCCGTGGGGGCAGCTCCAAGCAGTTCAGGACTGTGAGACATAAGTTGGGGGCGAGGAGGTAGGAGGGTGGATCTGGGGGAGACATCTCACCCCCTGGCTTCTGTGCATCAGAACCTCCCCCAAATGTCTAGCATCAGGAGGACCCATCGAAGGGCTCTGTGTGGGCTGGCCCTGCGTTCTGGTGACTCAGGAGGGTGCAAACAGCACGGGGTGATCTCAATAACTAGTGGGTGAGGCCGACAGGCCCAGATGCCAGGAAGCAGCAGATAAAATCTTTCTGGACTGAAGGCCTCTATCACCCAGTCTTTATCTGTGACTTTCAAATCACTGCTTCCTTGGGTTGTGAATGGGTCCTTTGGGCCCAACTATCATGATTCCTTCTTATTCCATTGGGTCTCTTAATAAAAATACCATAAAAGGGCTAGCTTATAAAACAACAGAAATTTATTTTTTTCAGTTCTGGAGACTGAAAGTCCGGGATCAAAGCACCATCAGATTCAGTGTCTGTGAAGGCCCGCTTCTGAGAAGGCATCTTTTCTCTGTGAACTCAGATAGTGGAGGGGCAAGGAGGGGGTTACTCTTTTTTTTAATTTTTATTATGTTAATCACCATACATTACATCATTAGTTTTTGATGTAGTGTTCCGTGATTCATTGTTTGCATATAACACCCAGTGCTCCATGCAGAACATGCCCTCTTTAATACCCATCACCGGGCTAACCCATCCCCCCACCCCCCTCCCCTCTAGAACCCTCAGTTTGTTTTTCAGAGTCCATAGTCTCTCATGGTTCATCTCCCCCCCCGATTTCCCCCTCTTCATTTTTCCCTTCCTACTATCTTTTCTTTTTTTTCTTTTTTTAACATATAATGTATTATTTGTTTCAGGGGTACTACAGGTCTGTGATTCATCTGTCTTACACCATTCACAGTGCTCACCATTGCACATACCCTCCCCAATGTCTATCACCCAGCCATCCCATCCCTCCCACCCCCCACTACTCCAGCAACCCTCAGTTTGTTTCCTGAGATTAAAATTGGAGGGGGTTACTCTTTGGGGTCTCATTTATAAGGAGGCTAATCCCATTTGACCTAATCATCTTCCAAAGGCCGCACCTCCAAATACCATCACATTGGGGGTTAGGGTTTCAACATGTGGACTTTAAGGGGACACATTCAGTCTAGAGCAGTTCCCAAGTGGTGGTGGTTCCCATAGGCCTTACCCCATGTGCTTACAGGTAAACTAGCAAACCTATGCCCCTATGTCCCTGTGTCACTCATATGTTCATGTGTCTTTAGCTTCACAGGCATGGCCAAGGCACCAGAATCTGGCACCATTTCATAAGAGAGCAGAGTTAAGGACTCAGGGTTGCCACACAGCCAGAATTGCTGGGTCATTAAGATGCTGCCTTCAGACATATACTTTTCTCCTTCCCTTACTCTGGCACAAATCCCCCAATGGTAAATTACCTCTAGACACCTGAGCTTGTATGTTACCAGATCTGGCCGTTTCCAGCTGCTGGGAAGAAAGTGAATATAGGGCCAACCAAAGGACTAATTTTGAATTGCTGAAGGACCAATTCTATAGCTCTGTGATGGTTGTTGTAATACAAGTAATACAAGTAATGAATGAAAATCTGCTAATAAAAGAAGTATGAGTAGACGTTATAGAAAGATACATGTATGTTTGTACATAGAGGAAGTATGTAACACATGCTTACTGTAAATATATATGTGTGTAGACTGTAAAACAGTATAGACATTTATAGAAAAACAAGTAAAAATACTTCTTCACCCCCTATTCCATCCATTCCCCAGAGGAAACCACTGCTGCATTATAATGGGTGTCCTTATAGACATCTATGCATTTACATAATAAACAAATGCTTGTATATTCATACATTTATAGTTTGTTTTTTCTTATCCAGTAGCTTGATTTATTCACCTCACTTCATTTATCTTTGATTCTTTTCCAGTCTTTTTAGCTGTAGCAGAATATTCCCCAATATGGGTGTAACGTTCTGTTCTGTTAATGATGGATACCTAGTCGATTTCCCTTTTTTGTTATTACAAACAGCACTGCAACAAATCTCCTTGGCCATACATCTTTATGACTGGAATTGATGTCTGACGAGTAGATTCCAAGACGTAGAGTCAAGGGATCAGGGATAAGGCACATATAACATTTAGCGGATACTGCCAAATCCTTCCAAAAGGTTTCTATTTTCACTCTCACCTGCGGTGTGGAAGTGAGTTTTTACGCCCTTGCCAGCACTGGTATTATTATAAAAACAGGATATTCTAGTCTGATAGGCGGGATCAGAGGCTGTTGTTTTATTTTGCATTTAAGTATGAATAACATTGAACATATGAAAAGATGCTGTTTGGTTGGTATTTATTTTTCTGTAATTGGCCTGCACATATCCCTTACTGATTTTTTAGTTGTAGGAGCTCATATGCATTTTGGATATTAATAATTTGTTACATACGTTGCAAATATTTTCCTTTCAGTGGATTGTTTGTCTTTTACCTTTATTTATAACATCTGTTTGCCAAAGGGAAGTCTTAAGTATTTATTTAGAAAAATCTGTAGAAGGAATTAGGGAATTTAAATAGATTTAGGCTGGTGGTTGGGCCCTGTTTTAGCTATTGTTCAAATGTATGTATATATATTCTGGTGATTAATAAACCTTTTAGAAATTAAATGATACTTGGGCACAGCTATTTCTGTGCATTTCCTCAGTTGGTGGATGCTAAAAATACAACTATCATTGTGTAGAGAGTTCCAGAAAATCTGTGATGCTGCAAAGAGGTCCCGCATACATGGAAAAGTTGGGGACCATTGACCCAGAAGATGGACTTACATCTGCTTATAAGTAATTGATAAAGTCTATTAGTCAGGACTCATTTGGTTGAAAGTAACTAAAGCCCAACTCAAACTAGCTTAAGCAAGAAGGGTTATGTATGATGTATATTACTGGGACATCTAAGAGAGGTTCTGGCTTCAGCCACATCTGAACCCAGAGTCTCCAAGAATGATGTCCTCAGGTCTTTCTCTCTCTCTCTCTCTCTGATTAGGTCTCTGCATTTGTTGGTGGGCCTTGTCTCTATTCAGCATCATTTTCTCCCACTGCAGACAGAGATTGTCCGAGGAGGGACGGGTAGCTGGAGCAGCCCCGGGTTTCCATTCTTAGAGATCAGCATACAAGAGACCCTTTGCTAGTGTGTGCACAGCACCTCTGTCAAGGAAAAGGAGACTAGTTGCCCCATCACTATCCTCATTGACTCAGTCACATGTCCCCCCACCCCCTAGCCTGGGGCAGGGACACTGGGAAGGAGCAGTTCACCCACAGAAAGAGGGGTGCTAGATGGACAGACAGACTGCAGGATGAACGCATGACATCCAGAAGACTGGTGGGGAGAACCTGGCCGGGAGGCAGAGGAATGAGCTTGACATGGGGCTCCATCCACCACATCTGGCTTGGGTGGCTGCCTCAGTCTCCCTCTTGGCACTAGACTCTCTCCTCTGTAAAGTGGTCTTGGGAAGGTTAATGAGTGACGCCTGCCATTGGGCTCTTGGGGACCCCAAAGTGCAAAGCAGATGATATCAAATGAGATCTGTCAGCACATCTAGCACTTCATAGGCACTCAAAAGGTGATGGTTTTCCTCTCTGGTATTTACCAGAATTCAAAGGGCGTTAGGAATGAGGTAACCAGGCTGCACGAAGTTCTTCCTTTACCACCGGAGTGAGGCCCCTTTCTCCGGGGTGGCCCACCTGCCTTTTGCACAACTAATTATTGGTCAGGAGAAGGTAATGGCATTGAGAAAGAGGCAGGGCACACTGAGGGCTCAAGAAAGTTCTTGATGAGAAGCTGACCGCTTGCTAGACTGAAGCCCACCCTAGTGCCAAGGGAGAGGAGTTACTCGGTGAAAATCCAGCCGCGCTCTGGGCCCCTGCGGCTGGCCTGATGCCTCCTGTGACTGCACATGTCATGGCCTGCTTTGCTTCCCTTGCAGTCCACCTGACCCCCGTGTCCACAGCTAAGAATGGAGTGAGTAGCAAGAGTCGAAAGAGAGTCATGCCTGAGCCAGTGACAGAGCCCCCCGTGACGGACCCCATTTACGAAGCTCTCTTGTACTGCAACATTCCCAGCATGGCTGAGCGCAGCATGGAAGGTAGGCCTGCCTGCGCTGCCCAGCATGGCACCTGGACCCGCACCCCTCTGGGGACTAGTAGTTCTTCAAGTGGCACAGCGTGGTAGGAAGGAGCCAGACAGCCTGGGCTCAAATCCTGCAGCCGCCACTAGGCCGTGCCCCTGAATGAGTTCCCAAGTCTTAGCTTCCTCATCGTGAAATGGGCGTAACTAGCAGTCCCTACTCACAGGGCTGCCCGGAGGCTTCCGTAACTGCTCTGGACAGCTCACGAGAAGCCCTCTGTACATATTCTCCATCATGGTTTTCAGTGAGATACCAGAGATGGAAAGGTAGGCTTGACGGACTCTACGGTGTGTCACCCCCATCTACCCCCCCTTTCCAGTAAACTCTCTCGGGGCTTAGGACATCCACAGGATGTGGGATGCTCTGTTGGTATCTTGCGGTAAAAGTGTAGGAAAATAGGATTTCTATGTTGAGTTTTGCTTTTTTGAAAGTGTATCAATCAATGATATTGAATATTTTTATCAATTTGTGCCCTGATTTTGTTTCATGGAGCTTTATTTATTTTATTTTTTTAAGTAGGCTCCACATCCAAGTGGGGCTTGAACTCACAACCCTGAGATTAAGAGTCGCGTGCTCTAACGACTGAGCCAGCTAGGAGCCCCTGTTTCATGGAGCTTCAAAGCAGAAGTCATTGTTTCTAGCACTTCTGTAGGCCTCCCTCTAGGCTGTGGATGTGAGTGAGGCCACCTGAATCATCGTGCCCCCATTTCACTGGCCTCCAGCCCCCAGCCCACACCCCCAGAGCCTGTTACTTCTGGGGGGTCTGAGATATAACCAGCCCTGTCTCCGTTCCTCCATCCGCCTTGTGAGCACCACCCCCTACACCGGCACCCTCCTGCCATGCTCATCCCTCCACGTGTGCGAAGTGGACAGGATCCACACCTCCTGAGTGCTAACCAGGTGATATGCTCCTCTCCCACAGGTCACGCCCCGCATCATTTTAAGCTGGTCTCAGTGCATGTGTTCATTCGACACGGGGACAGGTACCCACTGTATGTCATTCCCAAAACGAAGCGACCAGAAATTGACTGCACTCTGGTGGCTAACAGGTAAATTGCACTTTTTCTGCTAGTCATTTTCAAGAATCTGTTCTCTCTGTCCCGATCAAAATGCTGGCTGGAGAATGGCAGAAAAGGGGAATAAGCTACGTTTGTTGAGCACGTCCTGTTTGCCAGGAGCCTGATCTTCAAAAACAATCCTGTGTGTTAATTGCCATTTCCCAGTGGAGAAGGAGCAGGCCCAGAGAGGCAAGGACAGCTGTGTAAGGCCACACAGCAGATGAACTGAGATTTGGGTTCAGGCCAGTGTGAGGCCCACTCCCCTCCCGTGTTCTGCAGTTTGAGAAAGAGCTGGGACACAGTGCAGTGAGCGCAGGGCCAGATGTCCTCAGACCCTGGGGCAGCTGTGCTGTTCGAGGCAGCAGGAAAGCCCCTTAGTCTCTGAGCCTCCCCCTCCCATCTGTGCAGTGGGGATGCTGCTGCTGACCGTTGGGTCAGGAGGAAGTGACATGACAGAGGAGAACGTGCACCCCCAGCTGCAGAGCCATACACATGTGAGACCTGACTTGCACCTTTTCATTTTTCACAGGAGTAGGGATAGCATGTTCCTGGTTGAATGCCCTTAGGGTGAAAAATAATTCAACAGATTGCATACGGCTCTAAAATGAGAGGCCGGGTTAGCGCTGAAACGACGGGCCGGGCCTCAGCGCCCTGTCAGGGGGCACATAACATCCCTCGCAGGGTTGACCGAATGAGCGGAGGAGACGGAGGGAAGTGCTCAGTGAGGAAGACGTCATGCGGATGGAATGCTTCTGGATGCCAGCCTGCCCCGGGCAGGGCCGGTCTGGGGGAACCATGGGTTGCCTCCCTGCAGCCAGGCCTGTTCCTTCTAGTGGATGGTGGTGTGAACCCCAGGGAGGGGGATTCAGGGTGACTCTTTGCGTCTCCAGGCTTCTCACCGTCCAGGATTATATGGAGAAGAGAAAGTGAGCCCTTGGATATAAACACATCCTGAAATAGTGCCTGGCTGTAGGCTTTCATGCACTCTCTCCTTCCCTACTAGAGGTCACGGAGCTCGCAGCCTGGGTACTTATGTCCCTTCTGTTAACAAGCCTGGGTGCATGTCGCAGTGTCCGTCCCGTGGGTTGGAAGAGCCCCTGGGTCGAGGGCCATGCAGACACTGGCTTTCTTCCTCTGGTCTCTAGCCTGTGCCAGCCTTCCTGCTGGGACCTTCTACCCCTGCTCTGCCCCCTCTCGCCGGCCCCCTAGCCCATCAGGCCTTTGCCCCTGCTGTTTAGCTTGCTCGCCCTGTCCCCGCGTGACCCACTCCTACAGCTCCTCACAGGCTCCCCTGAGATACTGCCTCGTCTGGGCAACCCCTGCTGCTGTGTGAGCATGGTTTCTCTGCTTGTACCAAGTACTGCCACTGAAAAGGGGGCTTACGGGAAGGGCCTCAGAACAGAGTAATGACCAGTCCTGAACTGGCCTTAGGATTGGGGCAGGGCTGGAGGCCACTTGCCGGGCTGGGTATTAACCGTGTGGCGTCTGGATTGGGGGATGGTCTGGAGTGTCTGGGATGGCAGGAGGACCTGGAGAGGGCGCAGGCAGGGCAGCTCAGAGAAGTGGCTTCGCACCACCGGCATAGACTGTGGGTATCTGCCCTTTGAACTGCCCAGGAGTTCAAAGGCCCAGGGCCAACAGGCCTCTCAGTTGGCCAGACTCGGGGCAGCCTCTAGGACTCCATGGACAATACCGTGCTTCAGCCCTGGTGCCTCGTGGCTTCTGCTCCCAGATGTGAGAATTTCAGTGGCTTGGCTCAGACCAGGGGTCTGTGTCCAGACCAGTCAGGTCCCTGAGCACCTCGAGGCTCTGGAGGTTACCCTAGCTGCTCCTACACAAGGTGCCCATTGGGCACGGCTGCCTGCCAGCATGCAGGGCCTCCCCTGCGCGCCTTCATGCTTCGCAGCTTGTCTTCCAGCATGATGGTCTCTGCCCTTCCCACGCCACTGGCTGGCTCCTCAAGGGCATTGGGTCTTGCTCCTTTATCACTGGTGCCCAGCCCGAGCCTGGCATAAAATAGTTGTTGGACTAGTTGGTTGCAGAGTGAATTCAGGACCTTAGAATCATGAGTCATAATTGCCCATCCAGCGCCTCATGATAGATTACATCCTCTGCCATGGAATCCTCTGAGGACTTTGTAACCTTTTTGATAGAAGGCAAAACCCTTCACGTTTGTGAGCCTCAGTGCTCTGTCCTGGAATGTGGGGACAGTAGTCCATCCCTGATCACAGACTTGTGAAGTCTAACTAAGGGGATGGACTGAAGCACTGAGCTGGTCATACTGAGAGGTGGACCCGCGATGGCATTTCATTTACTGCAGTGGCCTGCAGGCTTGCTGGGCCCGGCCTCCTTCCTACTCTGCGAGGTCATGGTCATGAGGCCAGGCCAGGTCCCAGGGCCCCTCATTCCATCACAGCCACAGCAGGATCCCCTGACAGGGCCATTTCTGGAGCTCCCATTTGAGAGGCGCAGTTCCTAGGGGGGACCAGCTGCTCTGGCTGTCTCTGCCCTCATTTTCTCTGGCCTTGATCTTTTGACCTACTTCTATTTTATTGCACATTCTGTATCTTTAGGAGCTGCTTGAAGTCCTTGGTGGAAAGAGGGAGGAGTATGCATGTTTAATTAATTACTGTCATTTAATCCATCTTTAAAAACATGAAGTTGACTTGTCATTATAAATGCACACTTAGAGTGAGCAGGACTCCCAGCGACGTCGCCCCACTTTGGGCTTCTGAGTCCCCTGGGACTGTGGGGTCTGGGTCACCAGCTGTGCCTGCTGCCTTCCCAGGTACTAGCTCAGCTTCAGGAATCATTAATTTTTATGGCCCCTTAAAGGCAGTGGGTCCTAGAATGTGCCCGCTCCTCTAGTCTAGTGAGAGGGCAGATCTGGGCCAGCAGGCAGGGTTGCAGTGAGCTGAGAACGTAGGAGCTGATGTCTGTGCATGTTGGCGGCCCCAATGTTTCCCTTCACGGGACACGGTCCGTGGCTCTCCCAAGTCTTTGTAGTGGAAGCTGCCTCTTCATGAATGTCCTGTGCCTCATGACAAAGGTGCGATTTTCACTCTCCTAGGACAGTGTTCAGCCAGCAATGAGGTTATTAGCCATAGATACGCAATGTTTATTGAATGTTCTTTTTTTTTTGCATTCATGAATATGAATCAGATACTCTTTTCTACATCCAAGGAAGAAAAGAGTATTTGCTTCAATTAGTATTTATTCAATACATTTTATTTTTAAACACCTGTTATGTGTCAGGTATTGCGACATGTGACTGGCCCACATACCAGGAGGTGGCATGTGGGCAGGCCCCTAAATAAAATGGAGTCTGCCCTGTGCACATCTGGGGGAAAAGTGTTCCAGATAGAGGGAACAGCAAGTTCAAAGGTCCTGGGGCCGGAAGATCTGCGCAGGTATGAGAACAGTAAGATCAGTATGTAGCTGGATGGGAGGAGGAAAGGGGAGAGTCGGCTACTAAAGATTTGTAGAAGAAAGGCTGTTCCTGCCCCCAGGGGGCCCACTCCCCTCTGAGAGACAGATCTGGTGGTCAGCACTGATGGCGGCGGCAGCAGCATTAGAGAAGAAGTGGAAGAATTAGAAAAAGTAGAAGTGCAAGTAGTTTGGGAACCATATTTGGGGGCATGAACCACGAGAGGGCAGCCTGACTCAGCCTGGGGCAGAGGAAGAGGTGGGATGGCAGGGCAGGGAAGGCCACCGGGGCAGAGGGACCTAAAGGGTGTGCAGGAACATGTCAGGTGGCAGCTGATGATAAATGGCACCTGGGGCGGTGAAACCTACCTGTGCAAAGGTGCGGGGAGGTGGACAGCTCAACCACAGGCTGGAGCATGAGTGTAGAGGCAGGGAGGGACTAGGTCATCAGATGCTTCGAATGTCCAGCTAAGGAGTGTGGACGCCAGGCATGGAGGTGGCGAAGGAGCTGGGAAGTGGAGGGATGAAATTATGAAGATCTCTGGCTGCCATGATGCGGGGGGGGGGGGGGGGGGGGGGGGGGG
>NW_022589713.1:15828017-16167604 GCF_004348235.1 Phoca vitulina | reverse complement strand
GGGGGGGGGGGGGGGGGGGGGGGGGGGGGGGGGGGGGGGGGGGATAGATTAGAGGCTGGAGGCAATGTTTACGTTCCTGTGGGGATAGTGATCCAGAAGAAAGATTTCCTGCAGACTCCCAGCCCAAGTCCTTGACCTACAAGGCCTCCAGTGCTCTCCGTCCTCCCCATGTGCTGCCCTTGCCCTCCCCTGGGGCTCTGCTCTCCTCTCCCTCACTTACTCCGCCTCAGCCACACTGCCCTTAGCTCTCCTTCCCACTGTGTCCTCTCTGCAGACAGCTTTTCCCCAGCAGCTTTATGGCCCACGGGCTCTCCCACCTCCTTCAAGCCTTTGCTTAAATGTCACCTTCTCAGTAAGACTGCTCAGAACACTTCACTTAAAATTACCATGCACTTCGTCCACCCGAGTCTCCCAGGTCCCCCTTTCCCTGCCCTTCTTTAGAAACCAGTCCATGCTTCATAGCATGTTACCTTCTAATGTGCAAACAAGCACACATACGGATGTGTGCATGCTCGCGCGTGTGCACACACACACACACTTTCTAGTGTTCATTGTATGTTGTCTGTTTCCCCAGGCTAGAATGTAAGCTCCCTGAGGGCAGTGTTCATCGCTGCTGTACCCCAAGTGCCTAAGACGGTACCTGGCCCGTGGGAGCAGCACGATTAAATATTTGTTGAATGAATAAATGATAGAGCCAAAACTCAGGGAGTGGCAGTGGATTTGGAGAGAAGGCTTGGATCTGAGAGGTCACAAGGTTTTTAGGGTTTTTAGGACCTGCTGACAGGTAGGATGGGGGTGAGACAGAGACAGAGAGGATGATGCCCTGATTTCTGATTGGGTGTCTGGCTGGTGGTGGTTCCCCTGCCCGGAATAGAAAGCGCAGAAGAAGGGAGGAAGGGGAAAGAAGTTTTGAGGACAGGTCTCGGTGCTAAGCGTGAGCTGTCATCAGACATTCCAGTGATAATTTCTAGAAGGTAGTATAGGCGTGTAGTGTGGGGCTCTGGCACATTGTCCTGCTGGGAGTTGGAGGTTCGTTTGAGAGTTCACGTGTTGATGGCAGCTGACGCCGTGGGTGTGACTGGTATCACAGAGCCTGTGGAGCGAGGGAAGGCTAAAAACAGAGTCCTAGCAAACACCGACCTAGAACGTAGCACGGAGAGAAAGGAGGATCCCAGGAGGAGACCGTGACTTTGCAAACCGGAGGCGGTGTTAGGAGAGCTAAGAAAGGAGAAAGTTTTAAGAAAGGATGAGGGGCAATTAATCACCTCAGGTAGTGCGCAGAGGTCCAGAAAGCCAAAGACCAAGAAAAGTATATTGAGCTGATCTTTTTAGAATTTTACTTCATTAATAATATAAAGTAAATTCGGTTGCATAAATTGTAAAAACCTATGGTATGACCTCTTTCCAGTTTCCAGCCATGTAAGCTTTTTTGAATTGTGTTTCCTGATAACAATATCACTGGTATTATACCTCTTCTCTGTTTTAATGTTCTGTGTAAGACTCAGTAATTGCTCCGATTATAGCTAAAACACAATTTTCTCATGGGTGTGTAGATTAGCCTCGGCGTTCTGTGTCAAGCTTTGTGGCACAGAGAGATATAAACAATGCATACAAAAATGTAAATACGAACTCTGGAAGTGAATAGTTTGAAGCCTTAGGATAGTAGCACCTTTAATTCTTTCAATTTTTAGTAGGAAAACAGATTTCCAATGAGGCTGCAATAACATGAGCTTTTCCTGAAGAAAAATTCATCAGGACAAATATAATCATTTCTGTGCTAGTCAGAGTAAGGCTAGCCTTTTATAACAAAGAGACTGAAGAATACATTGCCTCAAATAACAAAGTTGATTTTTGCCTTGTGTGAAGGTCTGAGATGAGTGATCCAGGTCATATGACATGGAACCACTTGGTCATTTAGGGCCCCAGGTCCCCTTCCAGGTCATGGCTCCCATCATGCCCTAGGGATGTCTATGTGATTGAACCTGGATTGCTGCCATGTCTACCTAGTGGCCAGTGGGAAGGAAAAGAATGCGAAGGGGCACCCCATGGTCTGAAAACCTAAACCCAGTAGTGGGATACATCCTTCTATTCCATTAGTGAATACCATGTGACTCTGCCTAGCCACTGGGACCTCAGAAACTGGATCTAACCAACTTCCCAAGAGGAGGAGAATAGATTTTTTTTTTAAGATTTTATTTTATTTATTTAAGAGAGAGAGTGAGAGAGAGAGAGAGAGCACAAGAGGGGGTAGGGTCAGAGGGAGAAGCAGATTCCCTGCTGAGCAGGGAGCCCAATGTGGGACTCAATACCAGGACTCCGGGATCATGACCTGAGCCGAAGGCAGTCGCTTAACCAACTGAGCCACCCAGGCGCCCTAGTTGTTTTTTTGTTTTTTTTTTTAAGATTTATTTATTTATTTGGGAGAGAGAGAGAATCTCCAGCAGATTCCCCACTGAGCATGCAACCCAACATAGGGCTCAGTATCATGACCTGAGCCAAAATCAAGGGTCAGATGCTTAACCAAATAAGCCACCCAGGCGCCCCAGAGGAGAACAGATTTTAGTGTACAACTGTTAAAAGAAAAACCAGAGCCAGACAGTAGTTAGTAGTAGTAAAAACAGATTGTATTCAGGAACTAATGCGGGAGGGGAAAAGAGATCTCAGTGTAGAACTGGGCTCAATTCCAAATACAACATGGGCAATGGGAATTTATAGCCAAGGAGCAGGGTGGAGGTCAGTGGATGGAAACTGACTAAGAGGAGACCTCAGGGGTGAGGAGATTGCTGAAGGCAGGCCAGGGTGAGGAGATACCATCTGGGGGATGAGGAAGTTTTTTTTTTTTAGATGAGGAATTTGATCAGATATCAAGAGCGGGAGATTTCTGGCTAACTCAACTTAGCAGGATTTTTGCTAAAACCGAGCGATACAAAGATGGACATAAGTCCAAAGAATATGGAAGTCCTAAAGTTGAGGCCTAGTTGGAAAGAGGGTTCAGAGGAGCCTAACTATAGTTTACTCAAAGAGAGTCTTTATCACAGTTAGCAGTTTCATTCATATTTCCATTAAAATCTGAATATTTTAATAAACCAGTATAGGAACTTGCCATATTCATTGCTACAGATTATGGGAAGCCTGGACTTTCCATAAAGCATCTAAGGATGGGGTACTTCCCAGTCAAATTCATTCGCACATGTTTTGGAGTATCTGCCACATGCCCGGTACCCTCTTGGCTACAGGGGTGGGGCCATGGACTCCGCAGGCAGGATCTGGTCATTTAGATCCAGGACAGGCCCAGGCACTCGGGTTACCTGGTCCTCGTCTTGTTAAAAAGATCCAGCCATTTGCTGTCTCTTCTGTAAGTGAAGTTTTTCTTCCATGAATCACCATCTTTCCAGACCAAAAACAAGTTCTCATGTATACAGTTAGATATTAGCATATCATTAAGCAGTCAGATGTCCTGAAAAGCTGGGATAGCTCAGCAAACACTTCCAGTAGTGAAATTTCATTCCTGAAATTGGCAGCAAAACCTTCTCAGATCCTCAAAAATCACCAACCCAAAATAATAGCCTGGAGCAGAACATTTGACTCCTGTTGATGGATGGCCTTTGTGTATGTGGATTCATACTGGCAGCCTCATTGTCAGTCTGGAACTCTTATTCCCCAGTTTGCAAATATTTCTGTGTTTTAGCCTCGGGAATAATAACATACCCTCTGTTTTTATGGAAAGAGTGCCCTGCAGCAATCCAGGGTGATTAGACGATACCGTGTCAGGATTAGCATTTTCTAAATTTAGAACATTTTTTTAAGGATGGGCTCTTTTTTAGTTTTACGTTTTTGAAAGATAATAAAAGCATTTTAGCAGCCAAAGTTAACTGGGCTTTCAGACAGGAGAGGTCTGCCATTAGAACAATTAATCCTTGCTTCCTTTCATGCTGATTTAGCTTAGCTGGGAACTCGTCTTACCTGTTCACTTCCGTTCAGCTGGAGAATGTATATACATTCATAGGCCATTTCATTATTTCAAAGAAAAGGTGTGTATATTCATAGGTCATCTCATTATTTGGAGAAAATGTGTATATATTTGTAGGTCATTTCATAGTTCAGGGAAATTGTATACTAGCAACCAGAAAGATAAATTAAATCTTGATTTACCCCCATGTACTTTATGGCAGAAATATAAATAATGTCAGGTATTCTAAAAAAAAGAGACGTTTTTTAGCTCTTTGTTACCACCCCACATAAAATGAGATACTTGTATGTACAAAATGCATAGTGAATTGTAGAGAGCTATAGAGATCTTGGGTATCTTAATCAGTTAGTTTCCTTCAAAGGAGATTTCCCGGAGGTCAGTTAAGGATTACTGAGGTGAAGGCTGAGGTAGGTTTGCTAGGAGGAAGGGGCGGTGCGTGGAAAGTCTTGGACGCATGAAAGAACAAGGTGGTTGGGGGGACAGAAGGCGCTGGGTTATGTGGGACCAGCGCCCAGCATTAGACTGGAGAGGGTGGGGAGCCCTGAGCCTCAAAGTGAGGTGGGGCCGGGACAGACTGCGAGGCCACGGGCACGGGTCCTGGGGGAAGGTGGCAGTGTACAGGAGCGGGACAACCGGCCTTGCTTTTAAGTCGATCTCGGGCTGTTCAGAAGGCAAGATTAGGCCACAGGTGGGCCAAAGAGGAGCCCATGCCTTACTGACAAAAGCTGCCTGAGCCAGAACCCAGGCAGTGGCCACAGGGATGCAGGAGAGAGGGGCAGAGAAGCCCCAGGAGGACTGGCACATCTGCAGGATTGGGTAGCAGATGGCATGCATGGGAGCAGGGGAGGGAGAAATCAGGGAGGACTCCCAGCCTGGGCCTGTCTGGTGGCAGCTGGTAGGCTCCTGAGGAGGGAAACAGGAGGGGCACGGGTTGGGGATCTGGGAGGGGGAGGGCAAAGCTGACTCCCACAGTGCCCGGAATGATGGATGCTTCAGCAGAGGTTGGGGGCCCAGGCTGACCTCATGGAACATCAGGGGTCGAGCAGTAATGATACTGGAATTTCAAAGTAATTGAGCTGGGACACCTGGGTGGCTCAGTCATTTAAGCATCTGCCTTCCACTCAGTCATGATCTCAGGGTCCTGGGATCGAGTCCCGCATCGGGCTCCCTGCTCTGCGGGGAGCCTGCTTCTCCCTCTGCCTGCCGGTCCCCCTGCTTGTGCGCTCCCTGTCTCTCTCTCTCCCTCTCTGACAAATAAATAAATAAAATCTTTATTTAAAAAAAAAAAAAAGTGAGTGAGCCAAGAGCGCCTGGGTGGCTCAGTCAATTAAGCATCCAACTCTTGATTTTGGCTCAGGTCATGACCTCAGGGTCCTGAGATCCAGGCCGGTGTCGGGCTCTGCGCTCAGCGGGGATCTGCTTCTCTCCTTCTTCCTCTCCCTCTGTCCCTCCCCTTGCTCCTGCGCACTCGCTCTCTCAAAATAAATATATAAAATCTTTAAAAAAAAAAAAAATCAAAATGATTGAGCCAGGACCTGTTATTATGGGTGAGCAGGGCATGACACAGCTGGGATTTTGCTGGCTGAAGTTGAAACCCTTGTGGACTGTTTTGGAGCATAGTGACCACTAATTCTCTGTGTCGTCTCTTTAGGAAACCGTATCACCCTAAACTGGAAGCTTTCGTTAGTCACATGTCGAAAGGATCTGGAGCCTCTTTCGAAAACCCCTTACACTCCCTGCCTCTTTACCCCAATCACCCACTGTGTGAGATGGGAGAGCTCACGCAGACAGGTATGTGTGACATCCATCGGCTCACTCCTTCTCCTGCGCCCTCTTCCGTGAGGCATACGTTGGAGCAAACGCTCCTGGGCAAGGTGCTGTGGGCTCACAGGGATGACTAAGGACGGGCGCCTCGGGGAGCTCTGAGTCCACCAAGGTATCTAAATGAACATCTGATTTCTAAAAAATTAAAAATAACCCTTTTTCTTAGTGCAAGAGCAGTATATGTCAATGGAAGAGAAATTAGGAAAGACAGTCAAGCAAAAGGAAGAAAAGTTTAACGTACCTATAATCCCAATCCACCAAAGAAATTAGTCATCTTAAAAAAAAAAAAAGACATTAGTCATCTTTTTTCATGTGTCAGTGTGCGTGCACACACTAAACACGCTCTTTCATAACCTACTTTTTCATTTAACAGTACATTGTGATAATCTTTCCCTATCGATAAATATTCATGAACAGCATCATTTCTGGTGTCTCCATATCATCCCACTATTACTGGGCCATAATTTATGTAACCAATCCCATGTTCTTAGCAACTTCAGAGAAAATGACCTGATCAGTTCTCATGTGCGAGATCTCAGGAGCAAACACATATGGCAGATCCCCAGTGAGCACAGAGTTTGTTTGGCTGAGTGTGTCCCTCACAGAAGCCCACCTTTCCCTCTGCAGCCCTGTTCGTACCATTACACAGCCAGTTTCCGGATGTCAGGGCAGGTTGGCGAGTTAACTGGGGGGCTACCTCTGTTAGGAAGAGAAGGAACTGGGAGCCCCCCAGTAGGTTCTAGCTTCTTCCTACTTCAGTCTGGGACCTCAAAGGACCTTGCATGGTCACCAGCCTTTTTGGAAGAATCGAGAGGACCTATCGGCCATGTTGTTTCCTCATCCCACAAGTACCGTGGGACCTCAACTCTGATGGAAGGAAGGTCTCTGTCCTGTGGTTGGCCCTGCGGAGTTTCGCCATGTTTTTGAAGCCATTATTATTGGGGAGAATAATAGTGACAGAGTGGGCAAAGCTGAAGGCTCTGGAAGACTAGCCTTGAATAAGGAGTTTTGTCAAAAGCTTTTGATAATTAGTTCTGTGTGCTCAAGGTTTGCCGTGGTTTAAAACAGGAGTTCGCCTCCGACCAGACCAAGCACCCCCTTTTTGTAACAAATATTTTGTGGTGCTCCCTTCACTCTCCTGAAGTGAAATTCAAATAAAATTATAACCTTTCTAGATACAAAATTGTAAAGAAGAGCAGTTATATCAGGCACCGTAACTATAATATAAAGGAGAAACGAAAGGAAATGAATTTATTATATAATGCTGTGTGTCTCAGTATAAAAGCCTGAGCACACCCTCACTAGGAAACAGAATGACATAGTTCGTTGTTTACACTTAAATGCTTAAATGTAGATTGGCAGACCGAGGGTTATTATATGGGGAACTCTAACACCACATTTTGGGACATGATTTTTTTTTTTAATTGTTATGTTAATCCCCATACATTACATCATTAGTTTTAGATATAGTGTTCCATGATTCATTGTTTGTGCATAACACCCAGTGCTCCATGCAGAACGTGCCCTCCTCAATACCCATCACCAGGCTAACCCATCCTCCCAACCCCCTCCCCTCTAGAACCCTCAGTTTGTTTCTCAGAGTCCATTGTCTCTCATGGTTCTTCTCCCCCTCCGATTTCCCCCCCTTCATTCTTCCCCTCCTGCTACATTCTTCTTCTTCTTTTTTTCTTTCTTAACATATATTGCATTATTTGTTTCAGAGGTACAGATCTGAGATTCAACAGTCTTGCACAATTCACAGTGCTTACCAGAACACATACCCTCCCCAGTGTCCATCACCCAGTCACCCCATCCCTCCCACCCCACCCCCCACTCCAGCAACCCTCAGTTTGTTTCCTGAGATTAAGAATTCCTCATATCAGTGAGGTCATATGTTGGGACATGATTTTTTTAACAAGTTCTGACCAAAATAAAATACAGATGTCCCTTAATTTCTGTTGCATTTCTGGAAAAATCAGTGCATGTTAATGGTATGCAAAAATGGTTTTGTATTATGATACAAAGAAACAGGCTCTAGGCTAAAGTATTTAAATAGGTTTTTCACACATGGTAATATCTTGTGGTACATTCAAAAGTTATGTGGGTCAGAGAACAGTTCCTTGGGGAGACTGTCTGGCTCCGTGGCCCCCACCCAGTAGGTGTCCAGAATGTTCCTCCCCATATTATTGTGACAACTCAACCCCCCAAACCCTCCCTGAGAGCAGAGCCAGGCTTGCTGAGAACCATTGGTTAGTAGACCCTCTGGTTGCAAGTAACAGAAACCAACTCCAGCAGAAGGGGGACATTTATTGTACGGATTCAGGGTGACTCCAGACTCTGAGGGCAAGAATATGACCAGGCCTCCAGAAACTGGAACCAGGAATAAGAAATCTGTCTATCCCAGCCTCTGTGGTTTTGCTCCGTGTCTGTCCACAGAGGGACAGTCCTGGCCACACCTAGAGATGAACTGCAAGTCCAAATTCTTGAGAGAGTAAGAAAGAGAAAATCTGATGGGGTCCTTCAGGGTCAGTGTCCATCAGCCGGCTCGGAGGTGAGGGCGACTGTGCACTGAGCAGTGGGGGCCTGCCCAGCCTCTGGATCCATGGGCTGTTCCCCGAGAAGAGGTTGGGGGAGCTGTCCCTCACACACTTAGAGACACTCATTCATGCCTACCTTTCTTCTCAGTTGTTCTATTATCTACATCGTTTTCTAAATCAGCGTTACTCGAGAAATCATTTTCACGGTGCTGTTTGCTCCTGTTCCCTAATTTTCTTTTAATGTTCACTTTTATCTTCTATTTTAAATTTCATTAAAAATGCATAGCTGTTAGAATAACCATTTATAGCTGAAACACTTTTGGCACCCCACAGTAACTATATAAGACCGATCATTAGTGCCTACTCTATTCAAGATGCTTTGGCAGCTGCTGAGTGTAGGGGGGCGGGGAGTGGCTGGATGAATAGATGCTCCGCACCTTGTCCTAAAGGAGCATGCAGCTGCCGCGGGACGCTCCGCGATCACAGCTCAAGTCCTGGAGATCCAGTGGAACGGGAACAGGAAGGAATTCTTGGTCTGCCCTGGAGGAGGAAGAAGGAAGACTACAGAGCCCGCAGTATTGGAGCCAGGCACCAGATAAGGATTTCTCTAGGCTGGGAAAGGGGAAGGGCATGACCAAGGTTATGAAGATATGGGCGGTGTTTGGAGAGGCTAAGAGGCCCTAACTGGCTAGAACTTAGTATTTCTGCCTGAAAAGACCGGGAGGAAGTGCTACGAGCAGGGACTAGGAGGGCAAGGTTGGGCCCAGATAGGGGCTGGAGTGCCAGCCACCTCTGCCACTCTTCACAGTGATTGGCTCGGGGCCTCAGTTTCCTCAGCTATAAAATAAAGAAAAGAGGGAATAATAATAACATGCCTACCTTATCGGGGTTTTGTGAGGATGAAAGGAGAAAGGTCTGGCACACGAGAAGCCCTCAACCCTAATATATGCAGCCTAGGAATATAAGGCAGGCCCAGAGGTGAACTGGGGCCAGACACAGATTCTTAATGTTTGTCATTATGGTTTGCCTCTTTTTGCAAACCATTCTGGAAATGCCTAAGACCTGTGTCAGCCCAGATCTCTGAGGGAGTTCTGCGCTCGATATTTTTCCTTCACAAGGGGACGCAGGCGTCCTTTGTGATGTTTTCCTGAGCTGTTCCCCCTTCCTGGGCCAGTGCAGTGCCCTCTGTCTCATGCATCGCAGCCTCGAGTTGTCTCAGGTTTTCACACCATTTGTGCACCTGAGTAAGCAACATTGGTCATGAACTGGTCGGGGGGCCTGAGTGTGGTTGACCCTCAGAGAATTCAGATCTGTTACTGAGATTCCATGCCCCTCCATCCTGTTGCCTGGAGGGTGAGCTTGCTTTCATCTTGGATTGTCTTCTCCTGCTTGAAGATAAGGCTTTGCTTTTCTTTCTTTCTTTTTTTTTTTTTTAAAGATAGTTTGTTACCGTACTGTGGTAGTTCAAAACTAAAATTTTTTAAGCTTTTACTTGACAGGTAAATTTAAAATTCTTGTTCCTATCCATGTTCCTTTTGCCCCATTTCTGTGCCCCCATCTCCTCAGGTAACCATTGCTATTGGTTTCTTATGCATCTTTCCAAAGTTTCTTTATGCAAAACACAAACAACTGCAAATACACATTCTTATTTTTCCCTCATTTTTATTTAAAAGGAGTATAATAAATGTACTGTTCTGCACTTTGCTTTTTTTTTTTTTTCAAATATTCTATGTGGGTGTCTGAGAGATGATTCCATATCTCTGCAGACAGAATGTCCTTGATGAGCCAGTAATGTCCAGGAGGATTGAGCGGAATGTACCTAGAAGTTTGGCAGCAAGCCTTCACTTGGGAGAGTAGGGAGAATGAGGCGAAGGAGAGAACCTCCTAACAGTGAGGGGACTAAGCAGCCAGCAGCACCTTTTTCTCTTTACCTGACTGATTTCCATGGTCCCTCCCTGCACACTAAAGAATGCTGTGTCCCTGGGCAGGAGGGACAAAGTTTTCCTTAAGCCCATGCCAATTACAGCCTTGATATCTGCCAGGAAGCTTGACTGCTGCCCTCCCAGACCCCCCAGTCACAATGCCCCCTCCCAGGGAAGGGAGGGATTGAGCAGATGGTCCTGGTGCTCCCCTCCTCTGCTCATCCCTTCATGGATAACCCCAAGGGGCTCCCCTCATGAGTTCCTGCAAACCCATTCTTGTAGCTTCCACACGCTGGGGAATGGTTTTGATTATATTCTCATGCACTGATGAAAGCACTGCAGAGTTGGCCACTGACTCGGCCTCCCTTTGCTCCTCCTTTTGCTGAGCTGGTAGTGAGGACGGTTTGTGTCCCTGTGTTTCAGGAGTCGTGCAGCATTTGCAGAATGGCCAGCTGCTGAGGGACATCTATCTAAAGAAACACAAACTCCTACCGAGTGACTGGTCCACAGACCAGCTTTACTTGGAGACCACTGGGAAAAGCCGGACCCTACAAAGTGGGCTGGCCTTGCTTTATGGCTTTCTCCCCGATTTTGACTGGAAGAAGATTCATTTTAGGCACCAGCCGAGCGCTCTGTTCTGCTCTGGAAACTGCTATTGCCCCGTGAGAAACCAGTATCTGGAAAAGGAGCAGCGTCGGCAGTACCTCTTACGTTTGAAAAACAGCCAGCTGGAGAGGACCTACGAGGACATGGCCAGGATCGTGGATGTTCCCACCAAGCAGCTTCGAGCTGCCAACCCCATAGACTCCATGCTCTGCTGCTTCTGCCACAACGTCAGCTTCCCGTGCACTAGGAATGGCTGTATTGACATGGAGCACTTCAAGGTGATCAGGACACATCAGATAGAAGACGAGAGAGAGAGGCGGGAGAAGAAGCTTTATCTGGGCTATGCGCTCCTGGGCGCCCACCCCATCCTCAACCAGACCGTCAGCCGGATGCAGCGTGCCGCGAAGGGCAGGAGAGAGGAGGTCTTTGCCCTCTACTCTGCTCACGATGTCACTCTGTCACCAGTTCTCAGTGCCTTGGGCCTTATGGAAGCCAGATTCCCAAGGTTTGCAGCCAGGTTGATCTTGGAGCTCTGGCAGGACAGAGAAAAGCCCAGTGAGCATTCTGTCCGGATTCTTTATAATGGCGTCGATGTCACATTCCACACCTCTTTTTGCCAGGACCACCACAAGCATTCTTCCAAGCCTATGTGCCCCCTCGAAAACTTAGTCCGATTTGTCAAAAGGGACATGTTTATGGCCCTGGGGAGTAGCGGTAGTACCAATTATTATGATGCATGTCACAGGGAAGGATTCTAAAAGGAAGGCAGTGCGGTGCCGATAGAATCTATGCGAATACAGACGGATGGGAAGGGTGCACTTCTAGTTCTATCCATTGCCAAGGGTATAAGATTTTTGATTTATAAAGGCTAGAAATCATGTTGGAGCCACATAGATGGTTGGGTTGAACAGGAAGTACACTGTTAGAATCAGGTACGTGAGTTACTTGGTACATCACGGCCAGTTCACAGAGAGAGGAAGGTACTTTCATCATAGCCCGACTTTGCTTACGATGCCAGAAGAATATTTCAATACCCAGAGTTGCCAATCCACACGTGTATTATTTCGATCTGACTATATATGATGGAACCAGCAAACCTCAGCCAAAATTTTCTTCAAATGGGACCATTTTGCCTTGTCCCTGTTCAGCAAAACATTTCCTGCAGTGATTTATCTAAAATAGGGGTTGGCACATTTTTTCTGTACGGGGCCAGATAGTAAAGGTTTTAGACTCGGGGGACCCAGAGGCCACATACAGTCATGTGGCACGAAAGCAACCATAGACAACATGTGAACAAATGAACGTGTGGCTGTGTTCACGGCCCGGGGTTGCTGACCCCCGATCTCAAAAACACAGGCTCTACCACATTTGCACTTTCAGCACTTTGAGAACCAGTTGAATACAAAGAATTATTCAGTGGTGCCTCCAGGAACTTCTGCGAGAAACACCAAATTTGGTCTGTCGCTGGTGTTACAACAAAACTTGAGGGGAAATAAACATCAAATCAGAATGAATCATAGAAAAATCATTAGGATAATACTTGATGTTCATGATGATTATGGTAGAAGATAGTTTTAAGTATGTTTTAAATATTTGTCTGCTGTAGTCTATTTGCTGAAATTTTTGTATTCCATTTAGTATTTTTATAGTCTAGGAAAGTATTTTCTAAGACTGGTTTTAGATGTGCTCTTATTCGTAGGTAATATTCAATTTACCGTACCTGCTTGGTGGTTAGAAGGAAGCCAGAAGCTGAATTCAGGCACTTTCTTCCAATAAAACTAATTATGGCTCATTCCCTTTGACAAGCCGTAGAATTGGATCAATTTTTAAACCGTTTTCATCAATTTCAAATGGTAAATTCTAATTGATTTTTAAATAAGTTTTTGGAAGAACTTTGTTACTAGATAGTTGAAAAATCTTTATAAGATATTTTATATATTAGAAGCAATTGTAATTAAATCTGTGGTTTCTGAACT
The DNA here is from genome assembly GCF_004348235.1 of Phoca vitulina. NCBI lineage: Eukaryota > Metazoa > Chordata > Mammalia > Carnivora > Phocidae > Phoca > Phoca vitulina. The sequence goes on along the minus strand of NW_022589713.1, from coordinate 16,154,769 downwards.
ACAATGGTGCTAGTTCCACGTGAAGAAACGTAAAGTGCAAGTGAGAATCTCCAGTGTTGTTGGCATTCCAAACTTTTCTCTTTGTTTTTGTCTAATGTTGCCTTTGGATACGTCTGTTTCTATAAATAAATTTTTGAAGAATACTCATACATACAAGTCATGGTTTGTACCTACAAGTCACTCTAGTTCTTTTCAAGTAGGTTCCAATATTTTAGAAATTTATGTTGTTTTTTTTTCTTTTTTTTGGTGTAAGTAAAAACGTTTAAATTAGAAAACTCCCAGGTACGCGTGGAAAAGGGAGGCCAGGCAGTGCTGGGCCTGGAGGGGCCAGGGCTTGCCGCTCTGACAGCAGCATCCGGGCTCCGGGGGCCGGGGGGACGTGCACAGCCAGTGGCCTTGGACTGGTTTCAAATCTATCTTAATTGCTTCTTTGATTGCTGAAAATCACGTGTTGTCTCTTGCGTATTTAAAGCCTAATCAGTTGTTTTTTGCTCCCACTCACAGTATATCTGAATTAGAACTGCTAAACACAGCTTGAAGACTTAAAACTAAAAGTGGATCAGAAGATATTTTAAAAATCAGTTTCAGGGGCACCTGGGTGGCTCAGTCGGTTAAGCGTCTGACTCTTGATTTTGGCTCAGGTCATGATCTCAGGGTTGTGAGATCGAGCCTCACCACGTCAGGCTCAGGCTCAGGCTCTGGGGTCAGCAGGGAGTCTGCTTGAGAGTCTCTCCTCCACCCTCTCCCTCTGCCCCTCCACCCTGTTCTGGGGTGGGGCACTCTCTCTGGCTCTCTCTCTCAAATAAATCTTTAAAAAGAATCAGTTTGAAACATCTGTTGGTAAAGGTAAATATTTTGGATAAGAGCCAACATTAAAAGCATAGATAAAGCTTTTGCCTCCCAAGACATAAGGTATGCACATCATTAATATATCTTCCTCAGTATCAAGTTCTGAGACATCTCGCTCCATAAACAAACACTGAGCACTGAGCCGAGATTAATGCATTTAGTTCTTGGTTTCTGGACAATGGTCTTAATGACAGTTCATGGCAGGTGTGGGTGTATACATGTGTAAATTCAGCTGTCTTGTTTTTATGATTAAAATTAATACATGCACACTGGAAAACAATCAAACTATACTGAAAACTTCAAAAGTGAAGTTCTCCTCTAGTCCCACCTCCAGAGAGAACACTGAGCTGTTTGACAGATATTCTTCCAGAAATTTTCCATGCAGATGTAGAACTATATGTAATTTTTAAATAGCAATAAGATCACTTTTTATATATATTGTTCTGTGACTTGCTTCCCTTAAAATATATTTTATTATTTTGTCTCCTTTAACAGTATGTCTTAAACATATTTCTCATTAACTTGCTTCCCCTAACAGTATGTCTTGGAGATATTTCCACATTGAGATAGATGATAGGTAGGTAGGTAGATAGGTAGCTCTTTTTATAGCCAGTGCATAATATTTAACGATATACATAACACAAGATTTTAAAATATCATTAAAATGGTACCTGGGGGCGCCTGGGTGGCTCAGTCGGCTAAGCGTCTGCCTTTGGCTCAGGTCCTGATCCTGGGACTGAGCCCTGTGTTGGGCTCTCTGCTCAGCGGGGAGCCTGCTTCTCCCTATCCCTCTGCCTGCCGCTCCCCCTGCTTGTGCTCTGGCGCTCTCTCTCTCTCTCTGTCAAATTAAAAAAACAAACAAACAAACAATGGCACCTAGGTGGTGCAGTCGGTTAAGCATCCGGCTCTTGGTTTTGGCTCAGGTCATGCATGATCTTAGGATCTTGAGATCCAGCCTGGCGTCAGGCTCTGAGCTTAGGGTGGAGTCTGCTTAAGACTCTGTCTTTCAAATAAATAAAGCTTTAAAAAAAACAAAAAATGAACAAGATTGAAACTTAAAACCAAGGTACTAAAATGGGGCCACAGGCTTTTGAGGTACACAGAAAAAGCAGAAGCCAGCAATTGTATGTGTTAATTTTGTAGCCCAACTGAATAGTTAACCCTTTTTTCAATATAGCTACAGATATTAATATACCAGAGTATTCTCCACTTTCACTTATAAACAGAATTGAAGAACTTAATACTGCTATTAAGCCTATTGGAGGGTCTTCAAAGCTATAGCAGAATTAGGCTTTGGGGGGCACCTGGGTGGCTCAGTCTTTAAGCGTCTGCCCTCGGCTCAGGTCATGATCCCAGGGTCCTGGGATCGAGCCCTGCATCGGGCTCCCTGCTCAGCGGGAAGCCTGCTTCTCCCTCTCCCACTCCCCCTGCTTGTGTTCCCTCTCTCGCTGTCAAATAAATAAAATCTTTCAAAAAAAAAAAAAAGAGAATTAGGCTTTGGAAAGAAAAAGAAAGTGATTCCTTTCTCTAGGACCCCTAGACTGATACTGGAGAGGCAGGGAGGCATGCTTCCATTTCTGTGAATCTTCAGGAAGCCTTCTGAAAAGATTTAGCAACCCAGCTAGTGTGGGTGTAGCCCAGCTGCAAGTCGAAAGCAGAGAACGGCCAGGGTTTACATTGCAGTTCTGGCTTGGATGCTGGCCAGAGTTTCAGCCTGGGCACCAGTTAGCTCCCATTGCTCAAGGCCACTGAACTAAATGTTGGGCTTGTACCCCTATATAGTGCCTACCCCGTGGCCATCTCATGAATAATAATAGCTTCTGCTTAAGAGGAAGCAGCTGAATTCCGAGGGTCTGGTCAGGTTTTCCTGGCCCCTGAAGCCCATCTGCCAGCTGAGCCTGGCCTTGACGAGGAGCAGGTGTTCCTGAAGGGTCTGCTGGGCTCCTCCCAGAGCTGCAGAGCCCCTCAGCAGGGGGTGGCCTGAGGCCTTTGTGGGCTCATGCTTCCCTTGAGGGGCCCCACAAGCATTTCTTTATCAATCAAACAACCCTCTCAAGAAGTTCCTATTACCCCTAATACAAATGAGGAAAGAGGCTGGATTGGGGGTTGGGGGCAGGGGATGAAGTGACTTTTCCAAAGGAAGAGTCAAAGCCTAGAGTCTAACCCAAGCGTATGTGAACTTTACAGTGTGTGTGCTATGTAACACACCATGGAAAAGGCTTTTCCTAGACTAATCCTCCCAATAGCCCAACAATATACCATATTTGCTGGTGAATATCAATGAGTACTAAAACATAGTGGGGTTACAACTGTTATAAATTTAAATCTAAATGAACAGGAGACTATTCCAACTGTGCCTCTGACCATCTGTGGTTGCCGTTTTTGGTAAGAAAAAACTATTATATAATGTAAAACTAATCTTGGCTGTGATGCTATATTATACTCAGCCATTAGGGGATAGCGGCAAACATTTTTAGCCTTCATTTTAGCCTTCAGCCTACAGGCTTGTATCTGTAAAGGAGATAGGGTAGTTTGGGGATGTGTTTTAATAGGGAGGACAGCTGTCCCGGTTTGCCTGGGACTGACGAGTTTCCCAGGATGCGGGACTCCCCTTGCTAAAACTGAGCAAGTTCCAGGCACGCTGGGACAAGCTGGTTACCCCAGTGTGACATGAGACACGTCTTAGGTAGTACCATCATTCCCACTTTCAAGAGAGCTAAGTCTGATGGAGTGACTCATCGGAGGTTTCCCGTAGCTAGCTAGTGTGCAGTGGAGGTGGGACTCCAAGCTACTGTCCATTTAACTTGAAGGACCATGTTCTTAAGCAGGATGTGACGGTGCCTCTCATAACTATTTAGGACTATTGGGTTACATGCAACAGAAACCTGAGTACAGTGGTTAAGCAAACAAAGCCTTTCATTTTCTCCAGTGGCCCTACCATGTCATCAGGAACCCAGACTGCTGTTTACATCTTACTGGCCAGACAGGGTCCCTTGGGCCACCTCCATTGCAAAGGAATCTAGAAAAGTGAGTATTTTTGTTGGGCACCTTGCTGTCTCCAATCACGCGCCTCCTAACAAGGAAGAAGGGGGAGTGGATCCTGGGTAGAGGACTCGCAGCAGCTACCACATCCCCCAAAGCCACCACTGGGACTGAAGTGGTGGGTGCTGCCCCACCCAAACCCCTGCTTCAGGACTCTCTCCCCAGGGGCTGGGTGTATGCGCAAGGTGGTAGTGCCTCCTTCCCAGGATGGCCAATCCAATGTCAAGGCAAGGGCAGGGATTGAAAACCCCGGGGAGAACCCTGAAGGGCCATCCCAGCGTCAGTGCTCCACACGGGGTCAGCTGAGGCCTCCTGACTACATCACAGCCCACTTCTGCCTCTCCTGCTGCCTTCCCTTCCTCCACAGCATTGGCCCCAAGAACATTCCCCGGCACACTTCCCGCATACATCCCTGTCTGAGTCTGCTCCTGGGAACCGACTTGCAGCAGAGGGCAAGCAAATCCTAGGCCTGAGGCCTCTGTGAGTCTGGGCAGAAAAACTAGAGTCATTTACTTGAAAGGGATAATGTATCTATTGATCACAAATTTCTTCTATAACTGCCTTTGAGGGGCTTATTTTATTGTGGAAGTTAAGTAAGCACACAAGAAGCAATAGGAGAAACTTGATCCTGAACAGCCCAAAGCTGATTACAGACAGCTGTTATACCAAGATTTCCCATTTACTGAACACACACCAGGAGCTGGGCACTGGGCTAAGCACTCAACTGACATAGCCTTTATGTCTCACAAGATGTGTAAGCATTTTTTATCTTCATTGTATAGGTAAGGAGACTGAGGCTCAGAGGTAGACATCTGCCCAGGATCCCACAGTCAGTAGGAAGTGGCAGATCCAGGGCTGGAACATGGGTCATCCTAGCTCTTCCAGGTCCCTTGGCTCACCTTGTCCTCTGCCCCCTTATTCCACTACCCTCATACAAGTGAATTAGTAGAACCTGAAACCGGGGGTATAGCTGAGTGGACCCTAGTCCAGGGAATGATCTCTGCTACAGACATTCATGTTTCTAGCTCCTTTCCTTTCTCTTCCCTTTTTTTTTAAAGATTTTATTAATTTATTTATTAGAGAGAGAAAGCATGAGCAGGGGGAGGGGCAGAGGGAGAGGAAGAGGGAGAAGCAGACTCCCCACTGAGCAGGGAGCCCGATGCAGGGCTCCATCCCAGGACCCTGGGATCATGACCTGAGCCGAAGGCAGACGCTTAATGACTGAGCCACCCAGGTGCTCCTCTTCCCACTTTTTTCTAATGCAGCATTTCCAAGAAAGTAGGATCACCTTACAGGGTTGTTTTAGCCTGGGTTCTAAAAGCAGCCTGAGAAAAAAACCTTTAGTGTAGATGTTTATTAGGGAATGTGGTCCCAAGGAGCAGAAGCGAAGGACAGGGAAGAGGAGAAAGGGGAGAGGGAAAGCTGCAGGGAAAGTGCATATGGATACGGTGACTGGTTGCTGTAGCCAGGCCCGCCTGAGAAACCTGAGACACATCCGAACGGTTCACCTGGAGGAAGACTGGGGTAGGGGGGACATTTATCCCTGGCTCCCATCCTCCGCTGTCTGCCCCGCACTTCTGGGTTGGACATGCATCAGGGCAGAGGGTTTGTCTGGGAACTCTGGCATCCGAGAAGCCCTGGGGCAGAAAGCAAAAGAATGAGATGCTGTCAGGTCCTGGGCCCAGTCACCACAACAGTGGCCCACAAAGACATGAGGCCAAGAGGATTGGGAACAGAGCAGGAGTGTGTTTGTTGGGAGGACGAGCCAGCATTCACTGAGTGCTTCAGTGTCTCGGGCACTGTGCTGTGCTTTAGAAGCAAAACTTTGTTTCAGCCTCATAGCCGTTCGGTGGCTTGGAAATCATCCTTATTGTCTCCCATTTTTAAGATGGAGAAGGAAACCGAGAGGAGAGGTCCCCTGCCAAGGCCTCACAGCAGGGAAGTGGCAGAACTGGGAGTCAAAGCCGCGGACTCCCGAGCCCTTGCTCATAATCACAACCCCATCATAGTAAACATTCCTCCGAGGCCCCACGTAAAGTATGTGTGAGGGCTTACTCACATGCTAAATCCATAGTCAGTATTCCCCTCTGACATGTGGACTGCACACTTGCAGCAGCACAAATCAAACCATGCCCTCCTTGTTAAAACCCCTTGGTCCTCCTCTCCCTTCTAGATTAAATCCAAGCTCCCGAAAGTGACTCACGAGGCCCTTCATGGTCTGACTCCCACTTACCTCTCCAGCTTTGTTACTTGCAAGGCCGAAGGGGTTGTGCACAGACTGCCATTGTTGATGCATTTTTGCGTACCCGGGGGAGAGGAAACGGGTTAATGTCATTATGTGGGATGCCAAGTTTGCAGAATCTCTGAAGGGGACAGTCCTGTCCTGTCCACAGCCCATCCCCCCCCCCCCAAATCTTCCTCAGGACCTAGCAACCTCCCAGTCTTTCACTTTCTTCTCCTTCCCCATTTGTGTCTGGAGTCGGGTTTCACAGAAAGGGGAAGAGCTTTGGAACCACACAGACTGAGTTTAAAAACCAGTTCCATGTCACTTCCCAGCTGTGAGACCTCAGATGCCCCATCTGTAAACTGCGGATGAGACCTCCTGTGAGAGTGTACATAAAGCACCAGGCACATGGGACACCTCTACGATCACTACTGCCCCCAAGTTACTCTTTCTTTGAACTGCTCTGAGAACCAAACCAGCTGGAGCCAGAATATGTCCCTGCCCGTTAAGCCAGGAAGCCCATCTGGAGGCATAACATCATGCTCCAGGCATAACTGGGAGACACAACTACCTGGGCTCATGCGCTTCCCTTTGGGGGAGAAAAGAACTCGAATCTTCTGAGTCCTGCCTTGGTGCCCAATGCCATATTTGACACCTTATATAAACATCTCAGCCATTCCCAAAGGGAAATTAAGCTCATAGCTCATCCTTTCCCCCACATTTCCTTCGTTGTCTGTATCTAACCTCCATCTTTGTGCCTTAGAGTTACTGCCCATTGCAGAAGAAGCAGTCGACCACAGGGTCCAGCAAAGGAATGGGAGTCATTGGCTTAGGTCCATTGGTCTAGCCCCTCCTTGGCCCCTAGAGAAGCTGAAGCAGCAGCCCAGGAAGTGACATGCACCTGGATAGAAGACAGATCCTGCCCTCAGTGCCTCAGCTTTAGGGAGTTGCTCCCCTCCATGACCTGGGAGAGAAGGGTAAGATGTTCCTCCTCCATTCTCCCTCCTCCCCCATGGCTGGTGGGCTCCTTGCAGCAGTGACCGGGAATGGCAAGTCCTCCTGGTTGGCAGCTGTCTGGCTTCCTCTTAGCTTGGGAGTCAAGCATGTCTTGGTTAAGCACTTCCTGAGTGAGAAATCCTTTCAGGAGCCTTTCCTCAAGCTGGCCAGAGATTGGGCTCCCACAAGCCTGAAGTTTAGCTTTGGAGTGGGCCGGTGTGGTTATGAATGGGGATCCACACTGCCCTCTACTGGCAACTTGGCCTGGCCCTTGTTCTACAGTTTTTCCTCTCCTGATTCCCCACACCAGAGGAGGCCTCTTTCCCAGCAAACTGAAGCTCCCTCTGGTGGCCTAGGAGTCAACTCTTCCCTCCGCTTGCCTATATAGTAGTCCACGCTTATCCTTGAGGGATACATTCCGAGACACCCAGTGGATGCCTCAAACCGCGGATAGTACTGAACCCTATATATACAATGATTTTTCCTATACATACGGACCTATGATAAAGTTTAATTTATAAATTAGGCACAGTAAGACATTAACAATATTAACTAATAATGAAATAGAACCATTATAACAATATACTGTAATAAAATTTCTGTGAATGAGGTCTCTCTCCCTCACCTCTCCCTCCATCAAAGTATCTTATTGTGCTGCACTCACCCTCCTTCTTATGATGATGTGAGATGATAAAATGCCTATATGATGAGACGAAGTGAGGTGAACCACGTAGGCACTGTGATAGCGTTAGGCTACTATGGACCTTCTGACTATAACCCGGAAGGAGGATCATATGCTTCCCAACCACGGACCACAACTGCTGGTAGCTGAAACTTTGGAAAGCAAAATGGCAAATACAGGGGTGTGTGTGTTATTGTATTGTCTTCAGGATGTAGCAAATAGAAACACACTCTGTATCCAGATGGTTTCACCCCAGCTGCCCTTTTGTCCCACTGGTGACCCAGCTGTTCAGCATTCTCAACAATTGGCTCCCTGATGGATGGACTGATCATTAAATCGACCTTCAACTGATGGATCCTGATGGACTACTGTCCATCTGAAAAATTAACCCTAAATGACTGGCCGGTTGGCTGATTAAGTTTCTAAACCACAAATCATTTGATTGACCTACTGGCTTTCTAAATGACCTACTAACACTAAATAACTAAACATCTGATAAGCTTGAACTACCTGCCTGCTGAGTCTTCCACTAACCAGCTGAATGACTGCCCAGCAGAGGACTTGCAGACTGACATCCTGACTCCAGAACTAAGGTAACAGAAGGATGGAAGGAGAGGCTGCCCCTTCCTCATGTCCTGACTCCTCTAGGGGCTTGGGGCCCTACTTTTCTCCCCTCTAGTGCCACTTGAAAACTGCAGAGAGGGAAACAGACCTTCTGATCTACCTCTAGTGAGGTTCTTAACCAGGGACCAATAGATGGGTCTCAATTTTGTTTTCAAAATAGTATGGATATATAGCCGTGTTTATCTGAGAAGAGAGTTCACAGCTTTTATTGGATCCAGCACACACATACAGGTTCAGAACTACTGCTCTGGGAAAACCCTCAGCAAACATTCACATAAGCAAAACCCTTACCTGAATTCAAACCCCATTTATCCCTCCCATCAGGCCAGGGTGGCAGGAAGATGACTAGGAAAAGTCAGAGTCATAATGGACATGGATGTAGTAGAAAGGATAAAGACTGAGCAGTGTGTGAAGTTTCCACAGAGAAGCCCAAAGAGTCGATATGTGTCCTTTTGGCCTGGAGGCCACACTCAGCCCAAGATGGCAGGGCATCTTCAGTTCTGGGCATTTATCAGGGCCCTTGTCTGGGGCATGTAGTATATGTGAGTATTTGATCATGGGTAGCTATATGGCTGTATTTACACACCAAATGTGCTCACAAGGGTGGGTATAACAGAGATGTATGGCTAGGTGAATGAATGTCCTTTGGGTCAAAGCATGCATCTGAAGTTGTGAGAATAAATTCGCACATGTGCTCACTTGAGGACCCCTTGAGTGTTTTTTGGAGTTGAGACAGATTAGGAGTAAGAATTTCACAAAGCGAAATCATCTGCAGCCATGACAGCAGCCCACACCAGAAATCTGGGAATCCTCAACTCCTCCCTCACCCTGAGCCCTCGTCATCCACTTCAGTCTACACTGCCACTGCCACCATGAGCGCTCTCTCTATATATATATACAAAGATTATTTGTCACGAGAGAGAGAGAGAGCACAAGCAGGGGAAGCGGCAGGCAGAGGGAGAAGCAGGCTCCCCGCTGAGCAGGGAGCCCAATGTGGGACTCGATCCCAGGACTCTGGGATCATGACCTGAGAAGGCAGATGCTTAACTAACTGAGTCACCCAGGCATCCTCCACCATGAGCTCTTATCACATCTCCCTGGACTACAGCTGGGTCCTCAATGCCCTCCCTTGGCGACCCTTCCCGACCACAGCCACAGTGACCTAAATAAAATGAAATTAGGGGCGCAGCGCACCCCTGCCTGAAAGGGAGACCCCTTTAGACTGTCAGAGGACGACGCCATCTCCTCAGTAACTCAAAGGTCCTTTCAAGGCCGTTGCCGTGATCATTGGGGTCTCTGGGCTCTCGAGGCCCCAGAATTTGGACGCATGGCCTCAGCCTGGTCCTAAGTCACACCTCAAGGTTTTGGCTCTGATGCCTCTTCCTCCAGGCCCTAATGCGCTGCCCCTACATCTGGCATCTTGGAGATTCTCACAAACCGCTGTAATTGCCCAAATGCAGTTTGCAATTAAAACTGACAGAAGACCCAAGTCCATTCTAACCCAGGACCCCTCTCCATGGAAAGAGCAGCCAAGAGAGGACGCAGTTCCAAGGCCAGCGCGGCCCAGGCGTACCGTCTCTTCCCCGCGCAGGGGAACAGGAGCCGCAACGTGAAAACAGAAACGCGCGTGCGCCAAGTAACTAGGAACTACGACTCCCAGAATCCTTCTGAAAGAGACTTCATTTCCCAGAAAGGCCCCTGAGGTCCCCACCCCGGAACTGCGCTTCTTTTCGAAAGCGAGAGGGGGGACGAGCCTGGCAGTGGAGATGGTTTCAGAATGGGTAGAATGGAACGAAGTTTTGTAGAGTATTTGCCTCCAGAGGTCGTTCGTGAGTCAGAGAAACCGGGACTTTGGAGGAAAAGGACCTGGCCGCACGCAGCCCTTCCGCGCTTCTCCCGTCAGTGTTCCGGTCCCTCTGCCCGCCCATCTCAGCGGTCCGCTCCCGCTGCTTACTCTGGCTTTGCCTGGCTGCTCCAAACTCTGCCCACCTCCCGGCGTTTCTGAAGATAGAGGCCTGCAGCTATGCAGTCCCGGATACCCCTTGTTCCCTGCATTGCCTGTCTTCCGCTGGGAATTCATACAGGATGGAATTCTTTTAACAACTTTGAACATTTCTACAAAATCTTAGTTGGTCAGTATTCCGTTATATCTGCATAACAGCATCTTAAGGAATATGCAGTCCCTTCTCAGCCCAGTTAGTTAGAAGACAAGGGACATCGAAGAGAAAATATTCGTGAGATATATAAAAGACTAATAATCCAAATATAAATCAATGAGACAAAGGCAACTCAATTGAAAAATGGACAAAGAGTAAGAACAGGCAATTCACAGAATCAGAAATACAGTTAACAAAAAAAAACAAAACACTAAGATTTACTAATAATCAAGAAAATACAAGATAAAACAGCAGTAAGATGTTTATTTTCACACACAAAAAACCTATCAAATAGTTAAAAAGAGTGATAGGGTTTCTGACATAAAGCCCGTTCATAGAATTCAACTGGTACACTGTTTTTCGTAGGCAATTGGGCTGTGCTTATCACTATTAAAATGTCTGCATTCCCTTTGAGGTGGGGAGCAGCTGAGGAAGAGTGGGTGGGGTCGGGGGAGGGGATAGACAGAGTGGGAGGAGCTAGAGGACTAGGCGTAATGGATGGGGCTGGCCTAATGGGCGTAAAAGCGGTGGGGGGCGGGGGGATAAAAGACTGGGTTGTGAAGGGAGGGATCTGTAGAACTGGAAGTGATTTAAAAGGACTGGGATTGATTGGGAAAGGGACTAAGGTTTGGAGGAACTAAGAGCTTGAAAGGATGGGGGAGGAAGTGAGAACAAATGGCAGTAGGAGGATTAAGAGGGATTAGAAAGGAAGAAAGTTAATGAGACGGACAGGCAGGGATTAGGAAAGTAAAATGGAAACACCTGCCTTTCAGGGAGTTGACCTAGAGCCACTGCATTACAACACTTGCCAACATGGAACAAGGCCCCTGTGGAAGAATGAGGTTTGTTAGCAAACAGGAAACACTGACTTTCAGAGTGCTACTAACTGTGCCTTGCAGAGTTCTTTTACTTCCTCTTGTCTTGAGTCTGTTAGCATATTGTAGTTTGTTTCTAAAAGCAACCTGAGATCTTTAAAGACCCCTGAGTCTGAAATCTCTGATGGTTGAATGGCTTGTATCTTTCTCATGTGATCCTCAGGTATAAAATAGGCATTAAAGCTGCTTCAAGTAGAAACTTACTTTGTCATTCCTAAAACTCAGGGAAATGCCCTAAATCCTGGGAGTGCGTGAACAATGGGTCTCTCTCTAATGGAGTGCAAGTATGCATAAAGGGGTGCAGATCCCAAGACTCTTCCACTTCTCTTGGTTTGAGGCAAGCATTCTTTGAGGAAGTAGAGGACCCTGTGGTCACTGGCTTTCTCTGTGGTTCATGCTGTTTTCCACACAGTGAATCACAGGGAACCCAGACAGCAAGAATCAACAAAGGGAGAGGGCTGTCAAAGGCTGATTTGTCTCCCTAAAAATTCATGTGACTATATTTGGAGATAAGACCCTTAAAGAGGTGTTTAAATCAAAATGAGACCATTTTAGGTGGGCCTTAATCCAATCTGACTGGTCTCCTTATTTGAATAGTAAATTTGGACACAAAAAAACCCCACCAGGGATTTGCGCACACAGAGAAAAGGCCATGTGAGAGCATGGCAGGAGGGCAGCCATCTGCAAACCAAGGAGACAGGCCTCAGAGGACACCAACCCTTGCTAACATCTTGATCCTGGGTTAACATCCTCCAGAACTGTGATAAAATTAATTTTTGTTGTTTAGACAGCCTAGTCTGTGGTGTTTTGTCATGCCATCCCTAGAAAACTAATACAGGGGCCTTCACTGGTCTCGGAAAATAAAAATTAATTCAAGTCCTCCAGTTAACTATTACTGGGAACTATTTGGAAGTGCTTCCTTTGAGTATGGAAGAAGCCCCAGCTGCACTCCCACACACATATTTACTTTATGTTCAGGAAACGTGGAACTTGCTCTTACAGGGCCTTAAAAGTTCCCAGGTGTGTTATGGGGTCTTCAAGCAAGGGTCAAGAAAGAATTCTTGGAACTTTGTATGATGCAACTTAGTAAGTTTATTTAAGTAACATAGGGACAGGACCCATGGGCAGAAAGGACTGCACTTTTTGCTGTATGAAGCTGGTGTTTATATGCTTAGTGCTGGGGGTGGGGGTGCAGGGAGTATTAGATCATAAATGTTTTCTTCAAATTTCTACTCGTAAAACTACTTTTGCAGGATTTCTCTGATAGTTATGATTCAGTTTGATATCAACTGTCAGTGAGATATACAGGCATTCATGAGACCTTTTAAGAATGTAGCAACCAGCACATATTTGATCCTTATTGGAAGTATGCAGGCTATAGGCCAGCCTTTTGAGCTAAAAGTGAACGTTTTTCTGCTTTTATCCCTCTTCATTTCCCCCCTAACCAATTTTCAGTCCTTAAATCTTTAAGGTTGTTGAAGGGTGAAGGCCTCATCTTCTGTGACTTCTTCAAGCTCACAGAGGTTGTAGAGATGTCCCTACCGATGGACCAAAATTGGTCACTATCTGTCCCTACAAGTAACTATTATGGAAGGCCATTGCTGTAGAGTCCAGAGTGGACATTGGCATAAATTTGTTCCGAGTAGTATGGATCATCTGTCAGCTGGGCGAAGGAGTCAGGAACTGCTTGCATATATTTCAACAATAGAGAACAAAGCGAAAGACAAAACACATTAAGATTATTATTATAATGAAAATAAGAAGAGCAAATGAGAAGACCCTTTAGCGTGAGCGAGGAATGTGGCCAGTCATTAAGTGACAATGTAGGGTCTTCAAGAGCACCAATTTGATTATTCATATCAGTAAGTAATCCTGTTATATTGTTGTCATAATCTTGAATGCAGACGCTACATTCCACTTTAAAAATGGCACATGTTCCTCCTTTTGCTGCTGTTACGACATCTAATGCCGTTCTGTTTTATAGAACTGCTTTACACACTTGAGTTATTTCAGTGTTTAATAATATAATGCTATTTCAAGAGTCACTTAAGGCCTTAATTGTGTATTTATCAGGGGCCTCCATGTGCCATATGACATCTTCTAAACCTACTGATGGAAGAAAAATAGACATCAAATGGTCATGCCAATGGAACACAGATCTTGTCCATCATTGCTTTTGTTATGGAAGATTAGCTGGACTTGTGCTAGTTGTAATGCAATGGTCACGCATCCAAGCATAACCTATGGTACATCTTCCAGTCCACCCTGGTGGAAGCCATGGCCACAAATTTGGCCCACATAACCATTGTGTTTCATTAGGCGCTAACCATATGATGCCTGGTCGCCTTTTCCAGTCAGTAGCAAACCAATCAGTTGCCTATAAAGTAATGGTATGGTCACAGGCTTTTGGGGGGAGCCATCCGATTTGGTGAGTACCACTGGGCATGAATCAAGGGTATGGTTTTTTCTGTTCCCAGCATGGAAGGACCTTTTGGCTTAGTTGTCTTACTGTGGGAATAAGCCACATATATTCATTCCATATTTGATATAATCCTTCCCGGGTGTATCGATAGGAAGGACTATGTAGTCAGGGAATTTGTTGTTGTGAGCCTATCTGTGGGTTGACATATTCAGTTAAAATTTTGGTAGTTTGAGGATAAGAGAAAGGCCTCTTATGGCCTGGAGAGTCACATGTAACAATTACCATAGGTCAGGAAGAAACATCCTTTTTAGTAATAGAAATATCCCCATATGTGCTGGTATTGGGGGGTGATGTATCATATTGGCTACGTATTGATGTAAATAATGCCAATCTGTACCTTGTAATGGAGAAACCCACCAAGGGAGGCCTGAAGTGTTTGATATGGACCATAAGCCACAGATCCAGCATGAAGATTGGTTTCGTAGCTCAGCATAATGTTGTGCCTATTGTTGAAAATAGTTACCATTTGGGTATGGTGTGGACATGGCAAGTAAGTCATTTTTTCTTATTTCCTTGTTCGTAGAGGAATTTGAGATCTTTTGTTGGTCACAGGACTATGAGGACACATTGTCCAGTTTGTTGTCATTCTGTGTTGAAGGGGATATAAATTTAATTCTAGAAATAAGAGTCCATGTCAAGTGACCTTCTGGATTTACCATAGTGGAGTGCTTAAACTGACCCTGTAAGGTCCTTTCCATTTAGGAATTAGTTCCCCTGAATTCTTTGCCTGCCAGTATTTTAAATAGACTAGTTCTCTGGGGTTTACTTGCAAAGAATTTTGAATTTCCTTTGGGTCCGGTTTTGGCAGTACCGTATTAGCATATTTGTTAAGAGTTTTATGGATTAATCCAGCTTCTAATGAAAAGTGTAACAGATTATTATAATTTGGGTCCTAGGATAAGTCAATGGTAAGGAAGGGCCTACCATATATTAATTCAAAAGGTTTTACCCCTAATCTTTCCTGTGGGGTGGTTCTTATTCTTAAGAGACCTATTGGTAAAAGAGTTACTCAGTTTTCTTGTGTTTCTATGCCCACCTTAGTGAGATGTCTTTTTAAATTATCGGGAGGCTTGGGACACCTGGGTGGCAGTCAGTTAAGCCTCTGACTCTTGATTTTGACTCAGGTCATGATCTCAGGGTCATGAGATGGAGCCCTGCTTCGGGCTCCACGCTCAGCAGGGAGTCTGCTTCTCTCCTTCCTCTCCCTCTGCCCTGCTCCTGCTCACTCTCTCTCTAAAATACATAAATAAATAAACCTTTAAAGAAATAAATTATGGTTCGCCATTTCAACTTTGCCTGATGATTGAGGATGTCAGGCTGTATGTAAAAAATATTTAATTTTAAGGGTTTGGGCTGCCTGTTGAGTTATTTGTGCTGTAAAGGATGAGCCATTATCACTTTGAAGAGATTGAAGGAGCCCAAACCCGGGGATGATTTCCCTTAATAAAGTCTTTGTTACTTCAGTAGCCTTTTCTGTCTTACATGGGAAGGCTTCCACCCATCCAGTAGAGGTAACTATATAGACAAATAAATATTTATATCCTTATAAGGTGGCATTTGTGTGAAATCAATTTGCCAGTCTTCCCCAGGATATGTTCCACATCTTTGGACAGGTGTTAAAAGAGGGGGTGGTCATAGTGCATCTTCAGGGTTAACCTGGACACGTATTGCACAAGATTTATGTGCCTTTTGTAAGATGGCTCTTAATCCTATTCCCTCAAACAAGGGTTTGGTGAAATTCCATAAAGTTTCTCTTCCCATATGAGTTGCCCGTGCAGGCCTATTGCTAATTTCTTTTGTTTTTCCTTAGAGACAAAGATTTCTCCTTTATCATTCTTATACCATCCCTTGGCAGTTTTAGTATATCCTTCCCCAAGTGTTCCATTGTTCTCCTCCATAGTAAAAGTGGGAACAACAGTGCTTAAGGAATTTGAGACTGGTATAAGACTCATAGCTAGTTTAGTTTGAGCTGCCATTTTTGCTGCCCAATCATCTAAAATAGTTCCTTTAGATTCTAATTTTTTTCCCTTTTGATGTCCTCTACGATGCATTAGAGCAACTTCTTTAGGGAGATGAACTGCCTGTAATAGAGTTACAATTTCAGGTCCATATTTAATAGGGGAATTATGACTGGTTAATAATCCCTTCTCCTTCCAGGTGACACCATGTGCATGAGGCACAAGGAAGGCGTATTTTGTATCTGTATATATACTGACTCTTAGGTCTTTAGCTAACTGAAGACCTTGAGTGAGAGCTATCAGTTCTGCCTTTGGAGCTGAAGCATTGATCGGTAATGGGTTGGCCTCAGTAGTTTTCATTAAACTAACAGTTGCGTAGCCAGCCGTTCCTTGTCTTCCTTCTGTCAGACTGCTACAATCTGTAAACCCACTATTGGCGGCATTATCTATGGCTTGATCTCTTAGATCCAGATAGCTGGAATAGACTAATTCTATTACCTCTTTACAGTCATGTTCAGACACAATAGCAGCATGGTCTGGTCCAGGCATGAGGTATGCCAGGTTTAGGGCTTGACAGGTTTTGAGCACTGTATCACGGGAGTCTAAAAGTGTAGCTTGATATTTAGTCAGTCGTCCCCTGTCATCCATGATGTCCTTGAGTTTCTAAAACTCCTTGAACCCGATAAAGAGTCCTCACTGTCAATGGCTGTCCCACTGAAAGTTTAGATGCTTCTATTAGTAGTGCAGTAGCTGCTACTGCTCAGAGGCATGCTGGCCATCTTTGGGCTACATTGTCAATGGCTTTGGAAAAATATCCTAGGGGGTCTTGATTTATGCCCTGGTTTTTGTGTTAGTAATCCTGGGGCTTGGTCCTGTTTTTCAGCCTCAAATAGGGTAAATGGCTTTTCTAAGTTTGGTAGAGCCAGAGCCTGGCCAAGGATAGTTTAATTTTTAGTTGTTGAAAGGCCTCTTGTTGGGGCACCTGGGTGGCTCAGTCGTTAAGCGTCTACCTTCAGCTCAGGTCATGATCCCAGGGTCCTGGAATCCAGCCCCGCATCGGGCTCCCTGCTCAGCGGGAAGCCTGCTTCTCCCTCTCCCACTCCCCCTGTTGTGTTCCCTCTCACGCTCTCTCTCTCTCTCTCTCTGTCAATTAAATAAATAAAATCTTAAAAAAAAAAAAAAAAGAAAGTCCTCTTGTTCTTTGTCCCATTTTAAAGGCTCTTCATTTGGCCCCTACTGGCTAAGACTCAGAATCCTGGAATCCATAGGCAGCAAAATGCAGCCATTCATAAAAAAGTTCAGGGGTGGTTTTTTATGGCAGGAGGTCCCATTCTATTATTGCTCTTTTTCTCTCTATTGACAGGGAATGATGTCCAGGAGTTAATTCATATCCTAAGTATTGTACCTTCTGTTTAGAAATTCAAACCTTTTTATTTTATTATTATTTTTTAAAGATTTTATTTATTTATTTGAGAGAGACAGAATGAGAGAGAGCATATGAGAGGGGGGAGGGTCAGAGGGAGAAGCAGACTCCCCGCCAAGCAGGGAGCCCAGTGCGGGACTCGATCCAGGGATTCCAGAATCATGACCTGAGCCGAAGGCAGTCGCTTAACCAACTGAGCCACCCAGGCGCCCTAGAAATTCAAACCTTTTTAGATGATACTCAGTATCCTCCAAGAAAGTTTAGTACAATAGAATTATAGTCTGAGGCCTGTTTCATGGGGCTACATATAAAATATCATCGACATATTGTGCTATTCTTCCCTGAGGCAATGTAAGATCTCTAAGTTCTCTACTGAGTGCATTGCCAAACAAATGGGGATTTTCTCTAAATCCCTGTATTAGGACTGTCCATGTAAGCTGGCATGCTTGATGTTCTCCTAACAGAGTCCATTCCAAGGCGAATAAGGGCTGGGCCTCTTTGCTTAAGGGAATACAAAAGAAGGTGTCCTGTTCCAAACACTGTAAACCATTCTGTATTGCCCAGAATTGGAGTCAGTATAGTATAAGGATTTGGCACTATAGGGTGGATAGGGACTACAGCTTCATTTATTGCTCTAAGGTCTTGTACCATTCTGTACTCTCCATTCGGCTCCTTAACAGGCAAAATGGGAGTATTATAAGGGGATTGGCAAGGTTTAAGAATTCTATATTTAAGAAATTTATCTGTAAGTGGTAGGAGTCCAGTCCTGGCTTTTGTCTTAAGAGGATATTGGTTTTTTTGTGTGGAACAGTAGCAAGATCCTTTAGGCCTATTTTGATGGGATGGACCCATATTGCCTTCCCTGGGATATCACAGTTCCAAGCTTATGCGTCTACTTGTTCCTAAACGTTAGGGAGAATTCAAGGATGAATGCCTGGTTTTTCTTCGACCCTCAGGGAGAAGAGACCATCCTCCTGTCCAATTAGTTTGAACTGGCTTTCCAACTTAAACACGGGGTCCCTTCCCAGTAGGGGAGAGGGACAGGAACAGAGAACCAGAAAAGAGTGGCTAACGAATTGGTTTTCATATTTACAGGTTAAAGGAGAAGTTTGTAAACACAATTTAGGTTCTGCTTCAATACCAGTAATTTTAGAAAGACAGGTCAGGCTGGAGTGCTGAACAAGGACAGAGTAAGTGGCTCCCGTATCAATAAAAAAAAACAATGAACTCACCTCCCACATCCAGGCTAATCTGGTGGTTGGCCATCTTGATGTTCAGCGGAGCCAAACCATCCTCAGCCCCATCATGCCATCTCTTCAGGTTGTTGCTCTTGGGTTGGGAAATGAGTTCCTGTCTTCCTCTCTCTCTCTCTCTCTCTCTCTCTCTCTGGAGACCAGGACTGTCTCTTTTCCAATGTCTCTCTGCCTTGAAGGCCGGAAATGACCCTGGTTGAGAGCATTTATTAGGACATTCTTTCCTCCAATGTCCAGTTTGGCCACACCTATAACTTGGGGTCTTACCTGAACTGCCGTCTGATACCAGCTTCTTCAGCTGCCCCTGGTTAACCTGGCATTGTGGGGGATCCGCAGTAGCAGCAACCAATATTTGAGCTTGCTTTCTGCCTGTATTTTAGCCCTGCAGTCCTTCTCCTGTATTAGAGCCGTATCTGTTATTGAAGACTCCAGTGGCCCCTTGCAGCAGCCATTGGGTTGGAGTTTGAGGGCCTAGGGCCATATTTTCCAGTTTCTGGTGGATGCCTGGTGCTGACTGGTTCATAAAATGCATTTTTAGGATAGCATCCCTTCTGATGTGGTTGGGTCTAAATTTGTATATTTACAAATTGCTTCTATTAAATGCCCCTGAAATAAAGCTAGATTTTCAACATTTTCCTGGATCACTTCCTTAATTTTATCAAAATTGACAGGTTTAGAAAATCCTCTTTTCATTCCCTCCAATAAACAGGTGACCATATGGTCTCATCTTTCCCTGCCAGGTCTGTCCTGTTGGGAGTTCCAGTGAGGCTCGGCATTAGGAACAGCATCTCCTCCTACTGAATAATGATTTCTATCCCTAGTTGCCAGCTCCTCTGCAAATTCTTGTGCCCCAGTCCAAATCAGGCCTTTTCTTCTGGGGTACAACAATGTGTTAGAATAATATATATATCCTGCCAGGTTAAATCAAACATTAGAGACACCTGGTGAAATCCATCTATAAAATTGGATGGATCCACTGAGTATCATGCTAATTGTTATTTTATTTGAGCCAGATCTGACATGGAAAATGGGACATGTACCTTAATTGTGCCCATTTCCCCATTTGCTACTTCCCAAAGTGGATACAATCCTGCCTTAGTCTGAGTGTTGGGTAGGTATGATGTTCTGCTTCTAGTATGTCCCACTGGGCTAGGAGCAGAAGGCTCCAAAGGTTTATATGGAGGGGGAGTTACTAAGGGACCTGGACTCACTTGTGGGCTCATTTTGACTTTTTCTGCTGCTGATTGATTTTCTTGTTTGATTCAGTTGGTTTCTTTGATTGGGGTGTCCTACACAATCATTGTAAGAAAAATCTAAAGGTGGGGTGGTCTGGAATCTTGCCAGACACATCTACAAGTCTCTCTTAGCTTAAGGTCCTGACTCAGTGCCATAAAGGCCTAGATGCAGGGCACTTCAGTCCATTTTCCCTGACACCTGCAAAAAGGGTCTAATTGATAAATAGTATTGAAGCTTAAGGACCCATTAATAGGCCATTTTTCATCATCCTCCAGAGAATATTGAGGCCAAGCATTATTATAGAAAAAGATGAGGCACTTCTTCTTTAAATCCTGTTGTCCAAATTGATTCCAGTGTGCTAGGAGACAGCCCAGAGGACAATCCTTTGGGACTAAGGAAGTTGATTTCATAGTTAATCCCTACAAAATGAGGAGAGTACATTAACTAAGAGTCCATTGACAAAATCTCCCTCCACTTCTGAATGGAGTACCATCAGGAATATTGCCAAAGGTTCCTGGGGTACAGAGTGGTGGGAGGCGTCCCTCATTCTCAGCCCTCTGTCACCTTTGTAGTACCTGAGAAGGGATGTTGACCTCCCTTCACTTCCCCATTGCATCCTAGACTATGGTGGGTGCTAGTGAATGGACTGAAACACCACAGAGATTGGGGCTGTCTCTTTCCATTTTGAGGGAGTCAATGTATTTGGCAACCAATAATAATGCCCTTTGTAAGCCTAGGTCTAGTATGAATGGATGGGGTAGAGGTCCTGGCCTTTGTTAAGAAGGGGCAGCTATTTTATATTGTATTAAGCATTATGTATCTAAGCTGGAAGTACTTTCAATCTGAGAGCAGGACTGAGAACGCCAATCAGCCCTTGAGTAAGGATAAATGAGAGACATGAAAAAAACAAACTCCTACCTAATCTGGACAACTTTCTTGGGAGCTTTATCCATGATTCAGCCCCAAGGGAGCAGTCCCCTGTTGGATGAGTGCCCCAACTGGATAATAGTTCTGACTAGTCCCTTTCAGGAAGCACACGTGATCAGATGTATCTTGGTTTTTATGCTAATCGAGGGATCACACTGGGTTATTTAGGAAGAAACCTTACACGGGAGTCTTGAGATTGATGGCTGTCCAAACAACTTATGTGGTCGTCCTGTGCCTGACAAGAATATATGCATTAAAAGAACAGGAAAAATAAGGAGAGTCTGATTTCTGAGCCCAATGCTGTTACAGCCAAAGTAATTGTATCTAGTGGAGCAGCAGGAGTCCATCCCTTCCCATGGTATAGCCACCAGCAAGAGGTTCTCTCCTGAGCACGCAGGCAAGACACTTTCCAAGGGGTCATACTATTCGGGACATCTCTGGAAAAGAATAAGTAAGAAGTAGAGGCTGGAGAAATAAAAGGAGACTTCCCAAGTTGCACAAAAGCTCTTGGATTCACTCTGTAATTCCCACACAGGCCACTAAAAATGTTACAGGTTGTTGAGCACAATGGTCAAGAAAGAATTTTTGAGGCCTTAGTAAGTTTATTTAAGTAGCATGGGGACAGGACCTGTGGGCAGAAAGGATTGCACTTTTTGCTGTATGAAGCTGGTGGTTCTATGCTTAGTGCTTCAAGCTCCGTGTTGGGTTCCATGCCCAGTGTGGAGCCTACTTAAAAAAAAAAAAAAGGATAGTCACCCTTCTATACCCTTCTGTCTCGTTTGAATTTACAAATGGTCTTTTTCCTGATTTTATTTACTATGAGGCCCCTTATTCTCACCACTAAACTATCTCCAAACCACAACATAGGTTGAATTACCTCTGGGAGAGTCTTCTAGAAGCAACATGTCCCCTATAGACTATGATCCTTGTGGACTACATCTCCTGACTTGGTCTCCAGACATTTAATCCATCTCCCTTTTGGGTTTGCTCACCTTTGTCCACGGACTATACTCCCTAGCACTCTGACGAGGCTGTCACACTCCTCCAATTCTTCATAGTTGGGTTGGAGATTTGAGTAGGGCCATGTAGATTAATAGGTATCAGTTAAACAGAGGACGTTAGATAAATATTGAGTCTGGGAAGTCCAGGAACTGAATCCAATTTTTAGAGGTCAAAAACAGGGAAGAAATCAGAAATTCAAGAAACTGATTCTTGACCAAGTGCAGAACAGCCAAGGGTCTTATGTTTCCTACTAGGGCAGGACCAGAGGTCTGAGTATAGATGGGCCTGAGCATAAAGATGTGGATGGTGACGTGGTCTTGCTAAGTAAGCTAAGAGAATGAAAAGACAGGGAGACAACCTCAGATTAGGGAAAGGGTGAGGGAGTAGGTGACAGCTTTCTCTACTGGAAGGTTCTTTGGGCCCTGATATTTCAAGGAAACTAGCCAAACTCAGCAGACTCCAAGTTTTAACATTGTCTTTTCTTTGTATATTCCTTACCTAAATTCCAGTTTATTGTTCAGTGTGCCTCGTGCATGCTGCTGAATGTTAGGGTCCATGAGGGCATGCTCACTGCTGTATCCTCAACACCATCTCTAGGACAGTGGCACTCAACAAGCGTTTGCTGAATGGATCAATAGATGTATGGTTCGGATAGATGGATGTATGTACGAATCTATATTGGCCCACTATGCAGTGCCTACTTCTACTTCCCACAGTGATCTGTGACTCTCTGTGATAGGTCCATTTCTCCAACCACTTGCCCCCTTATAGTTCTGAAGGTCCTTAGTCATTTGGCTCAAATGCCCTAGCTTTGGAAACTAGCTACTGATTAACTAAACCGTTGCACCACTTGTTCTTATAGCCTTAAATTAATTTGGGTTAATTCTTAACTGTTTCCTTTCTGTACATATATCATTTAATGGTTTGCCTTTATCTGATTTTCCTCAATTTCCTGTGCATTTGTGGTTTCCTACAGGAGCTCTCTACCAGGGGCCTCAAGGAGCCATACCAAACGAGCGTGGGCAGCTGCGTTTTCTAGGAGGACTCTCCGACTGCTCTGGGCCTCATCCAACTGGTGTCCATCCCAACATTCCCACCCAGGGTTATTTTTGCTAGAGGAGGAAGACTGCCCTCCCCGGAGCCAGTTCTTGGGAAAAAGGATTGTTGATCTAGCCAGAGCCCACAAGAAAGAAAGATCACTCTGCAGCAGCTAAAGGTGGGTGACATGCTTTTTCTCCAGTTCAGTGAAAGCGGTCCATGTCTGCTTGCTTTCCCATGAATTTCGTAAGTGTATTTTTCTCACATGATCTTTGGAATAACAGGAAGGAAAGACTTTAAATTGATAGAATAAGCTTCATGGGGAACCAAAAGTTCATCCATCATTGACTCCCCAACATCTAGCATAGTGCCTGATATGTAAATGTTCAATAAATGTTTGTTGCAGGAAGGAAAGGACAGTAGGAGGGAAGGTGGGAAAAAGAGAGAGAAGAAGGGATTGGAGAATGGGCACGAATTGAAAGAATGTTAATGTATTATTCAGAAATAATGTGATGATAACATAGTTGTGTTTTCAAAGCTAATTAAGTGCACTACCTCTGATGCCTAGAATCAATAAAACAAATTAAGTCATATTGCAAAATGAAGGATGTATTTATAAAGATAAAGTAATAGTAACAGCCAGAAAAACAACAAATATACTCTTTGGTGCTTAAGCATAAAGGTAACAGCAGTATCATAGTTTAAGATAAATTCAAAACTCTGTAATGTTAACAGCCATTTGTTCTGTCTACCCAATTCTCAAAACAAATAAAAACAACCAAGAATTTATGTATGGATACATGCAAGGGATACATGCAGGCTGATCGTGGAGTGATAGAATTGACTGCAACTGGTTGGCTTAGTATTTAGAAAAGGTTAACTAATTAGAAATGGTGTGCTGAGGAAATTTACAAATATCTAAGCTTCCTGCCGTTGAGGGGGCTTAACCAAGCAGTAATTCAGCAAACGCTCAAAAGCATTTAATTATGTGTCGAGGAAAAACATCTCCAGTGCAGGAGAAAAAAAGATTAAGGAAATTAGCATTTTTTTAAGTATCAGTCTTTATTTGTTTGAGCTCATACCGGCTACACAGTTTAGGTCCAGCAAGCCAACTCTACATGACACGTACCTTGCACAAGAACACACCACCGTGGCGGGGGTAGAGGGGAATAATTAAGACATATAATTTTTTTAAAAAGATTTTATTTATTTATTTCACAGAGAGAGAGAGAGACAGCGAGAGAGGGAACACAAGCAGGGGGAGTGGGAGAGGGAGAAGCAGGCTTCCCGCTGAGCAGGGAGCCCGATGCAGGGTTTGATCCCAGGACCCTGGGATCGTGACCTGAGCCGAAGGCAGACACTTAATGACTAAGCCACCCAGGCACCCCAAGACATACAAGTTTTATAAAATCAAGATCTCATAACTAAGGGATTGTTTCTTCAGCAATTCAAATAGCAACGTACATTAAAGTTCTCAATGTTAGGAAAAACCACTATAATTTTGTATTATTTTAATTTGGAGAAAATAAAATATAACCTAGGAGAACATCTAAAAACATCTCTAAGACAAATTCAGAGAAACTTTCTCTTGACCCCCTCTGCAAAGATTGTCAATGAGGTGTCTAATTTGGTTTGAAGGGTTTGCTGGAGTAATTTAGACCATCATGATCAACACAATTGCATTATCAAAGAAAACTGTGGGTTAGGTGACTAGCGAAAACAAGACACAAAAAACAGAAACCAAACCCACCATCTTAGTTGCTGTGGGGTTGTTCCCAAGGTTATAATAATATGATCCAGGCTTTACATGTGCAATAAATTTCCCCTGTGTAACTGATGAGTACAAGAGTTCAGTAAGTCCCAAACTTCAGCCAGTGATCATTTTTGCCGTACATTTTACCAGGTGTACTGCTACAGATGTGTTTTTTTCTTCAAGTCAAATTAGGTTTGTTTTTTAAGATTTTATTTTTAAGTAATCTTTACACCCAACGTGGGGCTTGAACCCACAATCCTGAGACCAAGAATCAGTCGCATGCTCCACCGACTGAGCCGGGTGCCCCAAGTCAAACTAGTTTATTAACTTAAATATATTTAAAAGGAAACTTAGTGGATGTTCCCACCTAAAATCACCTCAGGCATTTTTTGGAAAATACTTCAATCACATAATCATAATAATAATTATAGTGATGATAAGTTAAGACTATTTCCAAACTAATTCTGTGAAATAGAGACATATCGGTAGGGAAGGAATCAGAATCCTTAGAGCTCATGGGAGAATGTTGGCATATAGCATATGCTCAGATTACAGTTTGTTCTTTGAGGCTTTATTTAAGAAGTGAGTTAATATTTACATGACATTGGACTTCAAAGTCCAGGCAATAAGGAGGGAAAAAGGAGTGTGAGAAAAACAGTTTGTGTCACTTCCTTGCTCTTCCTTACCCTGTGGTGAGGCCCCAAGGGGGCAGCAGGACACAGCCACTGGAGAAAATCAAAGCAGCGGGGTTGGGTCTTATCTTACCAGAGTTCAATAACTTTTAATTAAGTTATAAAAATTTATTATGCTGTGGGGCGCCTGGGTGGCTCAGTTGGTTAAGCGGCTGCCTTCGGCTCAGGTCATGATCCCAGGGTCCTGGGATTGAGCCCCGCATCGGGCTCCCTGCTTGCCGGGGAGCCTGCTTCTCCCTCTCCCTCTGCCTGCCTCTCTGCCTGCTTGTTCTCTCTATCTCTCTGTCAAATAAATAAATAAAATCTTTAAAAAAAAAAAAAAATTTATTATGCTGAGATACATGTGCTGTGTTTCCTAACTCATGTTATATTATTCTTGGTGGAGTTTCATTATGTCTTTAAATAATAATCTTTCCTTGGTGTGAAATTCTTTGCCTTTTTTGTAGGGATGCAATCTCTGATCATGTTGTGTGTCTTTACCATGATATTGTTGGTTTATAGAAGAGATGCTGTTATTGTAACAAAGTAGGACATTATTTATCTGTACAATACAATGAACATCATCAGTCTTCTCAAGTACTTCCTTTCCAATTCTTCCCTTTTGTTGAGGGGTTTTCACTCATTCCTGACTTTTAAGTTAGGGCAGCCTCCTACATAACACCAGCAGAGTGGACAAGGGATGGGCCCTTTATAAGACATCATTCTGGGCTTGCTTCAAAGGGAATCATCATGCCTGAGGCAGTAGTAAACCAGTGCCTACCTGGAGAGGAGTCACTACTTGCTTTTTAAAATCTGTTCATTTGGGGGCGCCTGGGTGGCTCAGTTGGTTGAGTGTCTGACTCTGGATTTGGCTCAGGTTATGATCTCAGGGTTGTGGGTTGGAGCCCCGAGTCACGCCTCTCTGAGTTCCGCATCCAGTGGGGAGACTGCTTGAGATTCTCTCTCTCCCTCACCCTCTGCTCCTCCCTACCCCCCCAAAGTAAATAAATAAATCTTAAAAAAATAAAAATAAAAAATCTGGCCACATGGTATTTTGAGATTGCATGTGTTTAGATACATTTAGAAATATTCAGTCCCATAAAAGGTCCACTTAAAGTCAGGCTCCATAGTTTGACACGTCTGTGGGTTCTTAAAAGAGTATCTGAGGGCACCTGGGTGGCTCAGTCCAGGGGTTAAGCATCTGCCTTCAGCTTAGGTCATGATCCCAGAGTCCCAGGATCGAGTCCCGCATTGGGCTCCCTGTTCGGCGGGGAGTCTGCTTCTCCCTCTGCCCTTCACCCCGCTTGTGCGCTCTCTCTCTCTCTCAAGTAAGCAAATAAAATCTTAAAAAAAAAGAGTATCTGAAAGGCAGAAAAGGAAGCTGGAGAGAAATCTTCAAATGAAAAGGCAGGATAAGAATTTAAAAAGTTAACTGCCTGCTCCTTTCAAGGAAGGGGAGCATAATTTTCCACCCCTTAAGTGTAGGATGTACATATTGACTTCTTTTCAAAGAGTACAGTTTGTTAGGGAGGCAAGGATAACTTTACAGAGGCGGAACCTGACAAACACAACCTTGACCAGGGGAACAAGTCAGCGTCAACAGTGATAGCTTACGTCGAGTATGTACCTTGATATGATGTGATGAAAATGGTACTTTACCTCTCTTGTCTTCCTCCCCAAAACACATAACCCCAGTTTAATCGTGAGAAAAACATCAGACAAACCGAAATTGAAGGAAATTCTATAAATAATTGACCAATATTCCTCAAAACTATCAAAGTCCTCAAAAACAAGGAAAGTGTAAGAAGCTATCACAGCCCAGGAGAGCCTAAGGAGACATGACAACTAAGTGTAATGTGCTAATCCTGGATGCTTTCCTAGAACAGCAACAACAAAGGGACATTACTTAAAAACCAAGGAAATCTGAGTATGGATTTCAGTTAAAAATGGTGTATCACAGGCGCCTGGGTGGCTCAGTTGGTTAAGCGACTGCCTTCGGCTCAGGTCATGATCCCAGGGTCCTGGGATCGAGTCCCACATCGGGCCCCCCCTGCTCTGCGGGGAGTCTGCTTCTCCCTCTGCCTCTGCCTGCCACTCCCCTGCTTGTGCTCTCTCTCTCTCTGTCAAATAAATAAACAAAATCTTTAAAAAAAATTGGGATATCAGTATTGATTCACTAGTTAAGGCAAGCAAATCACACTAAAGTAAGGCATTACCAGTAGGGGAAAGCTGAGGGTTGGGTATATGAGAATTCTCTCTACTATCTTCTCAACTTTCCTCCAAACCTAAAACTAAAATGAAAAGTCTATATTAAAAAAAAAGTGTTATATGCAACTGATGAATTACTGAATTCTACATCTGAAACTAATGAACTATATGTTGGCTAATTGAATTTAAATTAAAAAAAAAAAAAGCTAACTTCCAGAGAAACCACTCTTTGGAAAACTACTGAGACTCTTTGTGACTTCCAGTATTTCCTGAAAATCCTAGGGAAACTTTCTAACCACATCCAGAGTTAGTTGTGCTTCTGGTGGTTCTTGCCCTAAGATTTATGGGGACAGATTCTTACAGTACAGTCTAGTGTTTGAAGTTACTTCAAGGAGGAAAGCCAGAAGGAAAGGCAGGGATAAATAATTTAATATAGACATTCATTCACTCATTCATTCATTCACACACCCCTACACTGGAAGACTGATACCCTCTCCCTGGATTCAGCTCCTCCCAGTCTCCTTCATGGACTTCTCTGGGTCTGTCCATCCTTAAAGGTGGTGTTTCTCATATACTCTCATGTACCTAATATCTTACATTTCTCTATCCTTGGCTTTATATACCACTTACTTGCCAATAATTCTCTGATGTATAATTAGATCCACCTGTCTAAGGACATCCCCAGTTAGATGTCCCACACACACAACACGCAGCGGTATGTAGCGCCCCTGGAAACTTGCTGAGTCCATTGATCTTCTTTTAATCCTTCTTTTTGTGAATGATGCCACCACCCCATCAGCCATTCGAATCAGGAGCTCACCCTGTGTGAGCTCTCCCACAAAGCCCCTCAATTACCAAATCGACCAGATTCTAGCTCCTAAATGTTTCTCAGAGCTGAGTCCTTTTCTCCACCCTTAGAGCCTCAGTCCAGCTTCTCAGCATGCTTCATCCCAGAGACAGCCTGTCCCCTGGCTGACCTCCCATTTGCAGCCGCATCTGCCCCTGCCCCTGCCCACACAGGGATGTCTCTAAAGCACAGAGCTGACCATGCTACTGCCCTGCTGACAGGCCTCCCAGATTCCCTAGCACCCTGGAATAAAGGCCAGGCAGTCAGCCCAGCACACAAGTCTCATAGATTGCCTCCTCCTGTCATTTCACCTCATCTGCCACTTCCCAAACTCACCTCCTGCTTCTGCCGTACTACTGGGGATCCCCTCTCCCTGGTTTCTTCTCACGTCCTCCCCCTACTTAACTATTCAACCCAAGATCTCTTTGGGAAAGTCCTCTGAGCCTTCAAGCACGACGCGTTCCTCCAGGGCTTCCTCTCATTCCGCATTCCTATAGGTGCCCCTCCCGGTCCCTATCCCCTTCCCCAACCCACACTGCCTCCATGTGCAGAACTCAGGCATTGCACCCAGTCATTCATTCAGTAATTGGCTTGACTAAATACTAAAACTACAGCAGTGAACAAAACAGAATTTCAAAAACCCTGCCTTGGAGCTTTTAGTCTGTCTGTCTTTGATTTTCCTGCCTCTCCCTTGGAGCTCTTTGAAGGCGGGAAATGCTTTTATATGCAGCTTAAGTGCTTAGCATAGTATCTAACACATAATTGGTACTCAAAAACTACAGATGAATACATGAATGAAGGCCCCTGATTTTGTCCCTCCCCTCCTTCATGCCAACCCAACAATAGGAGTCAGAGAAATTCCTTCAACATGCTGAAGAGTAATAACTTTAATACCTCACTCCTTCCCTTCTCCAAGTCCTCCTCCCACCTTAGTTCATTTCATTTCACTTTGAGCAGCACGAGTTTAGGGACATGTCCGCGTGTTCTTCTCTTTGGGTCTCCACTTGCCTCCGGAGAGGACAGTAATCACACAACTAGAATATGATAAATGCTGGTTGTTTGTTTTTAATTTTAAGAACCAAGCCCTAGATGAAGCACAAACAATTCTGTTTCTGGAACAAAACATAAACGTTATGAACCTTGGTGCCATGTAACAGTGACAGGAAGGGGGCCAGGTACTAGGGATGGGACAGAGGGGAACGGAAGTGGAAGGACACACAAAGTGGGCTAATTTCCTTGCCTACAGAAATAGAAGCCACATGAAGCTGCTTTACACTGACGGGTCAAGTACTAGAAAATTATACTTAAACCTCTGCTGCTTTTCTTTTTACTGGACAGCCTTTCCTACTGTTTGAATTTTTTAAAAATCAGATACACGTTATTCTATTTATAAATTTTAGAAAACTAGTTGGATTAGACAATCAATAAAGGGGAGATGGCCTGTTTAGCATGGAAAAGGGACAGTCACTGGGAAGTTAGTTTGAGTCCCCTCCACATGTGTGGGGATGCGCCGGGAGGTGGACGTGTCCAGCGTTGGCGGCAGTGGGTGACCTCAGGGAGGCCTGGCCTTGCCATCAGTGGCGAGTCACTGGCTGAACTGTGGCTGACACGCTCTCCTGACTCTAAGGCCACCACAGGTGCCCCCTCGGCTCAGCCCCCAGGGCCTCAGGAACATACCCCCCGGGGATTCAGCACAACCTCCCGGAAAGCCTTCCTCCCCTCACAGGGAATGTGGCTGTCCTCCTTTCTCTCTGTCCCCTTTTCTGATGATGTCATTCTCATCCACCCCATGGAACTGTTGGACAGAACACAGCCTCTGGTACTGGAGGACCAGGATGAGAGGGTGGCCACACACTGCCTTGTCCAGGGCCTGTGTGCAGGACACTCAGATTCTTTATGCCCTATGTCCCTCCCATAACATGCCCTTCCCGTGTCTCTGGATTCTTTATTATGTAGCAGACAGAGACACCTGGATAGCCCAGATGTGTCACCATCAGTCAATGTCTGGTGAAGGACTGTCTTTATACCGCCTTCCCCATGGAAGTCTGTAGCATTGGGCCTTCCTTCAGGGCAGACCAAGTGCAGCCCTCACCTTTACCCACCTTCCCCAAGAGTGACTGTGTTCACACCTTCTTTGATGTTCACATCTTCTCCAAGAGTGACCGTGTGTGCCTGTGCCTATGCGTGTGTGTGTGTGCGTGTGTGTTGCCCTGTAATGATTTTGGAGAGGTTTCGCTCTCAGGCCATGCTTCTCCACATTCCTTTGGTAAATATGGTGTGGTAAGCTGAGGCTGGGAGTGACTTGGGGTTTTTCCCTTCCTTGGATTCAGGCAGGAGAAAGGCCTGAGAAGCCCTGAGCTAATTGCAGATCGCTCTCACCAGCCACTGAGCAAGTGTCTCATGATCATGTGCTCTTGCTGGAGAGGATTCTTCTGGGAAGGCCTGTGAGTCAGGACCCCCAGAGTTCTCAGCTGGATGACTTCAAATGAGTCAAGTGCTTCTTGATGCCTGATGAATAAGTGGAAGATAATGCAGCTTGCCTTCCCCAGTCTCAAAGACTTCTGACCCTTTTGGGGGGTGGTCAGCGGTAGGGAAATGTGTCATCTCCGTTTCCCTTTGCTGACCCTTTGTCTTTCCTGCAAACCCATGTCAGACACCACCTCTGAGCAGCTTGACGTCTGATTTCTGCTCTTATCTTGTTTTTCTTTTTCCTAATGTTTTTTTAAATTCTAAATTGAATCACTCAGAGCTCTTGATGGTCTCCAAAATGAGTTGAATTTTCCTAGCCTGTTATTCAAATTCTGGCCCCTTCCCATCTTCCCATTCTGAATGCCCTGTCATCCAACTGAATTCATCAGCTAACCATTTCCTATCACAGACACTTCCACCCTTGTTTGTGCTTCTCCTCTAGTCTGGATGTACCCTGCCACCACCCCCTCCCCTCAGATATTACTTTCTCTTCTTATGTAATCTGTTAAAATCCTGCTGAAGCCCCTCCTGCTGCTCTGTGGTCCCCCCCCCCCCCCCCCCCCCCCCCCCCCCCGCTGTTCTAGCCCTGGCCACTTCTCCAATCTCTGAGCCCATAGTCCTAACTGTATTGGTGACACCCTTGTACTTGGCACATGCTCTGTTTGATGGCTGTTAGCATCTTATCTGCCCGGTTTCTCCTTTATGTTGGGGATGTGTCTTTCACGCCACTGTATTTCTGGAGCATTTCCAGAGCTTGGGACGGGCCCTAGTATGTCTATACTATGTAATGGGTGCTCCTCGATGTTTGCCCAAGATAAGGATGAAACAATCTGCCACCCTGAGCAGTGCACCGAATGTTTGTTCCCAGAGCCCTTGGGTTCTACAGGAGCCTGCAGCTAAGAGTCGGAGGAAGGGTGCAGAGAGAAGAAACCCAGAGGCGGCTGGGGATATAACTCTTCTCTATTGCTTCGAATAACATTAATTTGAAAAAGAAAAAAATTCAGTGCTAAAAAGTTGGAAAGCCATTGGGCTCACTGTTATGTCCATGCCTGCCGCGGTAAACAGTAGGGGAAATTCATGCTCACCATTGAAAGGAGTGCCAGTAGCACTGAGGAAACCATCAGAAAAGGGGGAATTTGGCCCAAAGAATGGGCATTTTACATAGTACCAAGAAAAAAATGTCTGTCCTACAGAAAGGGATTTAATTAGACAAATGAACTTGCCAAGACCATCTAAATTCTGGAAGTTTTCATTTTGGGGTCACAAAACGTCACAAGTGATTGAAGCTCTCCAGTGAGGTGTCTAAGCGGTTAGAAGACCTGTCTGCTCTGGGCAGGCCTTCAGAGCCCCAAGAGGACAGTATAAAGCACAGGCCAGTAAAGCTTTGTTTGTACGCAAAAGACAGAACCAAGGCCGATCAGCTCAATAAAAGGGGGGTGGGGTGGCATAAAGGCATAAGCAGAGGACCCCTAGGACAGTGTGTCAGGTGTGGCCAGGCACAGAAAACCTGAAGGGGAAGATTGCTCACCTGGTTGGTTGTTCACTTCAGGCTACCTCGTCCCTTTTTCTCTTGCCTGTCCCTGTGTGCTCGAGATGGCAACCAGCCCCAAATCTACAGGTCCTTCTGGTGCCAGCGACTGCTACCATCTAGCCACAGACTGGCCACCCCTCGGATCATGTTTAGAAGAGGGAGACCCTGGAGTTGACTGGGTCCAGCCCATGCTGAGGGGTCCACTCCCTGCCTAATCGGTGGAGAGGTCACAACGGGGCCAAGCAGCACCAACAGTTAGAGGCTGGCTGCAGGAGGCCAAGTATGGGAGCCTCGGCTTTCCAGGACAAGAAAAGTGTGGGTGGGGAAAGAGTAACTGGGGTCTCAGTGACACCTTGCCTAGCACCCTCTCATGGACACACAAACACCCGGCACTGTACTTTGCCTGGGTGTGAGCGCACGTGTCTACTGTTCAAGCCTGGTGATGATGCAGGCAGGTATTCTCACTGACAGATGCCATCAGCGATCATAATGCTCTTGCTTCCTCTGGAGGCAGCAACCTCATCTCCTCCCCTTAGTGTGGACTTTGCAGCCTAGGATGGGGTCTGGTTAGCCAGTTTCTTTCTCAGTTTTGGCAACAGAGAAAATCAGAAAATATGAGGCCTTCACACACAGTCCAGTTACATCTTAAGTAAAGGGTAGTGTTTGAAGTCAGCATGAAAATGAAAACATATTTAATCAAAATGTCTCTTGAAAATCCTTTAAATCACCCAATAAAGTATGGGACACATACGTCTCTCAGTAAGCCTTACACAGCCAGTTTTTCTCTAGTGCCAGAGCGGACCATGTGTTTTGGCTGACAAGCGGGCGATGTGGTTGGCTGGCATTCAGGGGCTATGCTTTATGAAAAATCTTTAAATATTAGATCCATTCTCAGCTAGAGAAGCCCGTGGTAGCTGAGGACCCCCAGGGAAATGCAGGCTCCCTCTGAGACATCTCATCAGAGGAATATGGGGGGAATACCCCATAACATTAAATCTTCTCCCTGTCCTGCTCCTTTATTCCCCTCCCCTTCTTTCCTCCCTCCTTTCATGCCTACCTTCCTTCCTTCCTTCCTTCTTTCCTTCTCTCTCTCTCTCTCTCTTCCTCTCCCTTCCTCCCTTTCCCTCCCTCCCTCTCTCTTGCTTTCTTTACTTTCAGAGATGTATAGTTGAATTGATGACTCTTTAGTTGTTTGTGGGATAAGATGTCACTGTAAAAATACATCACCTCTGTCTGTCTGCCCATTTGACATTTATGTATCTTTTCTCCTCATGGGGATAAGGCACTCTTCCAGGCAGGGACAATGTCTTGTAGTTTACAGCTTCTCCACTATACCTTCCCCAATTCCCAGCACCGCCAAACCCAGCCCTTTGCACATACTGTGTCCTGCTTTCATGTTGTTTACTGGTTGATTCTAACCCTCCTATGCTTGGTTCCCCTACCTGAGAAATGAACCTTAACTAAGGAGGGAAAAGGGTGCATAAAAACAAAACACTTACCTGATTTTGAAGGATCAGCTAATTGGGAAGGCTCATCCTTCAGATCATCTCCCTAAAAATGAAAAACTGGACTGGATCAGGGGTTTTGAACTTGGCCCTCCATAAGAATCACCTGGAGAGAACAGATTCTGATTCAGTAGCTGGTGGGCAGGTCAAGAATCTGCATTTCTGACCCTGTGGCTGCTGCTGGCTCATCCCCACCCGATGCTGATGTTTCTAGCGGGTAAGACACTGCACATCATGGGGAAGGGCTGTGATTAGAGGAACAGTCCCGCGTCTTTGTGAATGAACAGAGGATAGTAATACTCCTTAGCACTTGGTGTGTAGGTTTCTTGTAAGGACAAAATGACTTAACATTTGCAAAGTGTTTAGAGCAGTGCCTGACACAAAGTGAGTGCCATGCAAGTGTTTTTAAGTAACAATATCTTTGAAAGCACATGCCAGTTATCCGCCCGTATACTCCTACACCTCTGAAACACATGAAATCAAATTCCTCAGATGCGGATGAAATCTTGGGTGAAGACAGCTGGAAAACAAAATCAGAAGCAGCATGAATGTTACTCGTGATAATTTTACCTGCTTGGGAGCACTGACAACCCACAGACATGGACCACATCTGCTGTCCCCAAGGGCACGTTGCCCTGGCTGGGCTGGAAGAGACAGGAACAGCTGCACAGGCGTAAGCCTTCCATGGTGGCCCCCAGGACCATCACCATCCTCCTCCCCCAGGCCCAGCCTGCCACCTGAGACAGGCCTCTGCTGAGCTCCGTCGTATGTTGACCCCACTCCTAGTCACTATTGACCACATTACTCATGTTCCATCCCAACAGTTATCACTATTTAAAATGATCTGATGGATGTGGATCTGTTTCTTTATTATGTCCTCCCACACTAGAATGTAAATGTACCAGTCTCATTCTCTGTACACCCCAGCACCAAGCACAGTGCTTGACACATAACGATCGCTCCATAAATATTTGCTGAATGCATGCACCACGATAGTGTTCAAGAGTGTGGAATTGATGGGGCAAACGATAACACTTTCTTTCTGTTTTGCCTATCATCACTGTCCATTACTGTTCTGTAGGCTGGAAGCTGCTTCCCAAAGGCAGACTGTCCTGTGTGGGAATCATGGGGCCTTCCCAACTTGCCCTTAAGAGCTCTCAGCCCTTGCCTGACTGCTGGCCAATGAGACATTTGTCTTAAAGCCTTAGTACAAAGTACAAGGTGGCTGGTGCCTGGACAAGCATTATTCTCAGAAATATTCTAGATGAGAGGCATAAAATCCAAGCCAGTTGTGCTTCCCAGACCCAGCAACTGGCATGCTTTTCAACTTACTTCTCTTGACCATTGATTATAAAATTTACTGTCTTATATATCAGATGGAACATGGGCTGGGCATTTCAGTAGCTCAAATCAAAAGACAAAATTCTTTTTTTTTTTTTTAAAGATTTTATTTCTTTATTTGAGAGAGAGAGAATGAGTGAGCATGAGCAGAGGGAGAGGGAGAGGGAGAAGCAGGCTCCCCACTAAGCAGGGAGCCCGATGAAGGGCTCAAACCCAGGATCCTGGAATCATGACCTGAGCCGAAGGCAGCCGCTTAATTGACTGAGCCACCCAGGTGCCCCCAAAGACAGAAAATTCTTAATGGGGGGGTCACAGATGAATTCATAAGTACAGTGAACCCCAGCTTTTGGGTAGTGTTTCTCACTAGGACCCCTGTTGGTATATGGGTTGGGATACTACGTTGTGCCCTGGAGCTCTCTCACACACGCGGGCAGTTAAATCCCTCGTTCCTGGGGAACTAAATGCCAATAGCGCTGAAGTCTTTTGACAACCAAAAAAAATGCCACCAAGCACCCGCTGGGAGTGACTGCCCCCTTGGAGAACTGCTAGTTAGGGCAAAGTAAACTGCTTCATTTTACTTAAATGGGTGTTTTAGCATCATCTTGCCTGGGCAGCTTTAAAAAATAATTTTCAGTAACAGAAGTAATACATTCTCTTTGTAAAAATAGATTCTAGATAAAGCTGGTCTGCTTTTATGCCCACTTCCAGTTTCAGTCAGCGCCGCACCTCCCGGAAGAAATGAACACAACCGATAGGGTTTCCATCCTTCCAGACCCCTTTCTATATGTTTACGTCCTCCTGTAGAAACCTGTATACACGTATAGTGGAGTGTTGCTGGGCGCGTGTTGGTGCGGGATATTTCATCTGCAACTGGAGATTTGCACTCAACAATATGTGTTAAAGACCTTTGCATGTGAGAACAAGGAGCAGTGCCTCATCCTTTGCAGCGGCTACACGGCATTTTACAATGTGGAAGGGCCTCTTAGCAGAGAGCCACAAGAGAAATTGCTACCCTGAATGAGGCGTTGCCTGCGGTCTGGTCACAGGACCAGATTAGACAAAAGCTGAGGTCATTTTGAATCATCGCCTGCAGCCCTGCTGCTGTCCAGAGAACAAAGCAGTGCCTTGACTTAAGTTTGGAAGCCATATCCCTAAGCCCAGCTATTCTGGCTGGTGTATAAATCCAGCTCTCTGAGTGTTCTGCACTGAAATGGATTCATTTCCTTTCCTCAGCCTCTAGTGTACCATTTTCCATCGATAAGCTCAGGTTCTAGGAGAGCAGGTTTGATGATCTCCTTTGTCCCTCCATGTCTCCCCAAGTCATGCATGAAGAAGGATGTTTGTTTTTATGGGTAATTACAGGTCTATGAAGGGAGCACCTGATATCAGGCACTTTCATCCCTTATCTCTAAGCCTCCTTCACAGTGAGTATTAATAGCTCATTTTTATAAATGAGGAAACCGAGACCTAAAGAGATTCGATGATTGGCCCAAGGCTCTTCGGTTAGTAAAGCGGCAAAGCCAAAGCGCAAACCCAGGGCTTACTCTCCGATGACAAATTATGATATCATCAGCTTATTTATTCATTCCACAGTATCTATTGAATGTTTATAATGCACTGGAAATGGTACCCAGCACTAGGGATGCAGCAGTGAACAAAGCAATAAAGATGAGCTGTCTGCCCTCATAGAGCTTGCATTCTAGTGGGGGAAAGAAGAAGTAAACAAATACAGACTATAATTTAGGAAATGTTAAACACCATGAATGAACATAAAGCAGAATAAAGGGACAGTACGTTCAAAGGGGGCTTCTTTAGAAAGACGGTTGGGTAAGGCCTCTCTGAGGTGGTGACATTCAAGCAGAGACCTGAATGAAGCAATAGAGTAAGCCATGCTGAAACCTCAGGTGAACCAGTGCTACAGGCAAAGAGCAGTACATGCGAAGGCCCTGAGGTAGAGCATGCTAGCCATGTTCAAGGAACATAAGGTCAGACTGGAGTTAGCAAGACAGAGAGAGAAGGAGAAGGTAAGATCAGAGAGGAAGCCAAGCCCTGATCGCCTGAGCTTTCTAGGCCATTGGTCGGACTTCGGATTGATTCTGAGTATGGTTGGAGAT
Source organism: Phoca vitulina (assembly GCF_004348235.1). Classification (NCBI taxonomy): domain Eukaryota; kingdom Metazoa; phylum Chordata; class Mammalia; order Carnivora; family Phocidae; genus Phoca; species Phoca vitulina. The sequence goes on along the minus strand of NW_022589713.1, from coordinate 16,117,563 downwards.
TCTTTGGAGAGTTTTGAACAGGAGAGTGGTATGATCTGGCTTCAGTTTTTAGAGAATCATCCTGGCCCCCTTGTGTGAAGAAAACAGTGTAGGCTGGGTAGAGTAGATTCAGGGACATCAATTAGGAGGCTGCTGTAGGAATCCAGGGGAGAGAAGATAGTGGTTCGGGTCAGAGTGGTAAGCTGTGGAGAGGGTAAAAAGCTATTGGATTTGGAATATGTTTTGAAGGTAGAACTGATAAAGCTTTTTAACAAATTGAATAACTTTTATTAAAAAAAAGATTTTATTTATTTATTTGACAGAGCGAGAGAACACAAACAGGGGGAGCAGCAGAGGGAGAGGAAAAAACAGACTCCCTGCTGAGCAGGGAGCCTGATTTGGGGCTCAATGCCGGGCTCAATCCCAGATCTCAGGACCCTGGGATCATGACCTGAGCCGAACGCAGACGCTTAACCATCTGAGCCACCCAGGTGCCCCTTGAATAACTTTTAAGGAAGAAGATGAGCAGTTAAGAATGACTACTAATAGTTTTGCCTGAGCATCTCTTTGTTGCCATTTACTGAAATTAGAAAGCCCAGTGGGGCGCCTGGGTCAGTCTGTTAAGCATCCAACTCTTAATCTCAACTCAGGTCTTGATCTCAGGGTCTTGAGTTCAAGCCCTGCACTTCATGCTGGGCGTGTAGCCTACTTAAAAGACAAAAAAAAAAGCCTGTTGTTGGGTGGAGAGTCAGAGAGCAAGTTAAGGAGGTGTGGAGAATCACAAGTTCTATTTCTGACACATTACAATTGTGATACCTGTTAGCCCTGCAGATGGAAGTATTGAATCAGCAAAGGGATCCATCAGGAAAAGAGTCCAGGCTAGAGTCACCAATGTATTTGGAGAGGTATGGGCTTACTGGGGATTATTCACTCAATTTATTACCTGCTATGTGTAGATCACAGTGCTCTGTGCTTGTAATAAAGCAGAGAGCAAGATAGACATGGTGATTATTCCAAGTGACTTGCTCTGAGCCCAGCATGCCACCAGGAATGGTCTTGGCTTATTATTATTAAACATATTCAATGTTAGAGTAGAAGCAAGCATCACGATGATCATGTAATCATCCAATTTGCAGCTGAGGAAACAGAGAGATTAAGTGATTTGTTAAAATCTGTTGTTTAAAAACCACCTACATTTTAGATTTTTTTAAAAATGCATATATCCAGTCCAAATTGTGCATATTCTTCATTTTTATTTGCGTTTTCTTACACTCTAAGAAAGAAAGTTGAAGTTGAGTGGAGAGTAAAACAGATGGTCAAAGACTTTGCCAGAAAAACCTATGAAGAATTCAACTGAATTCAATAAGTATTTATTGAATCCGTACTGTGCTGGAGACTAAGTACTGTCCTAAACCTCAAGAAACACACACACACATACATACATACATGCATACTCCACTCCTATGAGATTTTTATAAAAAGCATCCTAGGACAACCCGTAGAATGTTTGCAAATCATATCTCTGCTAAGGGACTTGTTTCTAGAATATATAAAAACTCCTACAACTCAATAATAAAAACACAAATAACCCAATTTAAAAATTGGCAAAAAATCTCAATAGACATTTCTCAAAAAAAAAAAAAAAGTACAAGTGGCTGATAAGCCCATTAAAAGATGCTCAAATTGGTAATCATTAGGGAAATGCAAATTGAAGCCACAATGAGCTATCACTTCACACCTTCTAGGATGACTATAATCAAAAAGACAGACAATAGGGGTGTCTGGGTTGCTCAGTGGGTTGAGCGTCTGCCTTCAGCTCATGATCTCAGGGTCCTGGGATCGAGCCATAGGATGGAGCCCCGCTTCGGGCTCTCTGCTCAGCGGGGAGTCTGCTTCTCCCTCTCCCTTTACCCCTCCCCACCACTCGTGCTCTCTCTCTCTCTTGCTCGCTCGCTCTCAAATAAATAAATAAATAAATAAAATCTTTAAAAAAAGACAGACAATAACAAGTGTTGACAAGGATGTAGAGAAATTGGAACCCTTGTATGTTGCTAGCGGGATTGTAAAACAGTAAAGGCACTTTGGAAAACATTTGGCAGCTTCTCAAACTGTTAAACATAAGATTACCATATGACCCAGTAATCTCACACCCAGGTATATTCCCAAGAGAAATTAAAACATTTGTCCACACAAAAACTTGTGTACAAATACAAATGATCATATACAAATGCTATTCACAGCAGTATTATTCATAATAGCCAAAAAATAGAAACAACCCAAATGTCCATAAATTGGTAAATGAATAAACAAAATGTGGTGTAGCCATACAGTGGAACATGGTTCAGAAGAATTGCCTGGGAAGTAAGTTTAAGGTGAGAATGGACAGCCAAGGACAGAGTTCTGTGAAGCACCAATACTGAAAAGAAAAGTGGCAAAGGAAGGGTCTGTGATAAAAACAGATGGTCAAGAGTAGGCAATGAAGAGAGAGTTGACGTTATTAAAACCCAAGGAGGACCTCCAAGAAGGAACTGCGTAGTGGAAGCAAATGCTACAGTGAGGTAGGTCACTGGTGAAAACCAAGACACAACTGCCATACACAGTGGACATTCATGATTGCAACTTGGTCTGAACGCACTAGCTGTTAAGACATTTCTAGAACAGGTGAGGAAATTGGAATGTGGAAAATGCATATTACAGAACTATTCTTTATTTTATTAGGTGTGATAGGATCCTATGGGCATGTGGAAAAATGTTCTTATGTTTTAGAAATGCATACTGAATCATTTTAGGGTGAAATGTCAGAATATCTGTAATTTATTATATAATAATTAAACAAAAGGAAACAGTTATGGCAAAATGTTGATAATGGCTAAATCAAAGAAATGGGTGTATGTATTCATTATATAATCCTACTTCTCTGTCTGCTTGAAAACTTCAGAAAATCTAACACTTATTCACCAAACAAACAAAAACCTGAAAAGAGGCCGCCGGAATAGGCAGTTAGGAGAGCCCTGGTGACCCCTGGAAAAATAGCTGTGAGAAGTGGGCACAATATCCAGATTGTAGGAGGTGAGGCTGGGGGGTGGGCAAAAGAAGGAAGCTGGGTAAGACTGTGTTCAGGTGGGTTGAAAAGATGAGGCACCCATTCTGGATAGAGGTCTGGCCTGGGAAGAAGTTCTGGTAGTTTCTGTGGGAAAAAAAGATGCAGTGTTCCTGGGATGATACAACATTTAAGAAAAAAAAAGGCTTCGGAAGGGATGGTCAGGGTTGACCAGGGTCAGTCCTCGGGACAAGGTGTGGAATGGCCACAGCGCTTGCAGATGAACTCATGGGCCTGGACAGCTGGTATTGGGCTCGTTGTGCTGGGAAAGGTGAACTCTGCCCCACACGGGGCACAGGGATATGAGTGTTAAATGGTGGGGTTCTGCTCAGGCTGTCGCACTTTCTGTCCTAAAATATCTAAAGGCAAGCAGACCTCGCTCTGTGAGGATAGGTTTTTCTTTTCCCAACCCCATCTGTCCGCATTCAAGATTCATAGTGCTTCTCTTAACTCAACTTTGACCCTATTTTGTGTGAGCTCATTATCCAGGCCTTATTAGGCAAGGAGAGTATTCTCCCATGTCATCCCTGGGTTCCATCTCTTAGCTTCCTTGCATTGGCACATTTCTTCTCCCTAAACTCAGAAAAGCTGCATAAGGCTATAGTGCGTGGGTGAGTGTGTACACGTGCATGTGTTGGGGGTGGAGAAGTAGGAAGGCAGTGGGGGGAGGAGGCTCGCATCTCTCACAAGGGCCCATCAGAGTGCCTACCACACAGGAGGCTTCCAATGTTAGTTTCCTTCCCCATGCCTCCCTCACCCATTCTGACAGCTCCCTTTCCGCCCAGGCCCTAACCTATTCATCAGTGTGGCATCTGAAAACACCCCCATGGAGTTCCCAAAGGCCACCCAGGAGACAAGGTCACCCCCACTGGGAACTCCTGCTCAGAGCATGTGAGCAGAAGGCAATGTCAGTCCTCAGGGGGGGCTGGGAGCGGCAGCTTCTGGATTACTGAGCTGCTCAGTGAGGAGAGTCCCTGAACAGCCCCCAGCTGGGAGCCACGGCTCTAAATGGTGACTGCAGTCACCTCCAAAACTCCCGCTGTTCACCTTCGGCCATGTTATGCCTGAGGTGGGGCACACCTCTGAGGTTCTCCATCCTGGCTGCACACTGGAATCACAGAGATCTTAAAAATCCTTACACCTGGGTCTCACCCCAGAGAATCTGATTTAGCTGGCCTGGGGATCCAACTCTTTTAATGCCCCCAGTAATTAGCCAGGGCTGATAACCAGTTACCAGGAGACTTTGTGAATAACCTTGAGGCTACCGTGGGGGTGAGGGGATCAGCATTGAATAAATGCTTCCATTGACTGGGGAAGGGCCTTCATTCGCTCCTCCCCCTTTATTCTGCTTTTTCTCCGCTTCTCCCTTCTACCCATTTTTATTATAATTATTTAGAACTCATTGTGCAGTTCCCTTTTGTTCGTCCAAGCCATTCTTCTGTGGCCACAAAAGGTAAGAATGGAAAAGGCAGCACAGTCTGTAGCTTCTTAATGTTTTCATTTCCTCTTGGCTTACATTCTGGCGGAGGGAGCAGAGGAGGGTTAGGGAGAGACACTGACACTCAGGGTAAATGGCAAGTGAGTCAGTGCCCAGCCGGGCTCAGCCCAGCCCAGTCCACGGAGCCAGGCATCCGTACAGGCCCAAGGCATCTCTCAAAGCCTCCGAGTTTTCTTTATAGCTTAATGCTCACATCGGAAGGAGACCAAGACCCAAGCCGCCTTCTCCACGTACCCTGTGGATTTGAGTCTCTCAAAGAAGGCACTGTCTCCTGTGAATGTTGTATTCTGCCATCTGCCAGGAGGAAATTGGTGTGGGAAAACAGCCAGCGCAGCCCTTCCACGACTAGCTTTTATGAAGAAAGAATCAAAGAACTGCTCTTCACTATTTGTGAAGCCTACGTTTCAGAATATTATTCTTTGATAGTCTCGTGAAATTTACCAAAGAATCTTAAACGTAGGTGTGTCCTTGGTTTAAAAAAAACCCCACACATCCTGTGAGTTCTGCATGGGCAGGTCGCACATCATTCGTGCCATCGTGGGAACTGCAGTGCATCTCAGACTATATGCTCCTAGCGTTAGTATTAGATGTAAAATGAAAGGAGGGAAATGGTTTGCATGTCCAAAGGTGGGTGGTTGATATGTTTCCTAATTTAAAAAATAAAAAGCATCATTTACTCTTTCTTTTTTTTTTTTTTTTAAGTAATCTCTCCACCCAAGATGGGGCTCGAACTCACAACCCCAAGATCAAGAATCACATGCTCTACTAACTGAGCGAGCCAGGTGCCCCAAGAAGCCTCATTTAATTGATAGCTATGTCTGTAATTGTTTGTGGCTCATTGGAACCTGATTTTAATCCCATTAAGATATTCCTAGCTCAACTGGCCAAGACTATGGTTCCAATTTAATCTGAGCACAGATGTAACTACAGAGTTATACATACATATAGTGTACACTAGTACTTGTCATATATTTAAACTAAGGAATGTCTATATGGTCTATAATACTATGTATATGTTGTATAGGTCATGCATCTGTTTGCTTTCAGACCCATGCCTCACCTTCATCTGCTCTGCTCCATGCCTCAGGGAACTGACCCCATTGTAGGCAGGTTTCCCAGACTGCCTGGTCACTTGGGTTCCAGCTGGGCTCAGCCAATGAGAAGCACTGGGGCGGAAAGAAGGGAAAGACCAGGGTGTTTTTCCCTAAGCCTCCTGCCCTTGGATGGTATCTCTGACAGTAGCTGTAGCAAGGCTCCAGCCCCTGCCAGAAGGGCCTGCTGTGGTTCCAGCTGCTGTTGGTGATCCCAACCCCTGGGCTCTGGTAATACCAACCCTCTGATTATCCCTCCAGCTCAGGGTTGTGAGGGACTTCCCACCGTCACTAACTTAAACTTCTCAGGGTCATCCATTAACCTGTATAACGAGTTCTCTGCATTAAGCTTCCTCTGTTATAAATCTGTATAGTGGTTTCTGTTGTTCTGGTTAGACCCTAACTAATAACATATGTCATGGTTAAAACACATTTTCCTTTAACATGGATTAGCTATTAGTAAATTCCTTAATTAGGGTTGTGGTTACCAATCTATTATTTCTTTAATTATTTGTTTGAAGGGTAGTTCATAACCTATTGAAGTTATTATTGCTTAAAAGTAGAATTTTAAGATGCTTAGATTTCACAAATGATTGTGAATTCCACCAACTTGAGCTTCAAAGCGGTGGCCTAAGTTTACTCAATATCTACATAAATGTAATGAAAATAGTGAATCATATGCCATTATTATGTTATTCATAATAGAATTACTACTGCATTTTGCAGAAATAGCCCCAAATCTTCTTAAGCTAATATACATACTGATTTCCAGCAATAGCATCATGAAGGAATGATCTGGTAGTAGTTACAGTAAAAGAAATGCTCATAATAACTTTGGAACTTAGAAGCAATTTATATCTCACTCTTTAAGTGATTTATTTTTATTATTACTCATATATCTTTCCTGAAACTTTGCCTAAAACCCTCTCTCCTGCTGACTGCAAATTCAGATCAACTGGATCATTCCAGGAGAGGAATGCATTAGAAGACTATCTTCTAAGGGACTCAACTAAATCAAGTCACTTTGGCTACGCTACCACTTCCTTTCTTCCCTTCCTTCCTCATCTCACCGAAACTTAAATGACCCTACAAGTGCAAGAAAAGTGCATAAAAGAGCCAGGATTTAAACATGGAACCTGGCACTGTATCTGTCAAGAGAATTTATGAATGTCTGATTTAAAGATGGCAGATTAGGCACGCTTGATTTTATGGTCACCAAGATCCCACCAAAATGAAAATAAAGGTATTTAAAAAGTGATAAATACCCAGTAATGGCAGAGGGACTCTCAGCAGATAACAGATTTCAAAGATTTTTCTGGAGTGTAAACAGTGGATGGAAGAGTGGTGGCAGAAGAAAGAGAACAGAGTGGGGCGCCTGGGTGGCTCAGTCAGTTAAGTGTCTGCCTTCGGCTCGGGTCATGATCCCAGGGTCCTGGGATAGAGTCCAACATGGGCTCCCTGCTCAGCGGAGAGCATGCTTCTCCCTCTGCCTCTGCCCCTCTCCCCCGCTCATGTGTGCTCTCTCTCTCTCTCTCTCGCTCGCTATCTCAAATAAATAAATAAGAAAAAAAGAAAGAGAACAGAGGAAGCTAAACGCATACTGCATGGGTGGGAGGTTGGAGAAGGATAGAACCAAGAAGGAAATCTTTTGCAGAGAAGAACTTGGGGCACTAAGCAACTCAAATGAGTGAGTGATGGGCTGAAATTGTGGTGATGGATAAAATAATATGAAGGAGCAGTTGGCCTCTCACCCCTCTAGCCAGATAGTTTCTCCCCCCGCTGCATTGCCCCCCACTCCTAATAAAAAACAACAACGATATTCTCTTCTCTACAAAATGTAATGGCCCCACAGATAAGTTCCCTGACATGTTGGTATTTAGGAGTTCCCTAGCCAAATAGCTGGGTTTCTGCCAAGTAATCATAGTAAAAGTTATACAAGTAACAAATAGTTATATAACACTATAATGACTATATCATATGTTAATTTATTTAATGCACACAACAACTCTAGGAAGAAACTGAAGCACAGAGTGGTGAGATAACTTGCCTAAGATCACACAGCAAGTAGCTGGCAAAGCTAGATCACCACAAGTGAAGACTCGATTAATAGGCCCCATCTAGGTGAAAAAAACAAAAAGTATCGAGAAATATCTTATTGCCTCATTCTGAAGTAAAGACAACTGAGGATTCAGATATTTGAAGAAAGGTCACAACATGAAAGATAGATACAAATAAACACAAGAATGACCAGAGGAGCGCCTGGATGTTCAGTCAGTTGAGCGGCAGCCTTGGCTCAGTTCGTGATCCCAGGGTCCTGGGGTCAAGCCCCACATTAGGCTCTCTGCTCGGTGGGGAGCCTGCTTCTCCCTCTCCCTCTGCTGCTCCCCCTGCTTGTGCTCTCTCTCTGTCAAATAGATAAGTAAAATCTTAAAAAAAAAAAAAAATGACCAGAGGGAAGAATAAAAATAGGAAACAGAAGGGAAGAAAGAAACCCCCAATTAGTATTCTCAGAGGTATTTGAGAAGATACTGCATCATAAGAGAACAGGATGCAATGAAAGAGGAATGATCAGAGAAGTATGAATAGCCTCTGGAAATTAAAAATACATTTGTAAGGGGCACCTGGGTGGCTCAGTCAATTAAGTATCTGCCTTTGGCTCAGGTCATGATCCCGGGGTCCTGGGATTGGCCTGCGTCATAGTCGTCCTCGAGCTCCCTGCTCAGCGGGGAGTCTGCTTCTCCTGTCCCACTACCCCTCCCCTCTCCCCCTCATGCTTGTGCTCTCTCCCTCTCTCTCTCAAATAAATAAATTTTTTAAATCTTTTAAAAAAAATACATCTGTAAAAAATAAAAAATTCAATAGAAGCATTGCAGTATAAATTCAAAGATATATCCCAGAGATAGGACAAAGAGAGAGAAATCATAAGAGAAAAAGAAATAATCACAGAGGGCTAATCTAGATATCTCACATCTGATTAATTTAAGTTACCAAAAGAAAAAATAGATAATGGGAGCTCTAAGACATTTCCCAGAGATGAAGGACATGAGTCTCCTAGACATATAATCATTAAATTTATACATTGAGGACACAGAAAAGGTTCTCTATGACATTTTTAATCTGTTCTTTGACCAAACTAAGTCTTTCATGCTCTCTCAATAGTCTTAGGCTAAGACGTTGAAAATGAGCAACAGGGTTTACATTATTGTGTCCATGAAAATATTGTTTGCTGTAAGGGCTGTTAATCACTCTGATTGCATTTCTTTTCTTGTATAGCTTTTTGGTTTTTTCCCCCTCAAGTTTGTATTTGCCTTTCTGAGAATCTTTGCCATTATTTTATCCTCAAGTCTGTCTAATCTCCTTATCTAATCAGGGATTCTATCATATCCCCTTCTTTGTCCCTGAGATCCCTGAGACCTCCACAGCTCTTGCACAGGAATCACTCAGTCTCTTCACTGGCTTAGATTGCTGCCTGGACCCCACATTTCCTTCTTTTATGGCCTTACTCCCTTAGTTTACTGAGGTACATCCTCAGGTAACTTTTTTAAAAAGGATGTGTGGGTGATAAATTTTCTTCGTCCTTGTCTTTAATTTTCACATTTAATTGATACCTTGACTAGCAGTAGATTTTTACATTAAACATCATTTTTTTCTTGGAATGTTGAAAAATTACTGCAATGCTTTTTAGCCTCCAGTGTTGCTAATGACAAGTCAGATATTAATTCAAATTTTTGTTCTGTTGGTAAACTCATTTCTCTCCTCTTCTCCCACCCTCTTAGAATGGATACATCATGGGGTGCCTGGGTGGCTCAGTTGGTTGAGCATCTGACTATTGACTTCAGCTCAGGTCATGATCCCAGGGTCCTGAGGTCAAGCCCGGTGTTGGACTCCCCGCTCAGCGGGAAGTCTGCTTAAGATTCCTTCCCTCTGCCCCTCCCCTCACTCACATGCTCTCTCTCTTTCTCTCTCTCTCTCTCTCTCTCTATATATATATATATATATATACACACACACATAAATCTTTTTTAAAAGATGAATACATCATGCAATCACAATATGAGCATATTGTTCAAAGATTTGAAGATACCTACCAGAAGAAATGTCATGAAAGATGAGAATGGTTGCTTCTGCAGAGTGGTACTGGGGAAGACAGGAAACCATCACTTTTATTTATTTTTTCTTAAAAATGTGCATGATTATTTTGACAAAGCTTTAAAAATTATAAACATGGGTTGCAAAATTATTTTTAAAAGCAGGTGAAAGATGATCATACAAGTCAGGGTTGTGTTACCTCCAAGTGGGGGAAGCTGTGCTTAGGACTCAGAGAGGGGATACTGAGGGCTCCTGGAGAGGTAGCCTTACCATTATTTGACTTAGGAGTCAATTAACCAGTTGCTTGCTTTATACTTTATAAGTGGAAAGCCTTTGCTTACATGTTTCATGAATTCTTCTAATATACAATTCACAATATTTTTAAAAAGGCATATGACATACATTCCTTTCAAATGCCAATTTAAATATGTAGCCCAAGTCCAGCATCACATAACAAAAATTGCCTTACAAAAAAATTATATTACTTCTCCTTAGTATATCAAAATGTATATTATCAATTTTTTCCTTTTTGCTTCTCTTAGATTCAATATTATAAATTGAAAATATTAAATATAATCTTCTCCATCTAATGATTTATTACTTATATGAGTTAAGCTTATGTTTTTTGAGGTTTTTTTTTTTTAAATTCCCATGGAAGAGAAAATAAAGATACTTTTTGAACCTCCGGTTGCTCAAAATTTGAATCCAAACAAAGTTAAACCCTTGTTTTATTTTATTTTATTTTTTTTTAAAGATTTTATTTATTTATTTGAGACAGAGAGAATGAGAGAGAGAGAGAGAGCACATGAGAGGGGGGAGGGTCAGAGGGAGAAGCAGACTCCCCGCCGAGCAGGGAGCCCGATGTGGGACTCGATCCTGGGACTCCAGGATCATGACCTGAGCCAAAGGCAGTCGCTTAACCAACTGAGCCACCCAGGTGCCCAACCCTTGTTTTATGAGGTTATATTTAGATATGCACTTCTGATTCTGTAATTCAGCTCCACATTGCCTGAGTACCTGATATCTATCTGGAATCCATTTACCAAACGAGTATTTATGCAAGGCACAGTTTCAGGCCTGGAAATGCAGGCAAGGTCCTTGCTTTCATAGAGCTTACATTCTAGGAGAGCAGACAGATATTCAGCAATTTAATAAATAAATATATAATACATCAGGTGATAAAGAAAAATAAAGCAGGAAAGGGAGCTAGGGAGTGAGCAGGAGTGTTGCTATTCTATGCAAGACCTGAATGAAATGAGGGAGAGAGCTGTGTGGTTATCTTGAGGAAATATAATCCCAGCACCGTGCCTCTTTTGGGGGGATACAAATATATATATATTTCTGTCCTTAAGGTGTGTATAGACTATGAAGGAACCAGGTGATAATTTGAACTCTCAGAATCAAAATTTCATAGAATCCTACAATTCAGAATATATTTAAAGTGAAGATATATAGATGAGGAGACGGTCAATGGAAGAGTTTAAGTTTAAAGAGAGATGTGGAAGAAGGCAAGAATGGAAGAAGCATTCCATCAAGGGAGGGCTAGCTAGACGGGGCCAAAGGAGCAGCCAAGAAAATGGTGGAATCGATAGTATACGTGCGTGAGGGAGATTAGAGAAGATTGTAAGGCCATGCAGCAGCCATAAAAATCCTATCTATAGCCATTATAGGCTCACAGGCCAATGAACTTAGCTATCAAATATGCAAAGACAGAGAAGTCTGAGGAAACCTGACTGCAAAATTGAAGGTAGCAGGAACACCCCCAAATAAGAGTAAGCTGCCTTCAGTCTTACCTCCAGTTTGCACTACTAATATCTCCACCCCACCCAAAAGCCTTGAAAAGTAGCCTAGTGCAGGCCATGGTCAAGGCGTTTCACTGCATAACACACAGCAAAACTTCCTCCAGATGGGCAACAGTCCCTTTCTCCCATATCCCTCTGCGCACATGGAGGCTCAGACAGACCCTCTCTCTCTTCTGTCCCTACCAATCTCTGTCTTCACTATCTCTGTTCCTCCAGCCTCCCTCCCCTTCTCATTTTCTCTAAAGCAATCTCTCACCCCTCAACCCAACTCTAATCCTCCCTCCTTTCAGGAAGCCTGTTCCTTTCCCCTAAGGGTGACTCCTTTTCTCCAGCCTGTTCCATTTGTATCCATTACCTCAGCTCAGACAAATCAAAGAGACTTCCTCCAATTCACACCCCTTAGCAAGAAGGGGAAATTAAAGAATTCTAGAAACTTCTTGATGAATGTCTTCACTCTTGCTATTAAACAAAAAGCAAAAGTTAACATTGAAACTCATGGAGGAAAATTGAGAGCCAGTCAGCTACCAATACAACAGATACTTTAGTTTTCCAGAGGGAGGGGATGTTGGAGAGGAAAAAAGGTGGGGGGAGGGAGAGAACAACAGCTCTGAACTGCCATCATTCATGTGCATGTTTTTCTCTCCCAATGGATTATAGAGATCATGTCATGCATTGTTGAAGTCTGCACCATCCATAGTGCCGTAGCAGATATAAATACCTGAATGAATGAAAGAATTTGAGTGAATAAGTGAAGGAATGAATGAATATGACAAAATCAGGCAGTGAGTGCAGTGAGGTTGCTCCCAGGTGTCATGTGACTCACCATCATCTGGGACAGTTTCCTGCCAGCTATCCTGCACTCCAGCATTTGTCTCTAGGGATACTCCAGTCATTCCTCCTGCAAGTGTGCTCTTGCAGAACATGGTCCTCAGCCAACTTCTGCAGTTTCTCATAACCACCTTATGAAGTCAACACTTGAGCATCTAGTCTTATGCTAGATCCCAAATTTCTTCAACTGAGACCCTCCTGATTGTTGATTTCATAAGTCAATAATCCCTTCACTCCCTTACTAATAGTGCAGATTAAGTCGTATCAAAGTGTAAACCCTTCGGAAGCATTATGCACAACACACAATGCTTGCATCTCAAAGTCAACTTTTTTTTAATACTATAAGCATTATTACAAAGAAATCATTACTAACCCAAAGAGTCTCTAATTCTTGGTATCTCCCATGGGAGCTGCCTGCTCATCCTCTGTAAGCCCTGTTCTCATCATGTAATTTCTGGGCTGGAAACCCAGCTGCCTCATGTCTGAACTCTTCTCCCCAGCACTGAAAACCATCCACAAGCTGGTCCCACTCCCCAGCTATAGCTCCATGTATTCCCCAATACCCCCAGCATACTTCACTGACCTCACAACCAGGCATTGACCATTCCTACCTCTGTCCCTTTGTCAAGGCTCTGGAACCTTCTTCTCCTTCCCTTCCACCTTCCTCTTCCAGACAGCTAAAATCAGGGAATTGGATGGGCAAGGTGTCCTCCCAGTGTCCCTCCTCCAGGGAGACTTCCCTGACTCATCAGTCCTTCTGTCTCTCTGGGCTCCGCATGTCCTATCTACCCAGCTCATTGTATATTTCATGGCCCATAGTCTTATCTCTCCAGTGAGCTGGTGCCATCCTCTTGGAAGGACCTATATCTCTTACTTCTCTGTATTTCCAGAGTGCCAAACACACATTGCCTTTTTGCACAGCGGGTGTTACTTTAAAACTCTGAGTCAGAGGAACTAAATCCATTTGTCTCCTTGCTGTTCACCCAGTTGTTCCATGGATTCCTCTTGGGCACCAGAATTTTAGAGTAATCAAGATCCAGGTCTAGGCTGGTGGGCCCCAATTCCAGGCCTCATTTTCATGATTCTCCTTGAAGATCCTGTTTCTATCTTTTTTTAAGTGGGGAGTAGAGCACTTGAGAAGATCCTAAGAACTCATGTTTCCACTAAATTAATAAATGAATGTTATGAATTAAACTATACATTTTGTTTAGACAAGAGAGAATTTCTAATAGGTAAAGATTATGGTGAAAGGAAAGAGTTAAGGAAACTCTGCTCAAAATGCAGGAGCCCTTCTCTTACCAAGGGGGAATTCCATAGATTACAGTATAGAAGAAAATGTTGGCAATAGTAAGAATTGCTGCATAATACTCAGCTGCAAGGAATGCCACATTTCTATATTTCTCTAAAATCAAATTAAACTTGGCTTGAAGTTCCTCACTCTCTACAGTTGGGGAAGAGTCCCATATCATAATCACTGGATCTCTGTTTCTGTCCCCCAGGCTTTCATAGGCCCAGGGAAGTGGGGGTATCCTGATTTGTAGACCATGGTCGGTGCCTTGGTTTCCACTGTTCCTTCTGCTACCCCGTGTGCTAGTCTGGGAGGATGCCTGGAAGACCATGGAGAGGCTTCTTGGTGCTGTGTCTTTCTCCAATGGCTACAAGTTACCCATGGAGGCCCCCACCCAGGCTCTCAAAGCAGGAGTGGGTAGTGTCCAACCTCCATAGGCTTTCAAGTAGCCTCCCATCTGAGTTCCTGCAGGGGTGGTGGGACACAGACCCCTGCCACCCTGGAAACCTGTACTCACCACCCCTACACAGACACACCCACACATGCGTGCACACACTTCGCCTTCCTGGGGAGCCACCCTGAGTGGAGCTGGGCCACACTTCCCTCCTTTGATCCTGAATAATTCTTAAGTCTGGCTTCCAAACAAAGATCTGAGTGAAAAGGCTTTATCCTGGGGCCTAGAAACGTCTCTGTTTTAGACTGTGAAACACAAAGGGCTGTTTCTTTTCCTCTGAGGAAGGGAAGCTCAGAACTTAAAACTCAAGGCCAAGAAGAAAATCACCTTATCATTCTTTTTTGCTGATAAGGCCACAGCAGTAAAAAGGATAAGACAGCAATTAACTTCTCCATCATTCTCTGTTTCCTGGGTGAACAGGGAGCCTGTAGGGTGTGTGTGGTAGTGGGGAGGGGGGTGGCTAAAAGCATTAACAAAGGAGATTTGGACACCTGATGAAATCTCAAAGGGCAGCTTAGGAGGAGAAGCCAGAGAAAGAAACCTGAGCCGGGTGTCTGCAGCATTAACTGTAGCAGGTGCCTCGTGTCCTCTGACCATTTGAAATGAGGAAATGGCAGTTTGTAAAGATTTCCTGTGCAGCAATTGGACGAGGACTGGTGTGAGGAGCAAGATGGCTAGTACAGTGGCCCAGGAGACTGGCGGGCCCAAAGGACACCTGCGTGCGCTCCCCTCATAGAGCCATGCAGCCTGGCGTGGAGCTGCACCTGAGGGGACGCATTTTCCTAACTCATACAAAGGCATCATAGGACTGTTATGGCCCTGTTTAGGAAGGACAGTGAGATGAGGGAATATACCAGGCTCCGGAGAAGTCTGGGTATTTGGATGACTATAAAGATTGATAAAACTTTATACCAAGACCCAACCTTTTATTAAAGCTTAACCAAACAGCAGGAAAGCAAAAAGCATGTATACAACTGAGTGTTGATCAAGGGAAGCCAGGGAGGGGAAATCAGGACAAAGTAGCCCCCCACCACTCCACCCAGAGTCAGCCAGTCGGTCATGCACCATGTTAAGTAGCCAGGTAACAGGGCTAATATCAGTGCAGGCAAATATGGAGAATTTAAAGAAAGTAGGGTTTTTAAAGATGGTCAGCACTGCCAGGCTTCCTTATTTAGTACTGAAGTCAACCCAAAAATTATCTTTAAAAGTGTGTTCTGTATAAGCCTCCTAGAATGGGGAAACTGGGAAAGCAAGAATTTGAGATTTCCGTCATTACTCATCAAGAATGGATTTTTACAAGTTCACTTGAGAATTATGAATGTAATACCTGTTTGTTGCAGAAAATAATTACAGCCTACCAAATTGTTCTTTCAAAATCATGTACATTATGGTATGTGTGCAACACTGCTATTCATGTTTGATCTTTTCAATTGACAATTATGGATTGTCTCAATCTTTTCCATGTTTGCCCATCTGAGAGGCAAATGACCCTCGTTGTATATTATTCTACATTTCCCTGATACTAGTGATGTTGAACATCTTTCATGTGCTGTCGTTTCAGCCTTTTCTCTACATATCACTTGTTCATATGCTTTGGCCGTTTTCTAATGTATTGTTTGTTCAGTTAGTGCTGATACTCATCCTTTAATTATTACATCTCTTAAAAATATTTTCTCAAAGTCTGTTATTTGTCCTTTAACTTTGTTTATGGTATCTTTTGCCATACGAAAGGCTTGGATTTTTATGTAGGGAATTTCATTATTGATTTTCTCGATGGCGTTTTGGTATTGAGGAAAGTCTGCTCTATCACAAGATTATAAAAATATTCTCTTGTATTTTCTTCTGGTACTTTTATAGCCTTTAAAAATGTTTATATATCATCAGTCTAGCTTTTACTTATTTTGCATATAATGCAGGGATAAGACCATTCATTAAAACCACCTAACTGTATTTTCTGTGCATCCGGGAGAGAGAGGGAGGCTAAGTTCTTTGATCCACCTGAGAGACAGTGATAAAAACTCTGTGAAGGAGGAAAAGACCATCCATTTTAGTGGGAAAACTGTTATGGCAACCATATAATCCGTAATTTCTAAAGTGGTCCATATTTGCAAAATTCTTGCTTACTGACACATAGTTACCATCCAACTTTTGATTTGGAAACTGCAGCTAATATAGCCAATGAGGTGGTGTGAACACAAGCCTGTAAAAGAGGACAAGGCAAATACCACAGGAGATATATTGAATTCTATGAATTCAGAGGAGCAAGATATGTTTCTGCTTGGGAAGACTGGGGAGAACATTTGAATTGGGCCTTGAAGGCAGGTTAAATTTTGAGAGACCAAGATGGTAGAAGAAGTCATTCTAGGCCAAGGGAACACAGGAGCAAGGGTAGAGAAACAGGGAAGCACAGGTTGTGTTTCTGGAACCACTCATGAGCTGTCTGATTGGCTCCTATATAGAGAAGTAGCCAGGGGTTAAATTAGATGGTAGTTTGAGGCTGGAGGATAGAAAGTCTTGAATGCCAAGGTAATGAATTTGTGCTTTCTTTTCTTCTTCTTTTTTAGATTTTATTTATTTATTTGCGAGAGAGAGCTTGACAGGGGGAGGGGGCAGAGGGCAGAGAGAGAGAGACAAGCAGAATCCCCACCAAGCAGGGAGCCTATGTAGGGCTTGATCCCAGGACCCTGAGTTCATGACCTGGGCCAAAGTCAGATGCTTAACTGACTAAGCCACCCAGGTGCTCTGTGCTTTATTTTCTAGGTAATGGAATCACCACTGAAGGCTATATTTTTTTTAAAGATTTATTTATTTATTTGGGAAGGGGCAGGGGGACTTGTGCACAAATGCCTGGGGGAGGGGCAGAGGGAGAGAATCTTTCAAGCAGACTCCCTCCTGGGCTGGGAGCCCTATGTAGGGCTCCATCTCATGACCCATGAGATCATGATCTGAGCCAAAACCAAGAGGTGGGAGCTTAACCAACTGAACCACCCAGGCGCCCCTGAAGGCTGTATTCTTTTAGCAACTTTATTGAGGTATAATTCATATACCACACAATTCACCTATTTAAAGTGCACAATTCAATGGTTTTTAGTAATTTCACAGATAGGTGCAACCATCACTACAGTCAATTTTAGAACATGATCATCACCTCGAAAAGAAACCTTTTTTTAAAATTTTATTTAAATTCAGTTAATTAACATATAGTGTATTATTAGTTTCAGAGGTAGAGTTTAGTGATTCATCAGTTGCATATAACACCCAGTGCTCATTACATCACATGCCCTCCTTAATGCCCATCATCCAGTTACCCCATACCCCCCCACCTCCCCTCTAGCAATCCTCAGTTTGCTTCCTATAGTTAAGAGTCTCTTATGGTTTGTCTTCCCCTCCGCTTTTGTCTTATTTTATTTTTTCCCTCCCTTCCCCTATATTCATCTGTTTTGTTTCTTAAATTCCACATATGAATGAAATCATATGGTATTTGTCTTTCTCTGACTGACTTATTTCGCTTAGTATAATCCCCTCTAGTTCCATCCATGTCATTGCAAATGGTAAGATTTCTTTTTTCTTTTTTTTTTTTTTTTTTTGATGGCTGGGTAATATTCCATGTATATATATACCACATCTTCTTTACCTATTCATCTGTCAGTGGACATCTGGGCTCTTCAAGAAGAAACCTTTATCTGTCACCCCCTCACCCATCTTTGTCCCAAGCCTAAAGCCACTAATCTCTTTTCTTGTTCTTATAGATTTCCCTGTTCTGGACATTTCATATAAATGGAGTCATGTAATATGTGGTCTTTTGTGACTAGCTTCTTTAGTTTGGTGTAATGTTACCACTAATGGCTTGAGTGACAGAATTCTCTAATCAAAGTGGCTCTTTAGGAAGAATGTTCTGGATACAGGGTGGTGGAAGGAGGCTGGGAGAGCTATTAGGAGACCATAACTGTAAGTAGCTGTTACGGGGTCATATGAATGCTCAATAAGCAAGATTTTGGCTGCAAGTAAGAAAACACTGAACCATAAATCCTAAATAATAGGGACATAGTATCTTTGTGTGTGTGTCTGTGTTATTTTTAAAAAAAAAATTAAAGTTTTTATTTTAATTCCAGTTAAAGTAATATTAGTTTCAGGTGTACAATATAGTGATTCAACAATTCCATACATCACCCAGTGCTCATCACAACAAGGGTGCTCCTTAATCCCCATCACCTATTTTACCCACCCCCTACCTCCCTATCTTCTGGTAACCATCACTTTGTTTTCTATAAGTAAGAGTGCTTTTTGGTTTGTCTCTCTCTCTCTCTCCCTCTCTTTTCCCCTTTGCTTATTTATTTTGTTTCTTAAATTCCACATTTGAGTGAAATCATATGGTGTTTGTCTTTCTCTGGCAGACTTATTTCGCTTGGCATTATACTCTCTAGCTCCATCCATGTTGTTGCAAATGGCAAGATTTCATTCTTTTGTATGCTGAATAATATTCCATTGTATATATCTACCACATCATCTTTATCCAGTCATCAATTGATGGACACTTGGAATGCTTCCATGTCTTCGCTATTGTAAATAATGCTACTATAAACATAGGGGTGCATATATCCCATTGAATTAGTGTTTTTGTATACTTTCAGTAAATACCCAGTAGTGCCATTGCTGGTTCATAGGTAGTTCTATCTTTAACTTTTGGAGGAGACTCCATACTGAATGCACCAGTTTGCATTCCCACCAACAGTGCTCGAGGTTCCTTTTCCTCCATATCCCTGCCAACACTTGTTTTTTGTGTTGTTGATTTTAGCCATTCTGACAGGTGTGAATCTCAATACAATATCTCATTGTAGTTTTGATTTGCATTTCCTTGATGGTTAAGTGATGATGAATATCTTTTCATGTGTCTTTTGGCCATCTGTATGTCTTTAGAGAAATGTCTGTTCAGGTCTTCTACCCATTTTTAAATTGAATTATTTGTTTTTGGGATGTTGAGTTGTATAAGTACTTTATATATTTTGGATATTTGCCATTTGCCTTTTATTTTGTTGGTTTTTTGGATTTAGCAAGATTTTGTTTATTAAATTTATAACTGTTTTATGAGGTAACTGAAATGCCTGAGAGGATTTGACATTAAATTTTGTAAGTGTTGTTTTAAATGTTTAAGGGTACTTACTTAGTTCTATTTATATAGATAGTTAATTGTTAGAGGAATATAATCTTTTAAATTTATAAGTTAATGGAACATTAGTTCAAGGATGAGAGAAAATAATTCTTATTTTTATACTTTTGAACATATGTATTTATGAATAGAAAAACTGTGTCTATAGGTGACTTTAAGCTTACATTTTTCTAACTTAAACTTAAATGAACTGAATATTGATTCAGATACATGTTAACATGTGTATTTCTTTCCATGCTCCAAAATCTAGTTTGGACGTTAATATTCAATTGGTAGTGAGATACCCAACTCATCTAGGTTTTCTGGGGACTACGTTGGTTTCAAAACTGGGAAACTTGGCAAACTGGGGCAGTAAGTCACTGTTATTGGCAGACAATCCTCTGACCTTTGCAACAGCCCTGTGGTAACCTGGTGTGAAATCCGTGTGCAGAGTGATCATTCCCATTAACAGAGGCAGCAGCTGGGCTCAGAGAAGTTAACATGGCTTGGCCAAGGCCATAGTGTGGTTTCTAATTTCTTCACCTTTCTCACGTCCTTTTTCTACTTAATGTGATTGGTTGATTTATTTCTGAGGTCTTTCCTCCCTCTGAAGTAGAGAACTTGGTTTCTTCTTTCTAGAATAAATGAGTTTTATTTTCACCTGAAGGAGCCACAGTCTAGGATTAACTTCAGCAGTAATTCCTACAAATTCCTTTGTAGAGACATTCAGGGAGGTTGCCTTAGCCTTTGCAAGATGGGTAGAAATAAAGGTTATGAAGATGTTCAGAGCATGGGTTTACTGTGCATTTTTAAAATCATTTTGCTGATTATTTAAAATATGTTACTACTTATAATTAAATACTTAATAATAGTTTTATTGGGATATAATTCACACACCATACAATTCATTCATTTATGCTCTTAACCACTATTCTTAAAGTCAGGGAAATGCAAATTAAAGCAAAAGTGATGTGTTGAGCACTGGGTGTTGTATATGTGTTGAATCACTAAATTGTACACCTGAAACCAATATTACACTGTATGTTAACTTACTGGAATTTAAATAAAAACTAAGCAAAAAATAAATGATATGACATATAATATACTGCTCTTCCAAAAAAAAAAGCAAAAGTGAAATAATAATTTTTACCCATCAGATTAGTAAAATGTAAAAAATAAAAAAAAAAGTGAAAATATCCACTGATGACAAAGATGTGGGAGAATGTTTAATCTCAGATATCAATGGTTGGAATATGACTTGCTTCAGTTTTTTTGAAAAAGATTTGAAAATATCTATTAAAATTTAAAATAAAAATTGAAATGATAATTTCACCTTGGACAATTTATTTCATAGAAATAAAAGTATGAAAGGATAAGAATAAGGGTATTTATTAGAACATGCTCTAATGACAGAACAAACACACATCTGGAAAAAACTTTGTCCATCAGAAGGGAATGAAAGGGAATGATTGAACAACATATGATTGGCTGTACCAAGAAGGAGTTAGATCACTCTTACCCAAACTTCTACCAATCTTATACCATTAAACATTTTTATTTGAGTTGGCTCCAGGGTTCTATAAGAAAACAGAATTACTAGGATACATATTTACATTATATATACATTAATAGGATACATATATATACATAAATTAATAGGATATATACAGAGAGAGAGAATATTTATTATGAGGAATTGGCGTACATGACTGTGGAGGCTGTGCAGTCACCTGCTCTGTCATCTGCAAGCTGTAGACCCAGGAGAGCCTGTGGTGTAGTCCTGAGAACCAGGAGAGACCACGGTGTAAGTCTCAGTCTCAGGGCAGGAGAATGCTAGTGACCCAGCTCATCAGTCAGGCAGAGTGAAGCCAAATGACCCCTGCCTCCACCTTTTTGTTCTATCTAAGCCCTCAACAGATTGTATGAGGCTCACCCACACTGGGGAGGGCCATCTGCTTTACTCAGTCTACAGATTCAAATGCTAGTCTCATCCAGAAACATTCTCACAGATACACCCAGAAATAATGTTTAGCCAAAAATCCAGGTACCCCATGATCTAGTCAAGTTGACACATAAAATCAATTAGTACATGTATATTTGTTCTAAAATGAAGTTTCGTAGCACCACAGTCAACA
The DNA here is from genome assembly GCF_004348235.1 of Phoca vitulina. Classification (NCBI taxonomy): domain Eukaryota; kingdom Metazoa; phylum Chordata; class Mammalia; order Carnivora; family Phocidae; genus Phoca; species Phoca vitulina. Next base: position 16,096,153 of record NW_022589713.1, on the reverse strand, counting down.
GAAAACCAGTATTATTTGCTATGCCTAGAAAGTATCTGTAAGAATAAATACAAGGACAACAAAAGGATGTCATTCATTCCTAGTTGGATAGCATGGCCTACCAAAGATTCTAATCTTGAGCCCAGCTCTCTACAAAAGAGTGAGATATCAAGTGTCAGATAGACATTAAAGACACATACTACATGATTCAGTGTCATTTAATGTCCTTCAAAGGCCATATTAGCTCCTTGGAGCCCACAGTACTGATCGTTCCAATCTTTTATAAACATATAGGAGATTCTTTATTGGATCTGAAGAGATATTCACAATTTATTAAATAAAAAAGCGAGTTATAAAGTAATATGTGTTAGTCCAACTTTTGTATAATAAGCAAAGTCAAAAGAAACCTCTGTTGATTGTTGCTTGTCTTAGTGTGTGCGTGGAGAAGTGGATGAACATCTTAAGTGTAACTAACCATAGGAAATGATAAGTCAAAAATGATCCAAATTTGGATTTTAATACAGTCCTACCTAATAAACTACCAAGGCTGTTAACATTGATTATGGGAAGGAGTGATGGAAAGTCTTTTAAGTCTTTTATTATATTGCTTTTAATTATGAGTATGTATTACTTTTGACTTTTTCACAATTCTAATAAAAGCATTCCAAAAGAAATGAAAAGAAAGAGATCACATAGCCCGAGCCATCAAAAGCTATGAATAAGCTGCAAGTCCTTGGTTGTATGTCAGTTACATCTCAATAAAGCTGGGGGGGGAGGAGGAAAGCTGCAAGTTCTTGGGTAGATCACGCACCATTTCTCCAATCCACCTTAGCACTATTGACATTTGGGGCTGCATAATTAAGGTGTTTAAATAATTCATAAGAGCATAACAGTAACAGCCCTCCAGCTGGTCTGTCCATTTGAGGCCTTGTCCTCAATTGTGAGGGGTTGTCCTGTGTATTGTAGGATGTTTAGCAGCATCCGTGGTTTTTACCTACTGATGATAGTAGCATCCCCCACCCCCAGTCAAATGATAGCCAGAAATGTCCACAGTTGTCAAAGGTTGCCTGGGGGCAGAATCACCCCTGGTTGAGAACCACTGCCCTAGCTCTCAATTTCTCATTAGCGATGGGACACGCCTTGAACCAAATGTTCCCTAAGCTCCGTTGAAGCTCTAACATTGTCTGATTTCATCAACTTTGAATCTACCAATGTTTTCCAGAAGCTGTTTTCCTCCAGAGCCACTAGAGGGGACACTGTCCAACACTAAGGCCAAAACAGAGCACTTGGGGAACTTTGTTTTCCTCTCCTAGTGGACTTTGTTGTCTCTGATTCAGAGGGCCCAGTCTTTAATAGTCTTTGATGTTGAGAGTGATAGCCCTTATCCACGAGGCACGTAGAGCTGTTTATCTTGTGCTTTGTGCCATAAAAATCAGTGTTTTTAGATATGGTGGAAGAGAGCAGTGTGTTCTTTGCTTTTCAAACATTCTTCATAAGGCAGTCAGGTGAATAATATTACTAAAAAGAAGTTATGTATCTCCACGAGGAGAGCCCATGGGACAACCAGGCTAGGAGGGGAAAGATTTAGTTCTCTTCCTGGTCCTGCCACTTCCAGGCTGTGTGTTGTTGGCCAAGTCTCTTAATCTTTCTGGTTACATATAGCAGCTGAGGAGATAAGCTGAGAGGTTAAGGTCACACGTGGAGTTAAATGGTCAAGCAAAGGTTTGGATCTGACCTGTCAACTTCATGGGATAGCTGTGAGAATCAAAGGAGATGGCATATGAGAAAGAGTTTTGAAAAAGAGAAAACCCTGTACAAGTTAAGGGTGTGGATTTGCAAGTATTAGAAGAGCGAGAGGAGGTGATGACTAAGAGGTAGCATGGGGGGCAGTGCATGGGGGAATGGGGCAGAGGTAGCTCCATGGAGGTAACAGAAATAATCCTCCACCAAGTGTTATCAATTATAGAAAAAGGCCTCAATGCCCCCAAATCCTTCATTATAGGTGGAAGTTCATCTTAAGGTTTTGATCCCCATCAAAATGGAGAGACCACTTGGAGGGGTGTTACTTTATGCTCTTATGAGTTGCTTAAACACCTTAATGAAAGTGAAAGATCTACTCCAACACTATTTTTTAAACTTTTTTTTAAACTCTGAACCACAGTATGTTTCACAGAGAGACCTAGCTCACACACATAAAACTGAAACAGAAGTCTTGTACTTGAATTTTTCTGTTCTGTTTTATTTTGTCACTTTAAACTAATGCTACTTCTGACCCAATAATGGTGGGTACTGACCTGCAGTTTTAAAAACACTGTTCTAGAGGTTTGTATGGGAGGATAGAGTCCTAGTGCTGGGCTGAGGAAACAGGAGATATGACCTCCAAACATTATGCAGGGAGCCTCAATGATAAATTTTTTACAGTTTTCTCAGGGCTGATTCTTTGAGGAATGATTCAGGAAGAAGAAAGAAAAGCAGTAATCCCAAATTCATCTAAATGAGTGAGGATGGACCACTGAGCAGTAGCCTCCCAGCTGGATTCTCAGAGGTCATGATCTAAACCTCACTCCATTAACATAAAGTATACATGGGCATAATGTAGCCACCACCATAACAAAAATAAAAACCCAGGGGCTCCTGGGTGGCTCAGGTGGTAAGCGTCTACCTTTGGCTCTGGTCCTGATCCTGGGGTCCTAGGATTGAGGCCCGTGTCAGGCTCCCTGTTCAGTGAGGAGTCTGCTTCTCCCTCTCCCTCTGCTCCTCCCCCCAACTTGTGTTCTCTCTCGCTCGTTCACTCTCTCTCTCAAATAAATAAATAAAATCCTTAAAAACAATTAAAAATAAAATCCTAGTGTTTATTGAGCCCTTATTATATATCAGACATTGTACTAAGCATTTTATGTGAGTGGTGGTATAAATGAAGTTTGACAACTCCCTGGTTTTCTTTTCTTCCTGTACCCTAAAAAGAATTCTGGCTTTGCCTGTCCAGTTTCTTCCCCTCACCTATCAGAAGAACGGGACAGAAGTAGAAGAATCAGATTGGTTAGGATGGGAGAAAAAGCTTTCTGGGGAGCTTGGGAGAAAGAAGGGGAGGAGAAATCTATGGGGGATAAGGGGTTTGGATAGGTCAGGAAAAAGGATGTTAAGAAGGATTGCCAGGAAGACATGAACAGACATTTTTCCAAAGAAGACATCCAAATGGCCAACAGACACATGAAAAAGTGCTCAACATCGCTTGGCATCAGGGAAATCCAAATCAAAACCTCAATGAGATACCACCTCACACCAGTCACAATGGCTAAAATTAAGAGTCAGGAAACAACAGATGTTGGCGAGGATGCAGAGAAAGGGGAACCCTCCTACACTGTTGGTGGGAATGCAAGCTGTTGCAGCCACTCTGGAAAACAGTATGGAGGTTCCTCAAAAAGTTGAAAATAGAGCTACCCTACTGGGTATTTACCCCAAAGATACAAATGTAGTGATCCGAAGGGGTACATGCACCCCAGTGTTTATAGCAGCAATGTCCACAATAGCCAAACTATGGAAAGAGCCAAGATGTTCTTCAACAGATGAATGGATAAAGAAGATGTGGTATATATATATACAATGGAATATTATGCAGCCATAAAAAAAACACGAAGTCTTGCCATTTGCAATGACGTGGATGGAACTGGAGGGTATTATGCTAAGTGAAATAAGTCAATCAGAGAAAGACATGTATCATATGATCTCACTGATATGAGGAATTCTTAATCTCAGGAAACAAACTGAGGGTTGCTGGAGTGGTGGGGGGGGGGAGGGATGGGGTGGCTGGGTGATAGACATTGGGGAGGGTATGTGCTATGGTGAACGCTGTGAATTGTGTAAGACTGATGAATCACAGACCTGTACCTCTGAAACAAATAATACATTATATGTTAAAAAAAAAAAAAAGAAAAAGAAAAAAGGTAGGAAGGGAAAAATGAAGGGGGGGAATCGGAGGTGGAGACGAACCATGAGAGACTATGGACTCTGAGAAACAAACTGAGGGTTCTAGAGGGGAGGGGAGGTGGGGGGATGGGTTAGCCTGGTGATGGGTATTAAAGAGGGCACGTATTGAATGGAGCACTGGGTGTTATACGCAAACAATGAATCATGGAACACTACATCAAAAGTAAATAAATAAAAGAAAAGAAAAGAAAAGAAGGATTGCCAGGAGCTCTGTATGGTGCTTGAGAAATGCAAGTATTGAATATGAGTTAATTTGAAATTACTTTTTGGTGACTGGACTGGGTTTCTTAGATTGTAACATCACCCTGAGACTGGCCCATACAGGTCATGGTCTCAATAGGGTTACATAAGCATTATCTTATTTAATCTGCATAACAAACCCAGCCAGTGGTATTACTAACTTTTTTTCAAATTAAAAAAAAAAAAAAAAGAGGCTGATACAGGCTAAGTAATCTTAAAGTCATACAGCTAATAAATAGCAGAGCCAGGACTGAAACTTAGGTCTTTCAGCCTCCAAAGTATAAGCTCTTAACAAGTCCATGAGTAAAGATTATTTCCAATATAAGTAATATCAATTAAGAATAAAATATTTAGGATAAGATTTAACAAAAGGAATGTAAGACTTATATACCAAAAGTGATAAAACATTGTTGAAAGAAATTAAAGATGTAAATATATGGAAAGGCTTCCCAGGTTCATGGATCAGAAGATTTAATATTGTTAAAATGGGGATACTCCCCAAACTGGTCTAGAGGTAGAATACAATCTCTGTCAAAATCCAAGCTGGAATTTTTTGCATAATTGAGAAGATAACCCTAGAAATCAAATAGAAATGCAAGGGATCCAGGGGTGCTTAGGTGGCTCAGGTCATGATCCCAGGGTCCTGGGATCAAACCCCAAGTCAGACTCCCTGCTCGGTGGGGAACCTGCTTCTCCCTCTGCCTCTGCCCCCTGGCTCGTGCTCTCTCTCTCTCACTCTCTCTCTCTCTCTCAAATAAATAAAATCTTAATTTTTTTAAAGAGTTTATTTATTTATTTGAGGGAGAGAGAGAGAGAGCATGAGTGGGGTGAAGAGGGCAGTGGGGAAGGGGCAGAGGGAGATGGGGGAAGGGGCAGAGGGAGGGGGAGAAGCAGACTCCCTGCTGAGCAGGGAGCCCAATGCAGGGCTCGATCCCAGGACCCTGAGATCATGACCTGAGCCAAAGGCAGATGCCTAACCAACTGAGCCAACCAGGCGCCCCTCAAATAAATAAAATCTTTAAAAAAAAAAAAAAAAAAGAATGCAAGGGATCCAGAATGGCCAAAACAATCTTGAAAAAGCATGAGGTTAAAGCTGTAGTAATCACAACAGTGTGGTGCTGGCATAAGAACAGCCATCTAGATCCATGGAATAGAACTAAAAGTCCAGAAATAAACTAATATTTATAGTCAGTTGATTTTTGACAAAGGGGCCAAGACAATTCAATGGGGGAAATAATGGACTATTTTTAAAAATAAGCTTTTTATTTTAGAATAGTTTTAGATATTCAGAGTCCTTGTGAGAATAGTCTTTTCAACAAATGATCCTGGGTATCCACATCAAAGAGTGACTGTGGATCCCTACCTTACACCATAAAAATTAAAGTGGGGGCGCCTGGGTGGCTCAGTCTGTTGAGAGGCTGCCTTCGGCTCGGGTCGTGATCTCAGGGCCCTGGGCTTGAGCCCCGCATCGGGCTTCCTGCTCAGCAGGAGTCTGCTTCTCCCTCCTACTCTCCCTCTGTTCTCTCTCTCTCTCTCAAATAAATAAATAAAAATCTTATAAAAAAAAAATTAAAGTGGATCATAGACTTAAATGTAAGAACTGGAACTATAAATCTATTAGAAGAAAACTCAGGTATAAATCTTCATGTCCTTGGGTTAGACAATAGTTTCTCAGATATGATACCAAAAGCACAGTGAGGTAAGAGAAGATTGATAACTTGGACTTCATCAACATTAAAAACCTTTCTCCTTCAAAGAATATCATAAAGAAAATGAAATGACAACCCACAGACAAGGCAATAATATTTGTAAAACATATATCTGATAAGGGATTTGTATGCAGATCTATACTCAACAATAAAAAGACAAATAATCCAATTTAAAAATGGACAAAGGATTTGAACAAAGAGTTCTCCAAAGAAGATATACAAATGACCAGTAACTCATGAAAAGATGCTCAACATCATTAGTCACTAGGGGGGATGAAAATCAAAAGCAAAACAAGATACCACATCGCACCCACTTGGATGGCTAGAATCAAAAAGATAGACAAGAAGAGTGTTGTAAGGATGTGGAGAAATCAGAACTCTCACACGTCGCTGGTGGGAATGTAAAATGGTGCACTTTGGAAAATAGTTTGACAGCTCCTCAAAATGGTAAACATAGAGTGCTTGCTTCGGCAGCACATACATTAAAATGTTCCAGCAGTTCCACTCCTTGGTAGCTACCCAAGAGACACGAAAACATATGTCCACACAAAAACATGTACTTGAATGTTCATGGCAACATAACTTAAACAGTCAAAAATGGAGACAGCTCAAATGTTCATCAACTGATGTATGGATAAACAAAATGTGGTACAACCACACAATGGAATATTATTTAGGCATAAAAAGGAATGAAGTACAGGGGCATCTGGCTGGCTCAGTTGGTAGAGCATGTGACTCTTGATCTCAGGATTGTGGGCTCAAGCCTCATGCTGGACATAGAGCTTACTAAAAAAAAATTAAAAATAATAAAATAAATAAACTTAAAAAGAATGAAGTACGGATTGATTCTACAACATGGATAAACTTTGAAAATATTGCGCTAAGTGAAAGAAGTCAGACACGAAGGCCATGTATCATGTGATCCCATTTATATGAAATGGCCAGAAGATTAATGTTTGCCTAGCACTGGGGGGAGGGGCGGTGCACAAGTGAGGAGTGACTACTAATGGGCACATAGTTTCTTTTTGGGGTGATAGAAAGCTTCTAAAATTGGACTACAGGGGCGCCTGGGTGGCTCAGTCATTAAGCGTCTGCCTTCGGCTCAGGTCATGATCCCAGGGTCCTGGGATTGAGCCCCGCATTGGGCTCCCTGCTCCGCAGGAAGCCTGCTTCTCCTCTCCCACTCTCCCTGCTTGTGTTCCCTCTCTTGCTGTGTCTCTCTCTGTCAAATAAATAAATAAAATCTTAAAATCAATCAATCAATCAATCAATCAATCTTTAAAAAAATAAAATAAAATTGGGTTACAGGTCACACAATTCTGTAAATATACTAAAATCCATTGACTTGTACACTTTAAGTGCGTTAAACTTATGGTATGTAAATGATACCTTAATAAATTGTGTTTCTTTCTTTTTTTTTAAGATTTTATTTATTCATTTGACAGAGAGAGAGAGAGAGCACAAGCAGGGAGAGGAGCAGAGGGAGAGGGAGAAGCAGGCTTCCCGCTGAGCAGGGATCCCGAAGCAGGACTCAATCCCAGGACCCTGGGATCACGACCTGAGCCGAAGGCAGACGCTTAACTGACTGAGCCACCCAGGTGCCCCGTTAATAAATTGTTTCTAAAAAGTGAATGAGATGAGAGAAATTGGAGGCAGCAAGTATAGACCAGTCTTCCAAGGAATTCCTTGAACCCATAAAGGTTTAATTAATTTATTTTTTAATTACGAGTATATAACTGCATTTGTTGTAACAAAGGATTCTCCAGATGGGGTAAAGTTTAGGGGGTGTCACTGTATTTACTTTTCTGTGTCCCCCCGTAGATTGTTTAGCCCAATTCTGATTTTATCCTATTAGAAGCAACCTCAGAACACACAGTACAAGGCTCTGCATCTCTCTTAAGCTTACTCATCATTTCTCCTTCTTTCCTTTCCTCTTCACCTTATCCTGGCCCCATAATGTAGACTGAAAAAATAATCAGCCTGTCTTCATCTTATTAGAGAAATAACTACCTGTGTACGTGAAGCAAGCAAGGCCACCAAGCCTTTGGGACACAGAGTGGGGAGGTGCCCAGAGGCATTTTCTGCAGAGAGACAAGGAAAGAATAAACAAGCCTTCTGCCAAAAATGCCTGGAACTTAGAGCACTTTCCTCAGCTCAAGGTCAGGCTGTGTGTGGACGTTGACAGTGACCCTGATCAGTTGTTGCTGCTCCCTTAATTAAAAGCATGTGGCTCTCTCTCTTCTGAAATTCACCTTTGCTAATTCCACCTGCCTGGGGAGTCAGACCCCCACCGCACAAGTGTAATTCCTCAGAGTGGCAACTGGCAGAGCTCCCAGGAACAAGGTAACTACACCATGTCCCTAGCTATTAGAGGCATTGATCTCCTGAGCCCAGGAGAGGGGTCTCATGACCACAGTGGAAGGAAAGCTGTGGAGTGGCATTATTGAGGAGGCCAGCGACGACTCCCTCCCTACTTCCGCAAAGGGACTGGAAATTCCTGGCGTTTGTCTTCCTCTCAGAATGAGACATTTATTCTAGGAGAATCATGGAAAAGTACAAACCACGAAATCATAAACCCCAGAAGGAGAAGATACCTCCAAGGTCATCTCTATCCCAGGCCCAGATACCCCCAGAAGCAGATGTTCTGCTCTTGCCAGCCCTCCTCATCTTAGCTTGAACACAGCCACTGACAAGACTCTCACTCTGTCCCGGAAAGGCTGCTGATGCCTGATAGGGCAGTGCTCAGGGCAGTGACTGCCGCGGGCAGGTCCAGGCGCTGTTCCTGTCACCTCCAGGTCCTCCTCGTACTTGAAATACACCATTGTTCTAACTCCTTCTTGGAGTTAGCACTTGGAGTCTTTGAGAGCTATCTAGTCTTTCTTCTCTGTAGTCTTCTTGCCTGTCCCAGACTTGGGCCTTTAGCTGCACTGACCACCCTCCCCTCCATGTATGCCCATGAGTCTAGGGGGCAACAAAGACAAGTCTGGGCCTCGCCCCCTCTGAGGTACTCTGTCCACTGTTCTCTCACACCCTGCATCCACCACACACCACCAGACCCCCCTGGCTTTGTCTTCCCATCCCAGCTTCTCATCCCCACTTGGACCTGACAATGAACATGCCCTCCTGACCACTCTGGGTGTCCCACCAAGACTCAGACCTTGTGTTGACCCATGAGGAGGACATGAGGCCCCCTACTCTAGGCAGATCATTCCTAATTGCTCCATTCCTTCCTTGCGCAATTGGTTTCAAGCCCCATCATTCCCATATCTCTGCTCACCTGAACCAGGCTGCCCTTGGTCATTATTCACACATTCACCTCAGCCACTCACCATGGTGGTTCAGAACACAGGATTTGAGATCAAACGATCCAGGCTCTGCCATTAACCAGGGGTGAGACTTTAGAGAAGTGTCTTCATCTCTCTGAGCATACATTTTCTCATCTATAGAATTGGGAATAATAATAGTACCTAACCTCATAGCTTTGTTATGATAATAACAATAAATGAAATAATCTTTACAAAGCACTTAGCACAGAGGCTCAAACATTCACTGCAAGTATTCAGTATATGTTTTCTACTATTTTATTTTAGAATTATCATCTAAACATATCGAAATACATTCATTCATCACGCATTTACTGAGTCCCATGCCAGCATGGGGATATAAATACCCCTCTTAAAGAATAGTGCCCTCTTAAATCCAGGTGGTGCAGGCTCACACGGGCACCCAGAGAGCAAGGAGCTGAGGCCCAGGGCCATCGCACAAAGGCACTGACCGCTGGGCACTGACCCGGGAATGTGACGAGAGCACCTTCCGCCTTTCCACATGACTTTTAATACCACCTCTACTCCCTGGTTAAGGCAGCACCACAAGGAAAAAGGGGGATGCCAGAGGGAGAGGTGAGAAATCCCCAGAGAAACACCCTCTTCTGCTTCTCCCTTTGACAGAGAGTGGCCAGGCCTCTGCCATGCAGGAGGGTGACGTCCCTTGGGGAGGCCTAGCTGAATCTGCCTGGGACTGTTCCGGAAGTAGGAAGGGCGGCTGGGGGTGGGGAGACAGCAGGAATGTTCTCCTGGCTTGCTGCTCCGTACAGGCGAGTGTGCTGAGAGGAGGGCCTCTGGACATCAAAGGTTCCTTTTGTCCCCTTCCGAGTGGCAGGGCAGCCAGGCCGCTGGCGATGACTCAGGCCTGGCCCTGACGTCACCCACGCCCGGCCACTGGCCTCCCCCTGCAGCCAGGAAACTGGCTGGGGAGTGGCACTCGCAGCTGCAGCAAATCTCAAAATAAGGAGGCAACTGCCTCTCTCCTCCTCCTCTCCATCTCCTCACAGCACACCTTTCTTTTCTTCATTTTTTTTTTAAGCCTCATAGAAGGTTTTGCTTGTAGATCAACTTTGAAAATGTAGGAAGTCAGAATGGATGACATCATCAGAAAAATATGTGGAGCTGATCTCAACAAGAAGTGAAGAACCCAGAGCAAGAAAGCGGTTATAACTCCTGAGCCCAGGGAGTTGGCAGCGTCTGGGTTTCAGAGGAGCCAGCGTCTCCGAGTAAGTGAAGGCCCACCCCTGGCCCCCCTCACTCAGCGCCCTACACTGTGGGGCGCCATCTTGTTTCCTGACACCTGTGGCTTGGCAGGCCCCAGCCGAGCGGGCGGGAGTGGGGATGCATTTGGGGGACCTTCCAAAGACAGCACCAAAGGGATTTTATCTGATCTCTCTCTTCTCGCAGGACCAGAAAAGAGTGCATTTCCTCTCAAAAAAAAAAAATCTGTGTGTGTGTGTGTGTGTGTGTGTGTGTGTATACATATATGTATAGGCTGAAACCCTGGGGAAAATGGCCCAAGTCATGCCTTCCCCGGTCAACCCTCTTGTTTTGTCTCCTCTTCCTCCTCCCGCCCTAGTGCTCTGTTTGGACTGCCAGAATGTTTGTTCAGAGTTCTGAACTGTTTGCTTCCTGGATCTTAAACTGAGTAATCAGACACAAAAAGAAACCCTGTTCTAGGCAAATACGTGTCCTATGCCATCAAATAGCATTTTTGCACTTAACCTGGTAAAAGATGGCAGCTCTGGTAAGAAAACATTCACAACCTGCCGCCCTTTACAGAGCGTGTTTCTGGTTGCCTCTGATTGTTCTGGTGCGCGCACCTCCATTGTTTCACCACCGTGTTTATAGAGAGCTTATTTTAATTCCTACTCGTGCCATTGCATCTGGAATGATATTAAACACAAAGACGGATATAATGTATCTCTGATGTCTGTTTTAACATCACCTAAAAAACTTAAGTCTTTGCATAGCCTAGAATTTTACAAGCTCTGAAAGTTCCTAACCAAGAAAGTTAAGTTCCTGAGAGAAAAGTTTAAATGTGTACATAAGAACTGCAGAGTCCATCGGCAGAGAACTCATACCCAGTGTTCCTAGCCTCCAATGTCATCCCCTGAGTCAGCACCTAGTCTTTGTATAGCTTACTTAGCAGAGTAGAATTATTCTTTATAAATTCTATTTTATAATGATTGGAGGGGGATGTATTAAAAAAATAAATCTTATTTTAAAGGCAATAGGGAAGTTTGTCATTTGCTGGAAAACAGTGGCAAATTCCGTCGTGATCTGACAACACCCTTTAGAAAGTAACCATATATTTGTTTTGTAATTCTAATGTATTTGCTTTGTACATCTTACATTTATTTTTTGTTCTATTTTAATATACCAGGTTGTCTTGAAGTGAGACTCTGCTAAGTTTCTGCTCTTCTGGATTTAAGATCTGAATGCTGTGACCACTAATTTGGTGAGTGTCATTTGCCCCTAATGGCTGCTTAAATTTGAGTTTACTAATTCTATTCTCTTGGTTTATAGTAAAATTTAAGGAGGGGAGAAGGCATGGGAACTTCCGCACACAAGAAAAACAGCTGTATCCAAAAGGATGTGTAAGAGTTAGGATAAGCTAATTGCTGTAATGGACTGAAAAATGTATAATGGCTCAAACACAATAGAAGTGTATTTCTTGCTCATGTAACAGGGTGTAGTGGGGCAACTCTCCCACATTCATTCAGAGCTACAGATTGACAGAGTCTCCACCTGCAGCATGTGGTTTTCAAGGTCACCTGGACTGTCTCCACTCCCCAGTGGAAGAGAAAAAGAGTGTGAAAAAGTGCACATGGAAGATTTTCGCAGGCCATGCCTGGAAGGGATGTACAACACTTCTATTCACAGTCGCTTGACTAAAACTCAGTCACATTACCATGTCTAACTGCAAAGGGGTCTGGGAAATGTAGTCCCTGGGGAGGCAGCCACTTCCCAGTGATGGCTCTGGAGAGTTTCTGGGTATGAGGTAGTCCTCTCTGGCACAGCATAATAAAGAACTTAGAGATGCTCAAGGATAAGAGGGCGGAATGAATCCGTGGGAGAAGCAAAAAGTTAGTATTCCCTGGGGTATTTAGTATTCTCTGACCCACTCTCTTAAGTAACATCTGGCCATATCGGCAAGGAGCAGAGGGTGAGATTTTTCAAGATGCTTCTGTTCTTTCTAACCCTGAGCCTTTATATGAGCACTACCATGCTGCCAGTGACCAGTACACGAGGAAGAACATTCTTCCCCTTATTTTCCCCTCTAGGGTCCTCTTGGTCTAGGACCATTTTGGCTTTGTTTCCTGGTGTTAGGTCTAGTTAAGCTAATGGGAATTGTCCAACAGAATTCTGTCCCCCCGCCAACTTTGAGCCCTGAGCCTATTGGAAAGCTCATGGTTTCTTTAGCTCATGGTTTTGTCTGCTCCTGGGAGCTTTCGGAAGCTACCCTGCCTGATCTACTCCAGATCTTGCCCACTTTTTAATCTTGTGTGTGTTGGAACGGGGGTGAAATCCCTAACTAAGATGGGATCTTCAAACCAAGTTATTAGAGAAACATTTAAAAGTAGATTAAAAAGGCTCAGGCTGGAGAGATTAGTGCAACCCTAAGGATTTGATACATAATTCTAGGTTTTTCTTTTCAGGAAAAGTTTCAAAACATACACTGAAATAATGAGTGGTAAGGCCATAACCCCTGTTTGGAGAACTCTGAACCAATTTTATATTTTATATAGCCTTTTCGCCATTGTTGGTCTTAGTGCAGAATTCCCCTGCTGGTAAATATCAGAAACCATATGGTGGGTGCCTTATGATGCCCCTAAAGCATCATAAAGACCTCCAACAAAAATGGACTACATGTGCTTGCTTCAGCAGCACGTATACTAAAAATGGACTACAGTCTTTGAGCTAGTTCTCTAGTCTTGTTGTCAATATCTGGCTAGACGCTCTGGTTTCTAACTGAATTTTGCCCCTGGACTTGACATTTCTGGCACCCACACCCTGGAGAACACACATTGTCCATTGTGTGGAAAGACCAGCTACTGGCCAATTTGACACAGCCTCTCGGACTCTCATGGAGCCTGGTGCCTGGCCTAGTCTCCTATTACTGCTGCCTTGCCTCTGCCCAGGGCCCTCACATCAGGAGTGGTCTAAGGAGCAGTGGAATAGAATAAGTTGATTGATTGCAAAAATGCTTTAATCTCGAACAGTTCATTGGCTGTGCCTTGGTTGGTCCTGGAAGTGTCTAGAGAACCGAGAGCTCATAGAGGAAGCTAAAGAGAGGACCAAGTTGAACGGGGGGGAATGCAGAGCCTGCTTAGGATGGTGCAGCCAAAGGAGTAAGTTGACAACAAGTGCTAGTTTTCAAAAGCTAGAGCCAAGTGGGGACGATCTGTTGCCCAAAGTCCCAGTCTAACAGCGTCTGCCAGGAAGGGCAAAGCCAAAGGCCACAGTCGAGGAGGAAAGGTGTCGGGGTCCATTCACTTGGGAGACTTGGTAGTCACAGTTTGTTAATTTAAACTGCCATGTGATAATGACTCCTCGAAGCACTAAGCATGTAGGAATTGACATACGAGTATGTGTGTGGAGGCAGTAAGCTGGGGTCAACCTCCTGATTTCTGATGTCTAGCTACGTTGTGGAATCGCCAAATAAGAATTTCAATACTGTCAGCAAGATTCCTCCACAGCCTTGGTACAGCATGCTGGGTGACCTCCCAGACGCACCAATAAGGCAGGGGTAACAAGTATACACTTTGTAAATATTTTGATCTTCAACATTTTCAATCAAGTGTCAAAGTAGACATCATGGGAACAATTTGACTTTTCTTGAGCTTCCTTAACTTTAGTCTTATATTTTATTATTTAAAAAAATTTTAATTCCATGTGAGGGGTATAGTTAAAATGTGGGGCACCATAGTTTTTTTGGAGCTTAGGTCACCTAAAGAATTTAGCCTGGGCCTATGGTTGTGTGATGTGCAGACGTGAACTGAGCACAGTAGGCTGACATAGGCAATGCCTAGACCCATTGCTTATTTTTAATCCCAGGGGTTTTATTGTTTTCACAGCACAGAAGTACAAGCCCCCTTCTTACTCTGGGTCAGCATTTATGAATGTTCTTGCACTCCCTTTAGAGGGTTTTGCAATAAGGCCACGTCATATTCACCAAAGCGAAGAATTCATGGTAATAGGGCTTTGTAATTTCTCGTGCTGAAATCCCCCGATTTCTTGTCAAGAACGAAGCTGGAAAACACCACACTTGAAGACTTCACAGTTTTGTTTTAACTCAAGAAGCCTCTGCTTTTCATCAGAGCTTCCTCCTGCCTCCAAAATGGTATTTTTAAAGGATGTAAAACTAAGATTCTGTCAGGATAAATAAAGTAATAAATGTGAAATGGTTTAGGCAACTTAGGACAATGTTTGGCAAGTCAAGGTGTTGATGAAAATAATTATAATTAGGGTCAGCATCGGTGTTTTAGCTTTTGATAGTGGTATTAATATTGTAAGTCTCATCATTTTAGATTTTTTGTCTCTTTTTTTTTAAAGATTTTATTTATTTATTTGAGAGAGAGAGAGAACACAAGGGGGGGAGAGCACAGCAGGAGAGAGGGAGAAGCAGGTGCCCTGCCAAGCAGGGAGCCTGACTCCGGGGAACCTAACTTGGGGCTCGATCCCAAGACCCTGGGATCATGACCTGAGCTGAAGGCAGCCGCTTAACCTACTGAGCCACCCCGGGTGCCCCAATTATTTTTTGTCTTTCTAAATTGACTTTCACCTGAGATCCTTAGTACCACTCCCTAACTAGCCACAGCATGTGGTGTAAAATTTTCAAGGTCATTTGGAAAGGTTTGACTATAGGCCAGAGGTCTAACTGAGAGGCTTCTAATCTTATTCTGAGAGAGGTTTGACCTGGGGGTGGGGGGGGTGTCACTGAAATCTGTGAGAGAGGATGAATTTGAGCCATCTCTCTGCCAGAACAAAACAAAACAAAACAAAACAAAAAAACCAAAAGCAAAAACAGTGTTTCCTGGCATTCTAGGGGGCTCCCAGTGCATTGGCCAAAGGAGGCTTTGAAACCACTCCACAGAAGCACTGTGCTCGGGCAGTGTCTCCCAGATGAGAGTGGAGTCCATCGCCTGTCCAAAAAACTCTAATACTGAGTGCAGCTGTCTGCTTGGTGTTATGGGGCGGGGGATTATACACAGAGTCAATGACCCAAGAGCAGTAAAGAAGGCATCATTTAAACTGTGAGCTCCCCTCCGTGTCCCAGATCCTGTACTCTGTTATCTTTGAATGTAGTGGGAAAGTAGTATCTAGTGAAAGGACTTTCTCATTGACCCAAATTCCTTGGCATCAACTATACCAAGGTATTTCACAAAAGAGAATATAGCTTGAAATTCACCCCAGACACCAGGGTGAGTCTGAATCATACTAGAGCAGCCAGGCCACGGCTGGCCTGGCCTCCTAAGACACCTCTCTTCCCTCCATTTTCACTCTACGTGAGGCAAATTCCTTTTTGTTTCTTTTAAAATATTTATCATTGTTTTTCAAATGTAAAGAGTCATAACTAGCTACTGTACAAAATCTGGAAAATACAGAAAAATATCAAGGAGAAAACAACAGTCTCCAATAATCCAACAACCAAGTGACAATTCTCTATTAACATTTTGATGCATTTCTTTCCAATTTTTCATATATATATATATATATATATATATATATATATATACACACAAATTATTTGACATGGTATTTTATATGCTTTTTCTCATCCCACTTACAATGATGTTGTAAACATTTTTCCAAGTCACTAAATGGCCTATGAAAATTTGATTTTGTTTTTGTTTTTTTAAAGATTTTATTTATTTATTTATTTGACAGAGAGAGAGACAGCGAGAGAGGGAACACAAGCAGGGGAAGTGGGAGAGGGAGAAGCAGGCTTCCCGCTGAGCAGGGAGCCTGATGCGGGCTCGATCCCAGGACCCTGGGATCATGACCTGAGCCGAAGGCAGACACTTAACCCACTGAGCCACCCAGGCACCCCTGAAAATTAGATTGTGTTGTGTTTCCATTGCACTGATATGTCTTAATTTATCCAATCTTTTTTTTTTTCTTTTTTTGATGGGCATTTTGATTGCAGTGCTCTGCTGTTACCAATCTGTAAACATTCTTATAGATAAATCTTTGTGGACATCTTAGGGAAGATTCCTAGACTTGAATCAGTAGGTCAAATGACCTGTTTTTAAAGTTCCTAATGCATATTGGTAAATTAGCCTCCAGAAAGACACCAGTGTCTACTTCAAAACCTAAATCCCCTTCAGTTTCTCATGTTAAAACGCATGCTCCTAGGCCCCAGTGGCATCAGAAGCTCTGAGGAGGGAGCCTAAGAATATGCTTTTTAATATACCCTCCTAATCCTTATGCACATTAAAGCCTGAGAACTGTTGATATGCTGCATTCAATTCAATAAACATTCATTTCAGCAAACAGGGAACCCTGAGATAGTATATCTAAACTAGAATTTAACTTAAAGGCTCTTTTTTGGTCTCTGAATTTTAGATTTTTCCTTAATCGTGGTATGGTATAGTTGAAAGATTGTCAGCTAAGGAATCAGGAAACCTTACTGTAAATATGAGATAACTGAGACCCAGAATGGTTCATTTACTTCCATGTGGTTACCCAGAGATTTAGTGGCAGAAGTAAAACTAGAACTTCAGTAGACAGAGGACCCAGATCCACCCAACCTTTCAGTAGCAGAGACAAGGCACCAACGAGAAGACAGACTCCTCAGGTGAGACTCTGCCTCAGCCAGGAAACTTTTATCTGCCTTCTCATAAGCAGGGCCATATCTCAGGACACGTGTGGGCAGCCCAGACCCCAGGAGGGGCCCACGTGTCCACCTTGGTCACCTAATGAAGCCAGATCACTGTGTGCCCTAAGCCCTGAGGTGGTAACACTGAAGCTGGACTGAGGAGGACATGGGGCAGCCAGGCAGGTCCATGCACAAGAGCAGAGTAGGAGGTGAGGTCCTGAGTCAGAAGGCAAGAGAGCAGAGACTCATATTGTGATCAGATTTAGGCATGAGCTGAAAAAAAGACAAAATCAGAGCTAGCGGGGAGCTGAATGATTCAGCCGCTAGGATGGATTCTACATAACTTCATAGTCTGGGGAGGTACCTGTCCCTAGCTGCACCTGCCTCTTTAAGTCTGAGAGGTGCTGTGCACTGGGCTGCCTTCTGACAGCAGGTAAGTAGGAGCACCTGGCTGAAGGAGAGGCAATGGATCAGAGAAGAGGCCCCTGAAATTGGGAAATTGGGAAAATTCTGTTATAACAGAGAACATAGTAAACAAACAGCAACCAAATATAATTTTCTTTTAAGTATAACCTAAGAGGAAGTATAACCTTCCATCTTGTCTGCATTACTCTGCTCAAGCCAATCAGACTATACCTATTGGTCACCGGATGGCATATGGCTGCCCTTCCTCATTCTATCATCCCAGCTTCTAGAGGGCCTCTCTCATATCATTTGCTTTCAAGTTCAACCTTCACAAACTTCTCAGCTCCTGATGATCCCTAGTTCTTGTTCAGGTTCTATAAGTCACCATTTAGGTTCCTCCCTGCCCAAGCCCACATCTTTCTCCTGTGACTGCACCAGGTGAAGGGCAAGAGTCAGAACCTGAAGGAACACGTCTGCTGCACCCATTATACATGCTTAGGTGCCAGGAAATTTGCCTATGATCCTCAAGCTTCACTGCTTCTGTGCAGAGTCTTCATTATCTCTTGGCTGTCCCCACATAGGATCACTGCTCTCCTGATTTTTGGCCTTCTGGTCCAAACTCATAGAGCCAGGGTCAGGATGAGTATGGATTCTGGGAAGGTCCACAACGTCCCTTCAATCAGGGGTATAACAGATGGAGGGTGGCTTCCCAGACATGGCTGGGGCAGTTCAAGTCATTGCTATGATGTTGACTCTATGCAAAGCCCATCTCCCTGGGATCCTTTACAATTTCCTTGGCTGAGGCACCTCCTGATACTTAAATAGAGTTCTAATTACTGACAAGACCTGGATCCCTAGGCCAAGAGGGTCAATGTGGTGGTGACAGCAGTGCCTCCAGATCTAACCCCCAGGAGGTAAATGTTGGAGTTCTGTGACACCCAGACAAGGTGTCCACATGCTGCTGGTGAATCCTAGATGATAAACAGAGTAGGGAGTCCAAGGGCAGAAAGTGGTCAGTGGGGCCTGTGATCTGACAAGTGCCACTGGTGATCCCATTCTTCCCCCTCTATGCTGACTCCATGTGTACTCCCCACACACCTTGCTAATGAGCAAGGAATAACTTTAGGAATAAAAAGCATTCACACAGTCTCTGTCCAAAGCTGCTGAACAACCCTGGCCCAGGCAAATTCTGTCTCTGCTCCATTGCAGTCTTATCATGGCTTTCATATCACCTCCTGAGAGAGTGACACTGGTACCAAGTCTGCCTGTCGGGCCAAGAGGTACTGCCTCAAAGAAGCCCAGCGTCCCCAGATAGTGATGTCCCACTATTGCAGTCAGGAGCAACTGGACAAACCTAAAAACTCACCTAGTATGAAGAGCCCCATTTTCCACCATTGAAATGCCAGACAGCTCAAACTGCTGTGTAGACAAGTATTAGGAAAGCTGGAACAGTGAGAGACATCTGAAGCCACCCCACCCAAGCTCTGAAGCCGCGCCCCCCTACTTGACTGCCATCTTGACTGGACCAGCAAAAGGAATCCCTACACATCTATCAGAATGGCTCAAATGACAAATACTGATGTTCCCATATGCTGGCAAAGATATGGAACAATTGGATTGCTTATGCACTGCTGGTGGGAACATAAATGGTGCAGCCACTCTGGAAAAGAGTTTGACAGTTTCATATGAAGTTAAACATACATTTACCATACAGACCTACTCTTGGGTGTTTACACAAGAGAAATGAAAACTTAGGCTCACACAAAAGGCCATATATCAATATTCATAGCAGTTTTATTTCTAATAGCTTAAACCAGGAAACCAGCGAGACATCTCTCAAGGGGAGAATGGATAACAAAACCGTGGTACATCCATACCATGAAATTCTATTCAGCAATAGAAAGCCACACACTCTTTACATATACCTTGAATGGATCTAAAGGTATTATGCTGGGTGAAAGAAAGCCAATCTCAAAGGCTTACATACTGTATGATTCCATTTATAATATTCTCAAAGAGACAAAATTATAGTGATTGAGAATAGATCAGTACCAGAGGTTAGTGCTGGAGGGAGGTGTGACTCTAAGAGGGTTAGCATTGGATTTCTTTGTGGTGATGGAATAGTTCTCTATCTTGGTTGTGATGATGGCTACTCCAGTCTATACATGTGATAAGATTTCATAGAACCACACACACACACACACACACACACACACACACACACAGCAGGTAAAAACTGGTGAAACCCAAATAAGGGCCACACCTGAGTTAATAATATTGCACCAATGTCAGTTTCTTGCTTTAGACAAGGTGCTGCACTAGTGTAAGATACTCTCATTGGGGGAAGCTGGATGAAGTTATATAGTTACTGTCCTATTTTTGCAACTTTTTGTGACTCCTAAACTATTTCCAAAAATGTCATTAAAAGCAACTTCTAAAAACTTCAAGTTTAAAAAAAGAGGGGGGTGTTCTCTACCTCAAGAAAGAGGGATTCAGCGGCTGGCCTCTCTTTTATGAGGAACTCCTATTGTTTATTTTGCCACTTTCTAATTTATGAGTAGGCTTCTACGACCTCGACCTCTGCTTTTCAGAGACAGCCCATCTCAGATGGAATCAAAGCTCAAGTATTCCAGCACTGAGTGTGAATATGCCCCCTTTCCCCTCCCTGAGACTTGTAACTTCAAAGCGAGGTAAAGACTCAGAGATCTAAGAAATGGTCTCACGGTGAAAATCTAGGACAAATCATCCTTCTCGCCCCTGCACAGTGATTCCTTTTCTGGAATGGCTCTTTGTCTTCTCTGCTCTTCATACAGATTATTCTCTTCACCTTCGCCAAATGGCCCCTCCTCTAATGGAAGGAGATTAACCCTTCCTTGCCCCCTTTCAATCTCATTCAGCTGAGGGCTTGCTTACAGCCGCACTGCTCTCCCGAGCCTTGTACCACAGCTGAATACTACAGCGGGAGACTGCTGCCTTCCCTCTGAAGCATTTACGCCTCTGTCGAACACCTTTTTGCCAATTTGGGCATTGGAAAGGACAGTTTTGAAATTAAACTTATGGTGAGCCGCCTGGGTTTGCAGTATGGAATTGCACAAGGCCATGTGCTACGTCAAGGGGTCCTCGCTGTGCTCACTACCTTGAGGGCCCCGTCTTCATGAAATTCTAGCATTATTTACTCCCTTGCTTTACGCAGGGGTCCCCAGCATCACCGAAGATGGAAGCTGAGCGTATGGGGCCAATTACGTGGCATCCTGTCCAGATATGACAAGACACTCACACATAAACCACTGTCCCTCAGGACTGGCCTCAGCCCCCAATTTCCTGCCATGTGGTATTGCAGGGATTCGTCTCAAGGGCCCGCAGTGAGAAAGGACATAAGTGCACCGTTCTTGGGCCTGGTGGGGGGACTATAGATCAGGACAGTGTGCTAGAAAGGTGACAGTTTGAATTGTTGATTTTCAGTAGGCGTTGATGAATCTCCTAGCTTTGCACCTTTTGGTTTCAAAACCATACTGAACAATGGAAAATGAAACCTGCAACTTATTTTTAGCTGTTCATGCTAACTCATGAGATTTCTTTTTGCAAACCAAATAGGATAAAGCTAGCGACTTCAGCTAGCTAAACTTAATCTAATTGACTTAAATAGCAATCAAGCCTCCTTCTCTGATACTTCTCAACTGACACTTGGTCTCGGGTGATATTTTGGCCAATATTTACTATTTTGCTTAAAATTATACTTACTTGAGCTTAAAAAATTTAAACAAGTATACTATAACATTTTCTTCTGAGAGGAATTGAGAAGCAAGTTATGAGCCCTGTTACTGGAATCTATTCATTAATTCGCTTATTCTATAACCATTTATTAAATACCTACTTACATGAAAGCTTGGAATTTTTTTTATTAATTGAGCCAGTCTATTGCATTACGAAGAGCAGAATACTAGAAATTAATAGGGCTTTTATCCTGGTTGCTTGACGTCTTCAGATATAATACTGTCTTTGAACCTGATTTTCTTCACCTTCAAGAAAGGGTTGAGATGGCATCCTACAAAGTGCCTCCCCATCCTATAGTTCTATGAAACGTACGCTGACACCAAGGGCCAAGGCAATGTTGAGGCCCATTCTGGAGGCAGTGGTGTTGCTGTCAGACCACTCGTATTTCTGTCTCCCCTTTCCCTGTTGTAGGAGGGACAGATTTAAATAAAGCCTGTGATCCACTTGCCAGAGAACTTGTGGCCGCCCTTGGTAAACAAATGATTAAGTACTTGAAAGACTTCCATAGGTATTTTCAGTCCCCAGTTCCACTCCTTAGTTCATGGAGCAAGTTCTCCTATTTTAGGAAGTGGCTTCATGAGACAAAGCTAAAGATTCCACTGGTAGTGGGGAGAGCAGAGAACGGACTCCCAGTTTGGTGTTGGTCAGTGAAGAGCAGACCCACATGAGCCCTCTCCATGGCACCAGATGATGCTCTAGGTGCTGGGGGAGATACACAGATCTTGCAGGAAGCAAGCCAGAGACATGAATAAAGGTAGATAATACAATACAACAAAAACTTATTCTGCTTTTATCTTCAGTCAAAGGAAGTGAAGATTCACTGAGGTTTGTTAAGCTGCTCTGGTGAGATGAGGTGCGCTGTTATGGCCTCTCTAGAGCTGTGTCATTTATCTGAGAGAAGAGAAAGCCAATGACTTTGTTCCCAGGTTGAGTCTTGGAGTATTTGTTGCCCAGGATGAAAGACTATCAGGAGAGGATTATGTTCTCTCACATAGGGTAGCTTTTACCAATCTGTAAGAGTTCTTTCTCCTCCACTTTGATTTACATCCCCACCCCACCCCTTCACCCTACTTGCCAATCTCTCTAGAAAGAAGAAACTCCACCATCTTGCTGAATATGTGTTTTGCAAATGCAGGATCTAGTAAAACCTTGTTCTACTTGCTCTCCACTTGGGAAGCGGCAAGCAGTTGTGGCCACAAATGAATGTGTGACTAGGGATGCAGGAATGCTCTTGATCTCCATGTGCTCACGAGGGCTTTATTAGTGCCATATTACAAATGCACTGAGAAATAAAAGCAGGAACGATTCTGTTGCTAAAGTCGAAGTAGTGATATCGAAATGGTGGTGAGACCTGTTGAGGATATTCTCACAGGAGAGTCTGAGTTGGGTTACAGTGGAGCAGACGTGGTCCACCAGAGTCTCCCTGGCAGCCCTAAGTCACTTACCATCTTTTCTCTGTTGAAAACCACATGGTGCACATTTCCCTTCTCCCTCCAGCTCTTTCCTGGAGGGTAACCTCAGTGTGGTCCCCAAGGTTTGCTGCCTCGTCCTTGCCATCAAATATATAGTCCTTTCCCTTTCTTACACAGATGCTAATGGATAGGAGTGAGACAGCTCGTGTCTAAGAATTAGAGGCTTCCCGGAGTTCAGATTCCTCAGTCCTGTCCATCCATCAACCATTCACTCTACTGCCTCCTGAGCACCGAGGAACATAATCCTCCTCTCGTATTCCCAGGCAGAGTGGAGCTGATTAGAAAGCCCTGTTTGAGAGCCATCTGGTTGGCATATAAAATTACTGCCAATGAGCAAGATAGTCAGCTGGCCACATAACCAGGAGGCAGGAGACTTGGAGTCCAGCTCTTGGCCTAACCGACCTAAAAAGCAAGCTAGGCTGGATTTTTTAGAATCACAAACTGTTCAGAGCTGGAAGGGATCTTGGGGGCAAAATGTAAGATGCTAACAGAAAGAGTTAATCACTAAAATGGTACATTTGAAAAATTAACCACGGGTGAGGAAAAATGTCTTACTCAGAAGTTAGGCTTTTAAAAAGTCGGTTTTTAATATATGTTGGGGAAGGAACTCATAATACCAACTTAGTTTATGTGTTCAGGACAAAAATGTTATTTGTGAATGGAAACCAGGTCAGTCTTGATTGTTACACTGATTTTTCTTTAACTGATAATTTAGATTAGAATAGTCTAACAACCTGATAAAATTTACTCACAAATTCTGAGTATGTTAGGTATAAAAGGGAACAAGATATACATTTTAATACAGCAAATGGGCAAACTCACTTATTAAATGTGTGATCTTGGGCAAATGACCAGATCCCTCTCAGCCTCAGCTTCCTCACCTGTAACAGGAAAAGACACCTGGTGGAATGTAAGCTTTTCCATTTTGCTCAGATGGAAATGTAAGCTTTTCCACTTCTTTCGCCTCATAAAACATTTCCAAATTACAACAAATCTCTGATCCAAGTTATTAATCTACTTTCTACTCTTAACTTTTCAACGTGGTCTAATGGATTCCTCCTCTTTTATCTTTTCCACCTGCTGGTCCAGCCTGTCTCCAGTTGGTGGCATCCTAGGTACCCACAATGCCGAGGGCCTGGGAGGTTAAGGCTGGTTCATGTGAACCAAGTTAGTCCTAGCTAACTTGGGGAGTGGGGATCCCTTCTACCAGGGCTTCTGCACAAGAAGAAGATTCCTACATCAGGGCAGAATGTGGATGGAGGAGGTTTTATCCTCTGAGGATTGGTGGAAAGATCTAGACTTTGGCATTGGTCAGACTTAGGTTTGAATCCTAACTCTGCTATATACTATGTGATGAGAAATACCAATTAGTTCCTCACCCAAAGTTGACGATAACTAATGCTCACCTTGAAGGATTATTGGGTTAGAATTAAATAATATAACATAGCCAAAATATTGAGTATGTAGTAGGGTCTCAATAAATGGTTACTATTATAGCCTTAGCTCTGACCAAGGTAGAAAGCAGAAGTTCCTGCCTAGCTCTCTAGGCAAGATGTAGATGTTCAAAATAGCATTGGACTTTCCAAAAAATTTAAGTTAAAATATCATCCAAAGCCATTTTCAGTCATTGATAAATTAAGTCACCACGTCATTTCCAGGGCTAAATACATTCATTATAGACAGATGTAATAACCACGTAGAATTTTCCAAACATCTCAATTCTAAGAATTTAAACAAAAATGTTATATTTGCCGAACATTTCATTTGTAAAAATTTAGATTAGAATGGCCTAACCTGACAACAAATTTACCCACAACTGTTGAATGTCCATATTAGGTGTAAATGGAAACCAGCTGTAATTTTTAATGCAGTGAATGGAGTAAAGAAATGTGCAAACCAGTCCAAATGTTTATAAACCAACGATTCCTCTGGGACTCAGTGCCCTGACTTTACTCTTTTTTTAAACATACAGAGTCAAGCTTTGTTCATACTTGAATTATGTACCTTGTATAAGCCATGCAATTTAACTTTAACCCACAGGACTGAAAATAAAATGAGCTCAGACTGCAGAGCAACAAGACTGTGAGCAAGGAAGAGTGTTAATCAAAGTGAAAGACATACCCCTCATTGCTGCCTCTGTCCTTCTCTAGCCTGCTCCTGTCAGATTATTTAGGGTTCCTTATACTTGACTCCTCAAAGTGGCAGAAACAGGTTACAATTTTTATCATGAAAAAGGGATTTGTCTTTTAAATTAATGTTTGTGTATATGCCCTGAGGAGGTTGATGAGTAGCATGCAATTTTTAAAAATCATAAGCGAATGCATACCCTTGCCACTTGTAATCATGACAAAGCCTAAGTAATTCAGGCATGAGCATGGTTTTTTGTTTTTGTTTTGTTTTTTTTAAGGGCAAAACAGGATTTACTAGTCGAGAATGTCTGCCTAAACAAGCTCATCTATCTGAATGCTTTCAACTGCCGTTTAAATTTAACACAAGCAGGTTTGGTAAACGGGCCAAGTTTGCTCATTGAGCATTTTTAGAACATCACAAAATAAACCAATACATGGCTTTTAGGCTCATTTTGACAGAGGGTGGACAGAGAACCCACTGTGAGGTTTGGAAACCGCTTGCCTTGGCACCAGGTTTAAGAATATCAGTAGGGGACCTGACCACATTCACCACCCTGTCCCTGTGAGGACATAACACTATTCACTCATCTCATGAGTATCTGATATGGATTACTGTCCTTGTCACTGTCATTTATTATCCCAGGCAGAGGAGGCAGCGACTTAGTTCTATGTGGTCAGTGTTGATTCCACATCGTGTATATTTAGCCTACATGATAATAATTTGTGAGTATCTTCACATGATTGTCAGATGTTGTTAGTGGGGAATATCTGAACAGACACTAATAGCCTCAAATGCCTGGGTGTTCACTTCAACCTCCTCTGACCCCACCCTAAGGTCCCTTCTCTATAGATGGCCGTGTATTAAATTGGTACCTTGTAACTCAGCCTGATAGTCTCTCTAATTTTTGACCCCCATGGTAAAAAGGAGGAATTAGCCTAAGGACACTCCATTCTAATTTTCTGTCGCTGTCAGTGCTAACCAGAGCTCGTAGAGCAATGTTGTGGGGGTGGGGAAGATGGTTCCACCATTGGTGTTAGACCAGGAGCTACTGTTCCCGTTAGAGCCACGTTTATTTCTGAAGTAGTTGTGGGGGAGAGATGTGCTCCAAAGAGAGAAGAGGATTCGGTGTGGTTCAGGTATGACTGACCATCTGGACAACCCAACCCAGAGACTAAGTATATGGGATAGAGGTGGGCTGTGCTTTCCACACATTGAGCTGAAAATCACTTGGATTTTGGGGAAGGAGATAGAATGAAAGCTAGAAACAAAAGATCTGGTTGTGAAACCTAGTACCTAAGTTAAGATGTTCGAATACATTTTCTCCTTTAAAAAAATTCTGGGGAAATTGAATATTTTTGCTAACCTGACTATTTTTAGCCAGTCCTTATGGAAGATGGAGGCGCTGGGAAACTAGCAACCCCAGAAAATATTAATTCATTTTTGCACGTGTTAAAATTAATTAACATTCGTATATTCAGTGATACAACAAGGCAATTAAAGACTTTGGAGAGATAAGAAAAATGTAAATATATATTCAAAATCAGGCTCATAGCATTTTATAAGAATGTTGGCTTACATCCAGGATCTAAGGGTGGGGGTGGGTATGGTTTCTTTGTAGCTGAAGAAAGTGGAAAAGAATCTGCTCTATTTCCTTAAAAATAAAAGACTTCTTGTTTTATACAGCATGGTAAATGAAATGCTTTTCTGTTTTTTACCTGCCGGCAGTTTCTGGAGGAAATTTTTCTAGCAAGCTACGCTGTTTTCCTCTCTTCGGGGACATGGTGACACTGGTTTTGTAGCAAAACAGTATTTGCTTATTAGGCATTTCTTCAAAATCCTGAATAAGCAGCTCTTTCCACATTTTTTGTTCCACATGTTAAACATTTCATTGCAATTTGAGCTTCAATTGTGTGTGTGTGTGTATTGATAGGAAGGATTGAAAGGGGATGCATAAGAATTCTTGAAGGTTTTTTGTTTAAAAAAATTAATTCCTACAATTATGTATTGGACTCTCTACAGAAGGCAATTCCAATTTATTACACAGAGCCAAACTAGATCTCATCAATCTTAAGCAGCGGGGGTAGGGAGGTGGTATTGAAGAAGACATGAAATTTGGTGTTTGAGTAGATGAGATTTAATTTTCGGAAAACATTTCACTCATAAAACGGATGGCACCCCAGTGTCAGCCCTGACCTCCATGATGTCAATGTCATCGTGCAAGCATAGCTAAGATAAGCCTCAAAGTAAAACAAAGAAACATTGCATTTCAGCACAACACCATTTCTTCTCTTACAGTATGTACTATGTATATACATACAGCCTTTTGATATTCCTATTAATGCCTTGTTACTTTACAATATAGCTTTTGGAGAGGGAGGGAGGAGAAAAATCATTTTGCATGTTCTATGTTCTGAGCAAGCGCGGTAAGTATGCTGCTGCAAGTCTTAACATTATTTAGGTCAGTATCCTAAGGATAGCTTTTATCGTTCACGATGGTCAGCTATACATCCAAAGGAATTCAGCATAAATTTATTTTTCTGTACTGATTTTATTTGCTTCTAAGTTTAAGCAAATTCATTCACATTTTAATACAATTGCAACTGAGAAGGTATCTGCCATTCTGTACTGCAGATACATTTAGCAGGATACATTTACACAGCTTGTGGTTAGAGGTGATAGCACGGATACAGACAGCCCGATCATGCATTCTTCTACAAGCCTGCCGGCATCATTTAGGATCTGAAAAATAATCTAGAAAAGCTATACCCTATATAATACTATTTTTTACTTTACAATAGCTAACTGTTTTTTGTTTTTTTGTTGTTGTTGTTAGCAATTCTATGAAATTAATCGTCTACAAAATGCATCCCAAATCAGATACATACTGTATTGAAAGCTTTCTTCAAGAAGATATGACAGTATTCATTCCAGCTTATTTTCTTCATTAGCAAAAGGATTGTTTGATTCTCAGAAGCAAAAGGACACATTCATTGTGCAGCAGCTCTGCTTAAGTGTATGAAATGCCTTCTACTGTCTGGTTGCAGAATTTGGAGTTTGCTAAACAGTGTTTAGTGATTGGGCTCATCTTGCATCACCAGTTGATGACATTTTTCTTTGTTCCCTCCTACCCAGTTGAACCAAGACTCTGAGGCTGATATGCAATGTCACTTACAACATTAATCAGATACTGCATTTAAGGTGAGCTGTCCCTTGCCTCCTCCTTCCCCAGTGCTCGTGTGCTGCATGCAGTGCGTATCTTGCTTCTGCGAGCCTAAGATGGCAGGCAGGATTAGCCGTGCTTTTGCTGTGTGTGCATGCTGTGTATAGAATTCATTACACGTTGCCTAGTATTTCAGATGTGAGTATGTAAATGCTCGGTATGCCATATCATCTGGTAGCGAAGACTTGTTTTTGCCTCATTACAGCCTTAGATATTTCAACATCACCTTTCAGTTCCGATTCATTTGCCTCTGGATGTTTGCTTTTCATCACGTTCAAAATAGGATTTTACCTTTTTTTTTTTTTTAACAAAGCCAAAAAAAAAAAAAAACCCTAAAAACAAAAACAACAACAAAACTCTGCTACCAGATGGTGTCTCTCCTTTCTTCTTGCATTTGCTGTCTTTTAAATAATGTATGTTGTATTGTTAATTAATGTGAATATCAAATTAAACACTTGAAACTTACATATTTATTATGCAGGTAGGAGGCAAGGTGGAATCTATTTTTAACTCTTATGCACTCCATGGTGTGCAAACAACTTGGTTCTCAAATTTGTATTTTCAGTGCTGGTATCAGTGGTTTGATTTTCAGCAAATGTGACAGTGGCCTTTGCAGTGGTCAGCTCCGGGCTTTGAACTCTCAGAGGAGGAAGGGAAAAAAAATTCAACACACCACCTCCTTGGTTGCAGCCTCAGAGAAACCTTGGATGAGAAACTTCTTTTTTTCAATCCTGTTTTCCTGTTGATAAATTCAGTTCTCGTGATCACAGTACATTCAAGCTGTTCTGCGTATGATTTTGTGTGTGTGTGACAATTGCATCTAAAACTTGTGAGCAAGAAGACGGAGAAATCAGTTGGTCTCCATCGCTTTACATAAAAATGGCTGAGTGTCTTGTCATGCTAGCACTGCATTAAGTGATACATACAGGTAGGTCGAAATTTGCATGTTTTATAGATTTTTTTGAGCCATGCAGCAAGAATTTTAGATGGATTAAAATATGACTTTTGGAACAAACATTAAATAAGACAGCTGTAATTTTTTGGAGGGAGGGCATTAAATTGGATAGGCTTTCCTATTCAGATACTATATAAATATATAGCTTTGATAAACTCACAAAATGATTCTGCTATAATAGTGAGATGATTCCTTTTTTAAAAATCATATATATGATAGGTGTGGCGCCATTAGACAACAAAAGAATTTTTTGAAAAGTCTGTTGATTCAGCTCCATTTTAGCTTGAAACTAAAAATAAATGGGTTTCTTGAGATAATTTCAAAGAGCGCAAACAAGCTTAATAAGAAACATTTAAAATATTTAAATTTTAAGAAGCGGTCTTTAAACGTGTTATATGAAAGATTGAAATAAAAACTTACATGCTTCCAAAATCAATTTTAGATAATATAGAAGAATAAATATGCTATTTGTATATCTATTATCCGGAGAGATGAGGAGTTACAATTTTTGAAGGGGGGAGTATTAAATGTAGATGGCCCTGTTAGAAGAAAAAGAGCTTCACTGAATGAAAAAGAGTCCCTA
Source organism: Phoca vitulina (assembly GCF_004348235.1). Lineage (NCBI taxonomy): Eukaryota > Metazoa > Chordata > Mammalia > Carnivora > Phocidae > Phoca > Phoca vitulina. The sequence goes on along the minus strand of NW_022589713.1, from coordinate 16,066,551 downwards.
GAATGGTTCATTGCAGATCATACAGCTGTGGTTCTGTAAGTACCAAATTCTGGCACTTTTCAAAATAATTTCATGGGCTCTTTCCTTTGAGCTTAACTTCCGAAATATATTTTAGTTTCAAATTAACACTGGGCCAGAACCTGTTTCCTTGGTAACCGAATCTTGTTTAAAAATGCAATAACAGATATGCAAAAGATTGTCTTAAAAAAAGAAACAAATGGTTAATGAAAATTGTACAGTTCTTTTTCCTCTCATATAGAGTCTGGACTGGTTTAGACGTTTTTAAATGCGGTCTTCAAGCCTTAAAAATTAAGCCATATTTCTACACTTATAGAGAAAGCTTGCACAGGGAGAGCTTTTTTCTTCCTCCTTTGTGCTCAGTACTTTCAAAATTAAGGTTTTCTTTGTAACATGCCCCAGAATGCTGGTCAAGGTTTGTGTACAGAGGTGTAGTTTCATTATCACTGGTTCACCAGCGCCCCTGAAACAAAAGGCATCTCAGAAATTCTGAGAATCAGAAAATGCTTGTGCTCTTGTTTTTCCTGATCCCTCCATTGGTAACCTCAGAGCTCTCGGTAGAGAAGGACCCAAACCCAAGCCCACCCCCCCAATGAGAAGTGCACATGGAGCCTTTGTGGGAACGTCTTTGTAGATGTGCTCGGAGGAAGATACTGGCAAACCTGAAACCTCTATGAGGTTTGCTCCGATGTGAAGAACATTGAGACTCAGAACCATCTGTGTAAATAGCTGCTTTATTCTAGCAGTTGGTCTAATGTTCCAAAGTACCGTGTGTAAAGTCAAACCTCTTATGGGCTAAAGGTTTGTTGCTGCTGTTGTTGTGTTGTTTTGAGGCCAACTTGAATATTTTGCTTGGAGTCTTTCTCTGGCTCAATGATATTAGAACATGATTCATCCCATAGTGATTTCGTTCTTTGGGCTTGCCATGAAATATCCCTCCTGCAACACCTTTTCTTTTCTTCTTTTTTTTTTTTTTTTTTTTTTTGGGCTGTTCGGGGGGCCATTTTCCTTCTTGTTTGTGACTAAAAATGACTAAGTACATTTTGAATGTAACATCAGTCAGAAGATCGTAAACTGAAGGGGAATGTCGGAAACCTGATTCAGTCTTGCCTGTTTATTTCAGTAACAGTAGCATTAACAGTTGCAGGAGGATCAAGCTAATTGTCATTCACTCTTGAGCAAATAATGAGCCAGGCATTTGTGATTAAGACACTATTGCTATTCAGAAAGATTACAACTACAATGTCTTCTGTTTTGATAGGCTGGTACAAATCAATCATTTTGAACCTATTTGAATCTTAATCACAAGATTAGATGGATGCAATGCGATTGTTTTACCACAAAAATGAACGCCCGATAGATTCAACAGTGTATTTCTTCTTTATAAAATGTTGATCCTTTTATTGTTAACTCAAGCATGGTTGCGTCATCTCGTAGATTTTCATACCTAATGATTTTTTTTTTTTGTGGCATTATTCATTTATGGTGCTCTTGGTCTTGCCTAAAAGAATTTTAAACACAATTCAAGGAGGTTGAAAGCCAAATTAGACCGTTGGGAAGTATATTGTACCGTTGTCATTCTAATAAATAGACCACAGAATGGAAGAATAATTATTATTTATTACTTTGTTGTGTTTCGCCTTAATGCTTTGCCTTCATATTTCACAGAAATATTTACAAGGCACAAGGCTTTTCTAAACGTACCCATTTGCAATTATTATTGGATGTCCTAGTCTAGCCAAAAACACTTCCTGATGATCGCAGAGATGGCACCTACCCCTTCTCATTGTTTAAAAGGCTGTGCTTAACCCATTTACACTTTTTGGCTAAGGTGCTTATACTGGGCAGGCCAGAGCAGGTGCGACAGAAAGAATGTGCAAACAACTGCTTTGTTCTCACCAAAACAAAATGAGCAAATCTCTGGTTTCCTACCTGAATGATTTATAGTCTACAATTCTCAACTCTTTTTCTTTGGAGAATAGGAAATGTTTTTCTGAGCCTTAACTCAGTAAGAATACCAATATAGCATCTCTTGCCACTAGAGTTACATTGATCTACTTCATTCATTTCCGTGGATCCCCCATAGAGAGACTGGCAGCCAGACCCTGTTTTAGAGCTGGTTGGTAGGGGAAGAAGGATCAATAAAAAGATCTAGCTCCTCACTGGGTGTTATATGCAAACAATGAATCATGGAACACTACATCAAAAACTAATGATGTAATGTATGGTGATTAACATAACATAATAAAATAAAATTAAAAAAAAAAAAGATCTAGCTCCTTTATCTTTAATACCAAATCCTGCTAAGCCTTTGAGTTCCTGGAACCATGTGGTTCATTCTAACAGCTCCCTTCCAGGGGAAATGCTGTTCTTAACAGCTTTGTTGGTAATTAAATATTTGACACATTTATTGCGCACCTACTATATGCCAGGCATATTCCAAAGGCTGGAAATAGAGTAATGAGCAAGAGAGATCAGGGCCTGCTTCTTAGAGACCTGTCTCTAGTGTAGCGGAGTGGCGGGGATGGGGGAACTCAAAAATAAATGTGTAAACAATTAAGGGAGACAAGTGCAAAGAAGAAAATTAAAATAAAAATTTAAAAGGCAAGAACGATATGTTGGGAGGAGGAAAGCCACTGTAGAATGATTGGCCTTCCTGAGGAGGTAGCATTTAAAAGCGGAGACCTGCATGGTAAGATGGACCCAGCCAGGTGGAGTTCTGAGGGGATCATCATGAGGCAGAGGAGTGCGCGTGCTCAGACTGCAAACACCTTTCTTTGTGTAGCTGCCACTATAACAGAGCCAGGTCTGATGACTTGGCAGGTTAAGCCTTTCCTAGGTCAGTTTCCCCTGCAGTGAGAAGGGTGGGCCAGGCCCATGGCTGGTTTTGGTCAAATTGCCAGGACGCAGTGCCAGTGATGTTACTGCCTTTGACCCAGTCCCACCCTGAAACCACCTAAGAAGGTGCAGTGGTGCTGATGAAATGCTGGCATAGATTTAGCACTAACCCCAGAAATCCACAGAAGAAAGGATTCTCAGAGAGTTCTTTTTCGTAAGAACTCCAGAAAGTAAATTCATGACAACACATTGACATGACCATTTCATTTTTTTTCAAAAGCAAATGGTGGAAGGGTCTGTCCCACCTTGCCAATGAATTGTCTGTGTCCTCTAACACCTAAAACTCTTCAGTTTTACAGATCTCTTTGCCTGACAGTGGCTTTCTAAAGACCTTACTACTTGGAGTGGTATTTCTCTATTTGAGCAAATAATACCAAAGAAATTCTTTTTAAGAACCAGATCGCTTTTATGCTTTTTAGGTTAGTCTGCTGATAAAGCTCTGAGAACAAAGGGATATGATAGGTTTGCTATATAAGTTAGAGACTATAAGACCCTTGGGGCGCCTGGGTGGTGTAGTCGGTTAAATGTCCAACTTAGATTCCACTCAGGTCGTGATCTCAGGGTCCTGAGACGGGCCCCTCAGTGCGTAGTCTGCTTAAGACTCTCTGTCCCTCTACCTTTGCCCCTTTCCCCGTTCACTCACTCACTCACTCTCTCTCAGATAAATAAATAAATCTTTTTTTAAAAAAAGAAAGAAACGATAAGACCCTATGAAGGCTTCAGAATGTGTCAGAAGCATCTTCTAAAACCAATTCATAATTTAGGGGCACCTGGGTGGCTCAGTCGGTTAAGCGTCTGCCTTCGGCTCAGGTCATGATCCCAGGGTCCCGGGATCGAGTCCCACATTGGGCTCCCTGCTCAGTGGGGAGTCTGTTTCTCCCTCTCCCCCATCTTGTGCTCTCTCATAAATAAATAAATAAATAAATAAATAAATAAATAAATAAATAAAATTCGTAATTTAGTGGGTTTTGCTTATCACAAGTTAGAGGTGGCCTGGCTGACTCCTCACACTTTGGTTTTGACTGACTTATGAACCATTCCCCTGCATGAAGCATGTTCTCACCCTTTGTAGCAGTCTTGCCCACCAGTGGAGGAGTGGGCGTCAATAATTCAGTTCACTTCTTTGACCATCGCTTGTTGAGTAGATAGCAGGTAGCACTCCAACCCAGGCGAAATGGAATATGACATGAAACACCCTATGAAACTTCCATCCAGGTTCCTACACAAGGCTAGACATTGTATGGACAGGCACAGTTGTGTGTCCTCTCTGTTCCAGACAGAAATGAATGGCATGCTGTTCTCTTAGGGGCCTTTTATACTGTTCCCTTGGAGGCCAGCCTTCAGTTTGGGGCCATTTCACTTGATGGCAAGGGTGGTTCTTCCTGGGACTCCATGTCTCATCCTCATCACCTTCCCAAGATGTCTTGGCTCCTAATAAGCCACCGTATGTCTGGCTGTCCTACTCCAAGATGGTCTGCCTACATTTGCCAGGTGACTTCACTAACGGCTGACACCCTTTTGCATTCATGAGCAGATGTTAAGTTGAGAAGCCCTTGAATATAAAAATTTGAATTTGTGATGCAGGCAAGATGCTTCTGCCTTTTTACCTTCCCTGGCTGACAGTGGGGGTCTCCCTGCTGGCTGTCCTGCAGAAGGCTTGGTGGGTAGCGGGTATATCAAAGACTAGTTGCCAAAGCTCATGTCTCTGTTAGGTGATCCCAGTGTGGCTCTGCTGTGGCCTCAAAGTCTCGTTGACCAGAAAATTGTTCTTTTGATCTGGTAACTCATTTTGCATCTTTTCCCTTAATTCTTTCCTTGCTTCTGCAGCTATCCCTGCTCAGGGTTCAAGACTAGCACTTGGGTCTACACTCACTACATTTGGCCTGCAGAGGGAGTTTGTTTTCCGGTTCTGTTTTGTTTTTAAAAAGCCAGTGTAAATATTATTTCTGTGTTCGTGAAAAGCTGTGAGAGCTTTCGTGATTTTCTTTATATAATACAATAAACCTCTTCCTTCCCCTGTGGTCATTGCTGCCAAATGGACATTTTGAAATTCCTTTTTCATTTTGCCTGCTAAAATCTTCTACCCTGTCTGAGGCCTTGCTCTAATTAAGGCCCAACAGTCCTGCACATCTTCCCCAGCGCTGAGCGTGACGCGGAGTGCCTGCCCTGAGGGCCTTACAAGCCAGTGAGCCGAGAAAACAAAAGCCACCAGCTGAGAATGTGGTTAAATCCCAGGAGGGCAGTGCCCTTGTAATTCTCCCCCCTCCCTCGTTTCTTGAGCTGTGGAAGGGAAGAGGGGAACCTTTAGTAGGGAAAGAGAGGGGCTACATCACTGAAGGATTTTCTAGAAACTGCAGGCTATTGAGGAAATGATGTGGAAGAGAAAGGGTGGTCATCTAGGAGGCGAAATGGGGAGACGGAGGTGACTGCAGACGGAGAGGGCTGTGGAGGTGGGGGGCGGGGGGGGGCACAGAAAATAAGAGGAAACAAAGGGAGCAGTCAGGAGGCCGCTGGTGAACAAAAGGAGATGCTGCTGTGCATATCCTGAAGGGAAGGGGGTACAGGGTACAAGGGAGAAAGGGTGGGGAGGGGGTGCAACTAGGAAAAGAAGTCTTGGGAAAGCCCCTAAAATGCAGACCGCAGGCCTGCTGCATAGGGACTGGTGCCATGATGTTCTGTCTGGCTTCGGTGGTGATGTTGGTCTTGCTGCTTAATTGTCCCATGTTGGCTGTTACAAAGAGCCTACAGATTGACATCTTTGAGGGTAATTTATCCCAGAATCTTATGAAGTCCCCATCCCAAGGCTCCTATTCTATATCTGAGGATGCCAGAGAGCCCCTCATCCCCCCACCCATCGCTCTGCTAGATCTGCATTAAACTTTCAATTAAATGAGCAGACTTTTTACATGTGCTGTGGTCTTCTACACAGCAAAGACTAGAAATAAGCCCAAAAATACCTGATTTAAGCTGCAGATTTAAGGAATTCTCTCCCAAAGTCATGTTGTCCACAGCAGGCATGCTACTCTGCTTTTGGAGCTCCCGAGGCCTCTTCCTTGCTCTTCACCAGCCTATCCAGACTCCGCTCAGAGTGCCAAAGGTTATTCTCATTGAATTCCTTGATTGGGCACCTGGGGGACTCAGTCGGTTAAGTGTCTGCCTTCGACTCAGGTCATGATCCCAGGGTCCTGGGATCGAGTCCTGCATCGGGCTCCCTGCTCAGTGGGGAGTCTGCTTCTCCCTCTGCCTCTGCCTGCCGCTCCCCCTGCTTGTGTTCTCTCTCTCTCACAAATAAATAAATAAAATCTTTAAAAAAAAAAAAGAATTCCTTGATCTTCAGGAGGACCACGCCAGCCCTTAGTGTTGTCATCACCCCTGTACTGCTTGTTGAGCTCTCACAGAAATGTGAATCACAGACTTCATTTGCCATGTGGACCTTAGACATACTTTATTTTGTCATTAAGGGAACTGTGGCACAAAGAAGTTATAACTTCTCCAGGTCACTAGGAGCATTAAGAGGCCATCCTAGTCCAGTGCAGTTTCTACAATAAGCTGCTTTTAGGTCACAGGGGACGCCCGGTCCTCCACCAGGAGTTTGCATACTTTTTCTGTAAAGAGTCAGATAGTAAATATTTTAGGTTTTGTGGATTGAGGCACAATTGGGGATACTATATAGATATTTATATAATAACTGAGAAAACAAATTTCCATAAGCTTTTTATTGACAAAATTTAAAATTTAATATGTAATATTCAGTATAACAATAATGTATGCACTGCACTATCATAGATACAGAAATGAATGATGGTGGCTATGTCCTAATACAAACTTATTTGTGGACACTGAAAGTTGAGTTTCATGTAATTTTCACATCATGAAATATTACTCTCCTTTCAATTTTTTTTTTTTTTTCTGATCATTTAAAATTGTAAGAACCATTCTCAGCTTGCAGGCTATACAAAAATAGGTGGTGGGCCAAATTTGATCCACAGGCCATAGTCTGTGGACCCATTTTCTAGGCCAAAATCAGTAAACCGGGGCCCATTGGTCAGTCCAGACCACATATGTGTTTTATTTGTTAACGATAATTTTAATTGAATCTGTTGCAGTGTTTTTTCTTCTAATTTTCTAAGTGCTTCTAATTATTCTAATTCTTTTCATTATACTTATAACTCTAATTATAAAAGTAAGATATAGCTACTGTGAAATAATTTGGAATGTTACTATTTGGGCATGTATTCTTTCAATCTTTTATCTATCATGGTGATTTTTTAAATACTTGAGATAATGTATTTTTTTTTTAAAGATTGTATTTATTTACTTGACAGAGAGAGAGAGAGAGAAAGAGTGAACACAAGCAGGGGGGAGGGGCAGAGAGAGAAGGAGAAGCAGGTTCCCCACTGAGCATGGAGCCCAATGTGGGGCTGGATCCCAGGACCCTGGGATCATGAGCTGAGCTGAAGGCAAGACGCTTAACGACTGAGCCACCCAGGCGCCCCTTGAGATATTTTGTAGACAATTTTGTATCGTCCTCTTATTCACTTAATAGCATATCATTTTAAAGCCTTTCATTACATAATCTTTTAAAACTTTATTATGAAAATCTTGAACCTGTACAAAATATGGAAAGGCTAGTTTAATGAACCCCCATGTAGCCATCACCCAACTTCTCTAATTCTCAATGGCCGGCCAACCTTGTTTATGTAAATCCTCTCCTGTATTATTTTGAAGTAAATCCCAGATATCATATCATTTTATCTCTAAGTATTTTAGTGTGATTCTCTAAAAGACAAGGATATGAAGAGAAAGCCATTTTACTTAGCAAATAAATGCTGAAGTATTTAGGGGTAAAAGAGAATGATGTCTGCAACTTGCAAATAGTTCAGGAAAAAATAAGTAGGTAGGTAGGTAGGTAGATATGAGTAGAATATATGTAGGCGTTTTTTGGTACTATTCTTGAAATTCTTCTATAAGTTTGAAATATTTCTAAAGAAAACGTTTTTAAAATGTGAGTTACTAAAAAAATACATTTAAAAAATGTGATTTTCGGGCACCTGGGTGGCTCAGTCGTTAAGCGTCTGCCTTCAGCTCAGGTCATGACCCCAGGGTCCTGGGATGGAGCCCTGCGTGGGGCTCCCTGCTCAGCGGGAAGCCTGCTTCTCCCTCTCCCACTCCCCCTGCTTGTGTTTCCTCTCTCGCTGTGTCTCTCTCTGTCAAATAAATAAATAAAATCTTTAAAAAATGTGATTTTCTAAGAAGAATAACCACAGTATCATTATCATTACCAACAAATAATAATTCTTTAATAACATCAAATATCATAGTCAGCATTTCTCCTAATTTGGCCTAATCTGTCCAATTATGTCATTTAAATAAAAACCAATTTACTTGTTCAAAGCACGATTCCGAATAAGGTCCTTACAGTACAATTGATATTCCCTTAAATGTCATTTAATTTATTGGCTTCCTTCCCTCTTTCTTTCATCCTTGCTGTTGCTATAAAAAATTTGTTGAAGAAACTGTTTGACCTGTAGAGTTTCCTACAATCTGAAGTCTGATTGATTATACTCCTTGGTGCTGTTTTACATGTTCTTCTGTCTCAGAAATTTCCTGTAAATCAGTAGTTACAGCTAGAGACTTGATCAGATTCAGATGCCTTTGTTTGTTTCGTTTGTGTAAGTAGTCAACATTTCATAGACTTTACATAAAAATGCCGATTTTGGCTTCATTTGAAAATTCTGTAGATCTGCCCCCCACCCCCCACCCTAACCCGGCACGGGTTGCTCTGGGGCTGGGTAGTGACCACGCCTGTTCCTCACTTATGTGGGACACGAATTATCCTGCAGACCCCAGTTCACACTACTTCCTGCCTGGCTCGCAGGAGCCTTAGAGCCCCTGTTGGAAACCCTGCCTCTTCAGGGGCTTTGGTAGACCTCTCAATGCACCGTCACAAGAGGACTTTTCAGGAATGTGGTGGAGAGTAGAGACGACTACAATTCAGACAGACTTTCTTAAATGCTAGAAGGGAAAGAGATAAGCAGCCACATAAAGGGAGGCCAAGGGATACAAATTTGGTGAGTCCCTAGGATGAGGGATAGAGAGAAGTAAAGCAACAAATTAACAAGAGTGCTGCAAACATGGGAGACCGAACAAGATCTGGATTCCTAACCCATGGTGGGAAACTAAGGAAGGAAATGGGTTTTAAAAAGAGACAGACTTTAGTCTTTTTATACATTATGATAATATTGAAACCTTAAAAAGGGGGGGCTGACAGGAAATGTTACATTGACCAACAGTCCTAAATCAGAAAGTGCAAGCATGTAGCTGTAGCCTAGCAGAAATCAAGTGGGGATTAAAGGAAATGAGGGTAGAAAACGAGGAAAACCTCTTGGGAAAGGCCACTAGGAAAGGACCAGGAGCCACACTGTGGAGATGTGGAAGAACTGGAAGATATTTCAGAAGAAAGGATCTCGAAAGTTGTAGCATTTTTTTTTTCCGATTTGCAAATGTATTGAACTGAAAAGTATAAAAATATAGAAAAACAATGTTTTGGAAAGAATAAATCTTTACATAAAAGCATAAAATTATGACATATTGGGATGTTCCTGGAAATTTCCAGATAGTTTCCCATACTCAGAAGCATGATTAAGAGAGAATCTGAGACTGGTTATGAGGAAGGGTGGAAAATTTTGAAGGACAGGCTGATTATGTAAGTTTTCATCTGTGGTGTTTAAAACTGTTGCCATGATATTTCAGTTATTAATAACAATTTGGGGAAATCTACACGCTTCTGGAGAAACATTTGGCTCTAATGGGAAAGAAATGCCACTGTTTGTGAATTCTCAAGTGGATGTAAGGAGCCATTCACTTGCTAAGCCTCTTACGGAAGCCAGAGCCGATTTCACCCTTAACAAGCTGTTGACAGCGTCTGATCAAGGTACCACCTGGAACATGTTAGCAGCACAGAAAGTGGACTGTGGAGACAGACCCGTGTTTAAATCCCTTTATGTCACTCACCATGTGACCCTGGCAGCTTACGCATGGAAAATTTCTAGGGTATAAAGGTTGCTTTACGTTCATAGCTATGATTCTTACTGCTTGGATGGTAGGACCTTAGAGCTCTGAATAATTGCCTTCCACTAGCAGCCACAACAGTTTACACTTATAGAACGCTTACCATGGGCCAGGCACTTTTGTAGATACTTCGCGTGTATTATCCCATTAAGTTATTAAGAAGCCCTACAAGGTAAGTGTAATATTAAAATAAGCCTCATTTTATGGATGAGGAAGCTGAGGCTCAGGGAGGTTAAGTAACTTGCCTAAAATTACACAGCAAGTGACTCTGTAAGTGACAAAGCTGGGCTTTAAACCCAGCCAGGCAGAATCCAAACGCCAAACTCCCTTGCTTGACCACTTCCCGCCTTCCAATCTTAGGGAAGCACAGAGAGTCATGCCTCATACTGGCACTTTCCAACCCGTGGTTCCTAATTTGTGTGCCTCAGTTTTCTTGGAGGTCTCCAAATGGTTTTCACAGTTTCCAAAAGCCTCAATGAAAACTCATAAACTTGCAATCAGACCACAAGTTTCTTTAGGTTGGAATCTACGATTGACAATGAATTGGCTCAGGTTTTGTAGAAGCTCTGATTGGCGGTTATTTACACAAAAACATTGCAGGGTTGTTTTTTAAGTGGGAAGATGAATCATTAGTTAATAAACACAGTTTAGTGGAATAGAGCTTTCTAAACATGTGGCCTACTGAGAAAGACTAGAGGGTGCTTGGCTTCGAGAAGGTTGGGAACTGCTAGTGTACGTGTGTGTGCATGCTGCCCAAACTGCCAGCCTTTAAAACCCTGCCTTTATTTTTAAATTACATAATTCTTTAATTTGACTTTAAGTCAATATATTTTTCCTTGATTATTTAAAATGTTTTTGCTAGCTGTGTATTTAATATTGTAACCTACTTTAGTTTCAAGATGATAGGGTTCTTAAAATATGGTCGGGAACGGAGATGCAGAATTGGAAACATTGTATTCCAAACTAAAAGCAGGATAACAGGCTTTTTATCCTTTTAAATTGTAACCTGGGAGTAAATCTTTGCTCAAGAAAATTTTACATCAGACTCATACTACCAAAATGCAGGGAACATGGGTGGTTTTGTTTAAAAAAAAAAACAAACGAAAAAAACAAGCAAACAAAACCTGCACGTTAGTGCAGGAGGCTGATAGCTCCACAAGGCAAGCTTGTGGAGTAAGTGAATACTTTTTCAATGAGCAGTCCCTGAATCTTGGAAGAAAGATCCTAGCGGGCAGTCAGCGCCCTTTATTTGAGGAAGAGGACTGGGTCTTTTGCGTGAAATGCTTTTTTATACCACGTTGGGAAAATCGATCTAGGCCTCCCCTGACAGCCATGGGAAAGCACAGGTGACACACTATTCCTGAGAATTTGATTACATTAAAACTGCACTTGACTGTCTCCGAATCCTGCCCCTCTGAAATGTGCAGGGCTTGGATGCCCTCTTGAGATCTGGATCTGGAACCCAGGGGCCCTTCTGCCGCCCCAGGCCTTGTTCTGATGGTGACAGTGGCCGCTGGCCCCCCAAACTGGGTTGTCCTTGGGCCAGGTTCCTAGCCGTGTTCTCCCTCGGGAAGGAGGCGCAGGCCACTGCCCCTCTGGTGGAGTCTGGGGCCCCCGCGGGGCCGTCGTAGGTCCCTACCCCAGCCCCCACCCCGCCGTCGCACCAGGTACGGTCTGGGCCTCGCGCGGCCGTCGTGCGTCCCCCGCCCCCGGTCCCGCCGCCGCCCTCCCGAGGCCTCGTCCTTCGCGCGGCGGTTCCCCGGGCGCCCGGGCCCGCGGGCTGAGGGTCGGGCCGACCTCTTCCCAGACCCGCCGCGTCCTCTACCCCGCGCCGGGGGCGGGCCGGGCCGGCAGAGCCGAGCCGCCGGCGTCCATTTTCTGGGCGGTGCTGTGTGGCGCAGCGGCCGGACTCGCGGGTCCGGAAGAGCCATGGACCCCCGGGGGAACGCGCTGGCGCTGGAGCAGTCGAGCCCTGTAAGTGCCATTCGCAGGGTCTGTGTGCGGGGCTGGGTGGGCGAGGTGCGGCCTGCGGGCGCGGGGCCCCGGGCACGACCAGCCTGACCCCTCCTCTTCCCAGGAAGGAGCCCCGAAACCTGGCTGGCAAAGGCTGGCGCAGGGCTGTGAGCTCCGCGAACGCTGGAAAGCCGAGCTGCTGCAGGGACCCAGCGGCCGCAGGTGCCAGGAGCCGGGGGCCTGCGCCTCAGGGGGGAGAAGGGGGCCAACTGCTGACCCGGGCAGGTGGCGCCGCATCTCGTGGCCCAACTGCGCGACTGTGCAAGAGGGCGGGGGGCGGGGGGAGAAATGCGCACCCAAGGGCTGGGGACCTTAGGGCTCAGGTCCAGCAGGCTCAGGAACTGCGCTGACAGTCACAACTCCCCTGGCTCCGGCCTGCGACTGGGACCCCAGTCCCGACCCAGTGGGAACCTGATGATTTTCTTGGTTCAACACCAAGCCCCTGGAATTGAATGGGACGTGCAAAGGCAGGGCCCTGCCCCCAGGGGTTTGTAATCTCAGCCTCTTACTTCTGCAAGTAGTTAGGTCTGTTCTGTTGGTACAACACAACCGCCCGCTGTAAGCTGCTGCTTTGCAGGGTGTATAATAAATCACCCGAGATTTTAGTGTGTCCGCGATTCCACTTATTAAGTCCTGCTCTGCTGTAGGTAAGTGACTAATTCCATTCTGGACTGTGGCCCTAATTGAATATTCCTTTTAAGGATCCATTATAGATGATATATGTTATGGTGCCTTATACATATTTTAAAGGTTAAAAGACTTTTCTCCCAATTACGAAGCTCAGCTGCTCCCGTTAGGTTCGCATGGCTAAAAAGCATAGGAGAATTTAGTCCGTGGTTTCAGAGAAACTTCTGGTGAGGTACTGTATGTAAGTGTAGTGTTTTTCCAACAAGAGTAGGGACCCATTAGAAGATTGTGGAATCAGTTTAGTGGATTACTACGGGAATTTTTAAAAAAGATATAAAATACGTAATCCAATATAGAAAAGAAGAGAATAGAAAATATCAGAGTGCATTGTTGTTGTTTTGAGACTTTGGGGTTTATATAATGTAATTATATGTTGTTTTGAGACTTTGGGGTTTATATAATGTGATTTTTTTAAAACGGTAGGTCATTGCCACAAAGTTTTTAAAACACTTGTTTACAGGTTAATAACCCAAGCTTTGGAGTCAACTGAACCTGGGTTTAAGTCTCAGATCTTACATAAACTACCTGTGTGACCTTGAATAGATTCCGTGACCTTTCAGAGCCTCTTTTTCTGTAGCTATAAAGTGGGGAATGTCTCCTACATCGGAGGGAGGGGTATTATGAAGATTATATGAGGTCACATATGTCAGTATTTTGCTCAGTGCTTGACTTAGAGTAGGTGTTCAAGACACATGGTAATTGTAATTACTATTGTTGCTGAAACATCAAATCCTGGCAGCCAGTCATGGGACACTGTGCTATTTCTTCCCTTCTTTCTTTCTTTTTTAGGTCTTGATGTGGAGGAGATGGAGGACTCAGAACCAAGAATTTCCGAGTGATTCCTTCCAAAGCACAAGAAACTAACTGTTAGTGCTGGTGTGTTCTAACTGAGGTAACTGAATTTGTGTTTCTCTTAGTCTGTATGAAATAAAAAAGGGTTTTTCTGAGGGACTGAAGGACTCCCAAGGGTCATATGATTTGTGCCAGCGATCCACCAGATTGGGGGATTACAGAGTGACAATGACATTTAAGTAAACTGTTATTAAGGAGACAGGAGGCCCCTGTGATGAAGGGGGGACTAAGTGAAACAGGGCTTCAGGACAACTGGCCTCTCATTCCAGTTCTGCCAGTGACTGTCGTGGGACCTTCTTTAAATCTCTTCATAGATCTCTAGCTTGTCCAGACTGGAAGGGACCACAGACATCATTGAGGCCCAGAGAGTTTAAATGGCTCTTCGGGGTAACCCAGTGGGCTGGGGCCAAGGCAGGATGACACTCGGATCTCCATTGCTCAGTCATATAGCCAGCTCAGGGGCTGCCGGAGGGAGAACACCATGCTAGGCCCTGAGAGTATACATGTGAAGAGCTCACCCCCAGGATGCTTGCAGTTTATGTAGACAAGAACTGACAGCCCAGCAAAATGCTGGGGGTTTTTTTGTTTTTGTTTTTTTTTAACTCCTCACAATACCCCCACAAGGTAAAGAAGAACAGATGTGAAGGAATAAAGTGTGAAAATGCAGGTCATGGAGGGCTTTATATCTCATACTATATGTGTGGTGCACATTCCGTATGCAAAGCACAATGCTAGGACCACAAAGTTCAAGGCAAAGTGCTGGCCCTTGAGGAGTCTGCAGCCTAAACTCCGAAGAGGCAGTCAGTTGGGCAGTGCCTGACGTTCACCCCTCCTTCACCTGCCTCTCCAGCAGTCAGCGTGGGATCTGTTAACAGGAAGAGACCTGAGTAGCTGACATGTCACAGTTCTTGCCTTTTGATGCAGTTTTTTCATTTTTTTCAAATTTAACCTATACTTCCATCTGATTACTAAAACTGATACTTTCAACTTATAAACAATAGTAAGGTCTTCTCTGAATTAATTCATTGATTTCTTCACTCAACAAATGTATATTAAACTCCTACAAGGCACTTGGGTATTCAAGACCAAGCATACCGTATTTTTACAATCATGGTATTAATCATGTTCGATCTCTTAGCAAGGAATTATTTGTCCAACTGTTAGAGATTTGCTGTTGTTAACATACTAGAATATCAGCTCCAAGGAAGTTCGAGATTGACCCATAAAGGATATATAGATCTTTAAAAATCTTGAAATCTTAAGAAAGGAATTTCTTCTCGGGGCGCCTGGGTGGCTCAGTCGGTTAAGCATCCAACTCTTAATTTTCACTTAGGTCCTGATCTCAGGGTTGTGAGATCAAGCCCCCCATTGGGCTCCATACTGGGTGTGGAGCCTGCTTGATTCTCTCTCTCCCTCAGCCCTCCTTCCCCCCAAAAAAGAAAGGAATTTCTTCTCTTTTAAATTTTGATTTTGCCATTACTGTCACCTGCTTATAGAGGTCTTTTGTCTGTACACTTAATCAATAGACACAGAGGAAAGCAGTTTGGCAAGGGGGCTTTCTTTAACTTGAAATGCTCTCCTCTTCTAGCTTTGTAGGCTACCCAGGACTAGAAGTGTTCAAAGGTAAAGCAATTTAAGAGATACTTTAATTTACAGAGTACAAAGTTAGAGAGCTCCAATAATTGCATTAAGCAACAGAAATCAGTTTGTAAGTCTTGAATGCTGCTTGTAATAAACTTAACTCCAAATAGAACAAATGAGATGTTGAATGTGAATGTGCTTTGTAAACTTCTAGGAGTTCTATAAATGTTATACAACAAATATTTATTGAGTGCCTACATGAGTACGTCACTGTGCTAGAGAAAACAGAGGATTCAGTAGCAAAAAGATCTGGGTCCTTCCCTCTCAGACCCTGTTATGTAGATAAGGAAATAGCATATGCAGAACACCGTGTGGTAAATGCCTAAAAAGATAGTTTGGTAATTTGAAAAGGAAGAGGTCTCTTTTACCTCTAGGAGTCAAGGGACTCTTTCTTGAGAAAAGGCATTTAAGCAAGTCCTTGAAGGATGTAGAGTTTCCATAAAAGAGATGCGGAGAAGGGGCACTTGGGTGGCTCAATCAGTTAAGCATCCAACTCTTGATTTTGGCTCAGGTCATGATCTCAGGGTCATGAGATCAAGCCCCATATAGGGCTCTGTGCTCAGCAGGGAGTGTGCTTGAGATTCTCTCTCTCCCTCTCCCTCTGCCCCCTGCCTTTAAAGTAAATAAATAGGGGCTCCTGGGTGGCTCAGTTGATTAAGCATCTGCCTTCTGCTCAGGTCATGATCTCAGGGTCCTGGGATCGAGCCCTGCATCTGGCTCCCTGGTGAGCAGGGAGTCTGCTTCTCCCTCTTCCTCTGCCCCTCCTCTCCAACCCCCCATCCCTGCTCATGCACGCACTCGCGCTCTGTCTCAAATAAATAAAATATCTTTTAAAAAGATAAATCTTTTAAAAGAGAGAGATGAGGAGAAGGCATTTGAGATGGGAAGAATAGCAGGAGAACAAGAGAGCATGGACCATATTCAGGGAAAGGTAGTGAGTCCAACTGAGTTAGAACTGGCCTATACAGGCATCAAGTGGGAAATAAAAGTGAGAACGTTCAGTGGCAAACAATAATGGTCTTGTATGTCCAGCTGGGAAATATGAATGTATTAAACCAATAGGAGTCTATTGAGTATATTTGAACAGGGGAGTGTCACAGCTATGCATCAGGGGCAAGCTGTTGTGAGTAGCTCATGGGGAGAGCGATAGGGAGGAAAGGCAGGGCAGAAACCAGAGACAGGGAGACCAGTTAGAAGGCTCCCACAGTCCATCAGGGAAAGGGGGGAGTGTGGGAGGGGAAGACGTGAAATGGGAAAGGAACAGATGCAAAGGAAAGAACACCATCTGACATCTCAGTGAAGAAGGAGTAACTAAAGCTGCCACTGAGGTTTCACCCAGAGTGCTGCCCGTGAGGGAAACTTCAAAGGTGGGTAAGGAGCTGCATTTAAGAGGTGCTGAGTTGGAGGTGGTGACAGCCCCCTGGGGGCTTTGTGCTGCAGAGGAAAGCTAGAGCTAGCTTGGGAGTCATTAGATATAAGAAAAAGTCAAGAGGTGGGAGAAAAGATTTTCTAGAGAGAGAATATAGGGAGGCAAAGGGTGAGGATGGAGCCTTATGAGAAAAGAATGAAGGACCTAGGGAGGACCCAGAGAGAAGTCTGGCAAGGGAGAAAGGAAGAACTGCAAGAGAACAGGACTCCAGCAGCCAGCCAGCAGAAGGGATTTCCCAGTGGAGGGAGCCGGAAGTGCCAGACGATGGCGGGGGGTCGGGGGGGTGGGTGCTGAGCTCAGGATGCCATTGGATCAACAAGGGCTAGATCATGTTTGTTGGCACTTTTATTTTTGAGGTAATATGACTTGCAGAATGAATATTAAATGGGTTCATTTCCAAGAATTTGTAGTTTGCACAAATCAAGAATCACTGTTAAATTTGATCCTAGCTAGCCCCTCAAAACACTTCTTTTTTTTTTTTTTAAGATTTTATTTATTTATTTGACAGCGAACACAAGCAGGGAGAGTGGGAGAGGGAGAAGCAGACTCCCTGCAGAGCAGGAAGCCCAATGCGGGGCTCAATCCCAGGACCCTGGGATCATGACCTGAGCCGAAGGCAGACACTTAATGACTGAGCCACCCAGACGCCCCCCAAAACACTTCTGATTACTAAAAATACAGCTCTTAAATGCGGTTTCGATAGTAGTCATTTGTACACTTTATTCTGTTGTGAGCAGACAGACCAGAGAATATCTGTTGATAGGATAAGTTCTTTAAGAACTACATTTCTGTTGATGCAAGAGGTTTGCTAAAAGTAATTTAATTCCTTTGCCTTTTACTAAATGGCTAATGTATGATGTATGTATGTGTGAGAGAGAAAGAGAAAGAGTGTGTGTATATGTGTGTGTGTGTTTTCATGGGCATATGAGCTTAATACAATGGAATGAGAAGACTGGGGTCAGATAAATCTAGTTTCACAACCTCACCGGGCCATTTTCCAGGCTTGTGACTTCAGAAACGTTACTCTCTCTGTAAGTGTAACTTTTTCCATCTATAACTCAAATAAGATTATTTTGAAGATTGAGAAATGTGTAATTTGGTCAGGATCTGTACCATAGTAGGAAGTTAATAAATGTTGATTCCCTTCCCCTTACAACCTTGTATAGGTATGTAAATTTCTGTGTAATATGCCTTATCTTTATGACTTATTTTAATGTGTTGATTTTATCATGGAAAGAGCATTCCTCCCGCTGTAGCTAATCTATCCCGTGATAATTCAACTGATTGGCAACTAATACGGATAAGAATCCACCTGGGGAATATATTAAAACATGGGTTCCCAGGCCCACAATCCAGAGATTCTGAGGATGTGGATTTGGGGGAGGGCCTGGGAATCTTCATTTTAAACAGGCAGTGCAAGATGAGGATTAACAAGTGCCAGTTTCTGGGAAGCAGAGGATGGGGAAGACCTGAGCCTCGATATGCTGATTGCAAATCCAGTTTCTTCTTTTTTTTTTTTTTAAAGATTTTATTTATTTGTGAGAGAGCGAGCGAGAAAGCACACACAAGTGGGGGAGCTGTAGGCAGAGGGAGAAGCAGGCTCCCCGCTGAGCAAGGAGCCGGATGCGGGACTCGATCCCAGAACCCTGGGATCACGACCTGAGCTGAAGGCAGACACTTAACCAATGAAGCCACCCAGGTGTCCCTGCAAATCCAGTTTCTATCAGACATAGGTCTATGCCCCAGTGTTTTATATTTGTATCATTAACGTTTGTGGATTATATCTGTAATAAGATAAAAACAGCCCAGCCCCAGATAGTCAAGGCATGCCAGGATTCTCACCCCTCACTGTCTCCGGCTGCAGCACATCCACAGCAGTACTGGGTGACGTGCAGCCCCCAAATCAGCTTCTCTTCCTGTAGGATAAATGGTGACACCCTGTACCTGTGCCGAGTTTGCAAAAGCAATGTAACTTTAATTGTTGTGACAAATAATATATTTAATGGTGGCAGCATTGCCCAGTGATGCCATTAAAGTATATTTTGACACATTTTTCTATATGACTCAGTGTCCTCTGGTTGGTAAACATCTCTGCTACGTGATTACATTTCTGTGCCTGTCTGCATCTTGGAGTCGTAGAATTTTTAGGCCAGTTCACATTGCTCATCTGTCCCAACCTCATATTATAGATGAGAAAATAATTGATCCTATTTTTCCTCCTAGTGCTAGCTCTCTTCCTTGCTTATTCACAAGAAAGGATTGAGACATATGTATATTCTTGATATTTAAGCTATGTAAGGAAAATATAAAACATATTTGACTTGTTCTTACTGAATTGTGCTTTATACTCCCTGCACATAATTTAAAAATCAGATAACAGGAATAAATTTTTTAAAATTAGACCGAGTCCTTTTATAATGTTGTTGGCATTCTGTTGATGGTTTGCTTCTTTTGGAGGATGCCAGTAGCCTGGAGCCTTCCTAGAAATACGAATTTCTGTCTGTTCCCATAGAGCCCAAGGGGAGAAGACGGAGCAATTTTCATGAAGTGAGTTCTATACCTTATGTGCATTATTTCAGCCATCTTATGAGAATGTCAGAATAACCTGGTGTGGTGGAAATTGAGGCGAAGAGGCTCAGTAATGCAGCTGATGAGATTTTCACACCCTGGGGTCTGACTCCAAAGTCCAGCCTCTTCTCTCCATACCCCATGTTGTTTGCCCAGCTACAGAGAGAGAATATGAAATAGATCACTGTTCCTGATTTTAGCTTAGAGACTCAGAGACCCTTGTCCCTGATATTACTGTAACCTCAGAATTTTTGACAAGAAGCAGGTGAAGCTAACTTGAAATTATTCAACAAATATTAGCTATGTGCCAGGTACCAGATCAGGACCCTCAACTTGTGGGGCCTCCTCATCTCCCCCAGCTGTCCTTATCTATTGTCCATGTGCTACTTCAGGCTTTCCTTTTAAAGTGAAGACACCAGTGGATTTCTACACTGATGAGACCCATGGATTTGTGTCTTGTTATGGCTCTTACTGTCCCTATGCAGGGCTCAGTGTTCCCAGAATCACTGTGCCAGTTGAAAGTTTAGAATAGTTCCTTGGGGGATTGCCCAGAGGTGCTCAGCAAGTGTTTGTTGATGACCCTCTAAGGCCCTCAGGAAGGCTACGGTGGGGGAGAGGGAAAGAGCCCAGAGCCCTGCAGAGGGAGGTTGGGGGAGATAAAACACACCATGGTGTGAGAGACCAGACCAGCCAGGAGGCCTGGGACTTGTCCCAGTGACCCACTGTGCGACCTTGGGAAGGAGAGTCCTGTAACTTTGCTGGCTTGGTTTCCTCATCTGTAACCAAAGAAGGTTTGGCTCAATGATGACCAAGGTTTCTTCTAGCTCTTGAGATGCAGTAATTCTGTTCCCTCTCCAGCAGAGAAGCAGAGGTGCTGGGACAAGCAGGTGGAAAGGTGGGGTGAGAGTTAACTCTACGTTTGAGGTCTGCCAGGGGTCCTGATTTCAGAGTTCCCTCCGACTCTTCTCATAGATAGACTAGTACCAGCCAGGCTTTGGGTTCTGCTTTTACCTTATATACTTTTGAGGAAAGTGTGTGAATTTAAGGGTGGGAGATGGTTTGTTTTGGAGAAAATTAGGATTCTTACCAAAAGACGGAGACTGGCTGGGAATCAATCAAAAAATGATAAAATGGGAGGGAGGGAATCATGGTTTTCAAATTTTGTGGCTAGAAAGAACCTTAGGAATAAACTAGTCCAACCTCCTCACATTCTAGATAAGGAGACATCAGAAGGATTTACTCAAGATCACACAGGTAGTAGCAAACTGGGAAGAGAACCCAGTGTCCAGTGCCCAGTCCAGTACCCTGTCTGCAGAAGCAGGTGGGCCCTGTCTTAAGGCAGGTGATCAGGAGAACAAAAGATGGCAGTCAGCAGGCAGAGCTTAAAGAGGGGCTGAAGCTGTTCTGTTGGAGAGAGGGGACCATAATGCCAGTTGGGCTTCTAGTTCGCAGTTGGGCACCATGATGCAAAACTTCCATCCTGTTCACCACTTGGATTCTTGTCAATTAAAGTAGTCAAGAGGGGCACCTGGGTGGCTCAGACTGTTAAGCGTCAACCTTCGGCTCAGGTCATGACCCCAGGGTTCTGGGATCGAGCCCCACATCAGGCTCTCTGCCCAGCAGGGAGCCTGCTTCTCCTTCACCCTCTGCCACTCCCCCTGCTTGTGCGCTCTCTCTCTCTCTGTCAAATAAATAAATAAAATCTTAAAAAATATATTAAAAAAATTAAGCAGTCAATAAAATGTCTTTTTAAACTGGGAGAGGCAGAAGGCAGTTTTTTAAAGCACTTTTTTCTCTCTAATTTCAATGCAAATTGCTGAGCTATAAAATAATTTAGTTTTGAGAGGAATCAAATATTTTCTGAAGAATATGAAGAGGAAGACCCAACTCGCACTGGTCTGCGTGTGTTCTGCTGGCCACTTTTATGCCATGTGTTCATCCCATGCTGCATTTTCATGAGAAATCCAGTGGCCGTTTAAATCCTGGAGGAACATCCTGGGGTTATTTCAGCAGTCCGTGAAGGCAGGCTTTGTGCAAGGTGAGGTAGATATGAGCTGTCACTTCCTTCCTGCTTTGTGAGTTGGATATTGTTTCTAGGCCCCATTTTGTTTGTGTTATTCCTGTTCATGTGTTAGAACAACTTCTGATTATTTGTAGAGTTGATTACAATTAGATAATAAGACCACCAATTCAGTAAAAACAAAGCTGAATTTATTATCTCGCCAGGCAAGAGAGACCCACCACATTTGGAATGGCAGTCTCCCCAAACTTGTATGCATGTTCATGTAGGCACAGAGATTTCTGATTAGCTCTGTTAGAAGGTTGATTCGCTTCTAGACCAAAGAGAGGATTTCCTTTTTAAAAAATCTGCTCAGCGGGGTGCCTGGGTGGCTCAGGTGGTTGGGGCATCCGACTCTTGATTTCGGCTCAGGTCATGGTCTCGGGGTCGTGGGATCGAGCCCTGGGTGGGGAATGTGCTTGGGATGCTCTCTCTCCCTCTGCCCCTCCCCGTGCTCGTGCTCTAAATAAATAAATAAATAAATAAAAATCTTTTAAAAAACAAAACCCATCTACTCAGCATTCTGGTCCCTCCCTGCTTATACCGGCTTATTCTGGTCTTGAAGGCCCTGACACGAGCTCAGAGAGAAAGGCTCCTCAAGGGCGCGGCGCTGTCTCTGTGCTGGTGGGTGGAAGCAGCTGACAGTCTCCCAGGAGCCAAAGTCATGCCTGCCTCCTGGTGCCTGCTGCGGAACCATACCTTTTGCGGTGTGTTCCGCCCTCCCCTTGGACTAACGGGAGTTCCGCCTTTGCTTTCACGGGAGGACCCCCTTGAGGAAGCAGAAGACACGAGGATAGATGGAAAAAGCCGTGAGTGTCAGAGACATGAAGCCCCGAAGAGGATTTTACTCAGATGTTAGAGAACTGGCCTACACTGAGTGCTGTGCTCAATAGGGTTAAAAAAAGAACCCGACCTTTAAAATTTGTCCTGTCGAGGTCTAGCAAATCTGAACTTTCTTTAGCCACTGCACACTCTTAAGTTGACTTTGTGCACAGAAGCACTGTCGATTACCTGGGAAACACATGTTTTCCTAAATGAATGTGCACTGCAGAGTGAGTCTTGTACCCTGTTTTGTTGTATATTTAACATTCTTCATATTTGGTTTTGGTTTTGACATTTTCAGGAAATCACTCAAGAGCTTTTTGCCACTTTTGAATCATCTATTTTAAGACTTTCTTTTCTATTTATTGTTACAAGTTTCTGATAAGGTGATTTGTGCGTCTCTATTTTAGGAAATACTTTTTGAGGACTTTTTTTTTTTTTTTAATGAAGTTTAGATGGGAGTCTTCCCTCCAATCCTCAACGCTACCTTACATTAAAAATGATCTATTTCGTCGCCCCATGAGGTTCCCTTGCTTAGGGAGGATAAAAAAAGTCGGGTGATTAGTCATTGTGACGTTCAGCAAACAAATTCTTTGGAGGCCTTGATTCATGTTACTGGTCAGAATAAAAGGTTGTATCTGCCTCTAGACAGTTACTGTCATGAAAGGTAAGTGCTGTGTATTCCCAGAAGGTCCCTGGAGTGTCCTGTTTGTTGTGTTCAGGCTTCTAAACCCGGTGGCCATTTTCTGTGAGTTTGAATCCCTGTGAGAAGCTCCTCCCCCTGTGGAGTCTCTGAGCATTTGTTTTCTAAAATGAAAGCACAAGCAGAGACTCGAGCTGTTCTGCAGAACAGCCTGTTCTTCAGATTTTTTTTAGATCAGTATATTTAAAAGCATAAGTTTTAAACAGCCTATTGTGGGTTTCTATCTGCAGTGGCTTTGGGTTTGTTTGGGGGATTTCACTATTTTTTTTGGTGGAGACAGCTTATCTATTGCTGTGATTGCTCCCTGTCCCCCCCCCCCCCACCCCCCAAGATACTTTCGGTCCACCAGGTGAGCAGGGGAACTATTCGGATACCTGACTCCTGCCAGAAACCTTCCTTCAGCTTCAACACAGTGTCTTTTGGAGTGAAATTGGCAGAAGCTCCCCGGGACTCCGTTCCTTTCATAGTCTTCCCTCCTCCTGCCTTTTCCACCCATCAGTTTTCCCCAGGCGATTTCTTTTGTCTAAACCGCCGCGTGTCCATTTGTGTGACCAGCCAGAGTTTTTGCAGCATTTCCACAGCGCGGAAGCTCCTGTGCCTCTCGCTGTGCGTCCGGCCTACCGATGGCCTTGCCTGACAGCTCTGCCAGTCACCTGTGGCCTGGACCCCGGGAGGAGGTGACCGTTTCACAATGCCGTGCCGCCTCGGGGAGCTGTGCTGCCATGCCTGGCCTCGCTCCAGAGAGTGCAATGTTGCCAGTGGGGCCTTCAAACTGGAAAAATGGGAGGGGGAAGAGAAATGATGGAAAACACGGGAGGAGGAAACGTGTGTGCCAGGAAAGTACGTCCGTGGACTCGAATACATGAGAGCTCAGGTCCGTGAACGTGCTCTCTGTGCCTGGGCACCTTACCGGGTGCGGGGAAAACACTGCGAACCCTGGGCTGTTTACGGACAGTGGGGAGGAAGTGGGGGCAGAACGGGGCAAAAGCATCAGCAGCTTTTCTCCTGGAGGCCCTGGACCAGCGCCGCAGGCCAAAACGATCAGCTCTGCATCCCCACCCCCACACCAGGGTCTCTAGAGCAGAATCTGCTTCCTCGGGTTGACCACCATTGTTCTACTGAGTAGTTTGCAAAGATTCCCTGGAGACAGTTGTGCTCTTGGGGGATATGCTTTATTGTGTTGATCCCTTTGTGTGAAGCCCAGACTGCTAGGTTGTCCTGGCTGCATTGCTGTGGTCTAGTTTTTCGAATTGTTATTTGTGTGACGCAGTGCTGAAGCGTGGTGTGGTCCAGAATACTCCGACCCAGTAAGGAGCCACTGGTAAAGGCCTGTGCATTCTCAACAATTATTGCTGCCCGCACTACATCATCTGCTAACGATGAGTACGGAACCTCTTTTGAAAAGGAAAGCCGGGTGCCTCCAAGAGTATGAATCTGATTTTGTGGAGCTCAAGCTGACCTTAGGGTTAAAGTGACTTTTGGAGCAAAGTGAAGAGTTTGTTCTCTGCCACTCTGCCCCCTGGCATTCATATATTAAGAAATTTTCCACATGGGCGTGAACAAACTGGAGGAATCCTGAAGAAATATTCTGTGACCCAAATATATTCCGTGTCATGGCTTCTCACCACCTGTCTTTCTTTAAGATGGAGTACTTCAGTAGTTTCGGAAGCTTGAATACTAATACCTCACCACATAAATTTTAGGAGGACAGTGAATCCCTGTACAGAGACTGGAACCTTGTAGGCAGAAAAAAACTTAGAAGTGGTTTATACTTACGTTATTGTAGATTAGGGTCTAAAGATACATACAGGGGCAGGAAGAGAATATGAACATTCAATGTGGGCTGGGTATAAGAAGATGGAATGGCAAAATGGTGACAAAATGGTGGCATGACATTTTTTTTGAAATACTGTAGCCAGATGAAACCTCTCTGCAGGCTGAATCCAGCCTCTGGACTACCCGCATGCCAGTTAGAGAGCCACACCATCTGACTCAGCCCACCAGTCTGCATTTCCTCGGTGGCAGCCTGCCCAGTCTTTTCCTGCAGAGCACTGGGCTTGAAGTTCTCCAAGACCCATCCCAAGGAAAAGTCATGGCCATTGAACCTTCTCCATGTCACAGCAAATAAGGGAGCCACTTTGGAGATAAACTGTGTCCGTGTCATACAGGCCAAGCGATTTGTCAGTAGAATCAGCAGCAAAACACAGCATGTATGTCCAAGGACATCTGGAGGACATCTGGGGAGGCATCAGACACAGCAGCCTTGATTAAGCTGCTCAGTGCACCATGTGCCCATCTCAGGATAGAACAGGAAGAACCCACCAAAGGAAGCCGCTCCCTGTTCAGGCATGTTACTCCCAAGGCAGTGGAACAGAGCCAAGACTGCAGAGGCTAACCTGGCTGGCACTGGGCCATGGGGTGACAGTGAAGGACAGCAGGTGTTTTGCCATATACCTAGTCTCTGGTGTTGACTGGCTCGGCCCAAAGATGCTTTCTGAAATACCAAGCAGTTAGCCACTTCCTAATTATTCCCAGACGGGGACAGTGTGAGAATTGGCCTCTGTCTCTGTTGACACTTGATTGACCTTTTGCACGTCCTGGAATTTATAATGCCTTGCCTTTTTTCTCAGTCTCTTTTTACCACTCCTGTTTTCCTTAGCTCTCTTGGAGCTGAGTCATAATGTCTATAAAGCGCTTTAGCACAGGGCCTCGCATGTAGAAAGTGCCCAGTAAATATTAGCTCTTATTGTCATTGGCCTCATCATCCTCACCGTCATAACAATTATCATTTCACCAGCCGGTAAGGGGACTTGGTTTTCTTAAACCTTCAACTCAGCTGTGTACCTCAGCTGTCTCCACCTGATGTAAACGAAGATGGACCACATGTAAGTGGCCCACTGCATCAGAAAGTGCACTTCACGAGATACCCAGCTGACTCGTGCACATTAATGCGTGGGGAACACTGCTCTAGATGGCGTGGTGAAGCACAGGGAGAGACTTGCAGAGAGACCAGTCCCTATGGGTTTGCTAGCTAGGAGATACTTTGGGACAGTCTTAGCGGGTAGGGGCTGGGAGATGTGCCTTTTACATTCTACCGTTGGAATATATGATGGGGTGGTTTTGACCACACTAGGAATCTGATTCTGAAGGCTAGTGTTCCCTGGCTGTGACTTTAACCTGAACATAGCACCTGGTTCCTTTCCACCCTCCCCACCCCCCACGGCCCTTCTGGCCATGCAAACTATGTTGCCAAGAAGGGAGATTCCTGTGGTAAGAGGCCAGAAAACCTTCGTGCGTCAGAGAGGCAACACACATCTTTATAACGTAGGACTGCCGTGCTGGAACGCGTAGCAGTGTGACAATGGGGAGTGATGGGCTCTCAGCAAGGACTGGGGGACTCTGGTAGGCGTGAGAAGGGAGGCATAACTGAACCTTCTTTAATGGTGGTGACTGAGAGTTTTGCCTGCTCCTAAGGAAATATTCTGAAAGATAGAAATAACCAATCCCAACAACCAATGCCGCTTCAGTGACGTGTCTGGACTGGAAGCTACTAGGGTGGTGAGAACAAAATGGCCACAGTATCTTAGAGACGAAATCCTAACTTCCTATCAAATTAGTTTAGAAAGTGAATTAATGGAAAGCCTTTTCAGCCTTTCAAAGCTTTCACCTGTGTTTTGAGGGTGTAACGTGGTCTAGCATTTTGTTAATTTATGATTGGGGTGATTTTTTCCAGTCTGCATGGTGCTTTCAGATGGCCCTGTGTCCTGCACACTGAGTAGCCTGGGGTCCCTTGGGCAGCATAAGACTTGGAGGTGCAGCTATAGATCTTAGTCCCGCAACAGCTCTCTCTCTTCCTCTTTTCTTCCTCCTCTTCCTGCCACCGTCAGGGAACTTAGCTGTGAACTCTGGATCTCAGCTCCCTCTCCCATTTATCCAGAGGAGTTGTTGCCATGGTGTCTGTGGTAGGTTGAATGGTGGCCCCCAAAAGATACGTTCATATCCCTATGGCTGTGAATATGACCTTATTTGGAATCTTTGCAGATGTAAGTTAGTTAAGGATCTTGAGATGAGCTCATCCTAGATTGTGGGGTGGGCCCTAAATCCAAAGACAAGTGGCCTTCTAAGAAACACACAGAGGAGCAGCGCAGAAGGAGGAGAAGGCCATGTGAAGACGTAGGCAGAGATTAGAGTGACAAAACCACAAACCAAAGACTGCCTGGAACCACCAGAAGCTGGAAAAAGCAAGGAAAGATTGTCCTCCAGAGTCTTCAGTGACACCTTGATTGCAAACTTCCAGCCTCCAGAAATGTGAGAGAATAAATTTCTGTTGTTGTTAGGTGGCGCCTGGGTGGCTCAGTCGTTAAGCGTCTGCCTTCGGCTCAGGTCGTGATCCCAGGGTCCTGGGATCGAGCCCCGCATCGGGCTTCCTGCTCTGCAGGAGGCCTGCTTCTCCCTCTCCCACTTCCCCTGCTTGTGTTCTCTCTCTCGCTGTGTATCTCGCTCTGTCAAATAAATAAAATCTTAAAAAAAAAAAAAAAAAAATTTCTGTTGTTGTTAAGTCACCACGTTTGTGCTAACTTGTTACAGCATTATTAGGAAGCTGATAACAGTGCCCAGTCCTAGTCTTGATTCAGAAATGCCTGGGAACTTGTTAAAAATCGATTTCTGGGGCTTGACCCCTGACCATTCTGATTCTGTCGGTGTGGGGTGGCATCCAGAAATTAAAGTTGTTTTCTGTTGTTGTTGTTTCATTTTAAGATTTTATTTATTTATTTGACAGAGAGAGTGAGAGAGCACAAGCAGGTGGGGAAGGGGGAGAGGGAGAAGCAGGCTCCCCGTGGAGCAGAGAGCCCGATTCGGGGCTTGATCCCAGGACCCTGGGATCATGACCTGAGTTGAAGGCAGATGCTTAACCATCTGAGCCACCCAGGTGCCCCAAAACTAAAGTTTTTAATAAGGGCCGCCAGGTGATTCTGATAATCTGTTACCCCTCGGTAGTGGTATTCCCGCAGCTCCTTCTGTTCGTCCACTCTGCCTTCCTTGGACCATTTCCCTGCTCGTGTTCTCGACCACCCCCGGTGTGTCAGTGCAGTGCACATCTGAATCTTCAGCCCAGTTTCCTTTCTATTTTGGATGCCTGTTGATTGAGGGCACCACCTGCATTTCCCACAGGCTCCTCGGGGAGCACAGACTTCATTATCCTCCTCATAAACCAGCTCTTTGATCCGGTTCCCTACCTGCCAGTGGCACATCAAGGTACTGGAACTGGGGTGTCAGCCTTCATTCTTCCCTCTCTCTCTCTCCTCTGATTTCCAGTGAGTTGATTCTTCCACCCAAATAGCTTTCCAATCTTTCTCCCGTGTTATTCCCTACCTTCTCCTTGCCTTCTTTCTAGACTCCCTCCAGACATCCTTCTCACCAAATGGTTCCCAGAATGATCTGTCTGCAAACTTGCCAAATGATTCCCGCTTAAAATCTTTTAAATGACTCACCAGTGTCCAGGCTCCTCAGAATCATCCGGAAATCTTTTTTTTTGAATTGCCATACCCAGTATTCACCCAAGACCAAACAAATCAGAATCTCCGGTTGGAGCCTAATGTTGGTTCTTTATCCAATTCCCATTGATGATTTCAGTATGCAGTTTAAGGTTGAGAACTTCTGGACTAGAGGATAAAATCCAAAGTCTTGGTAACATTCAAAACTCTTGACAACTAGATCCCTGCTAATCTCTCTCTCTCCATGAGGCCCTCCCCACAGCCTGTGCAGCACCCATCCCCCCCGCTTTGCCATTCCCTCAAGGTGTCATTCAATCTCACACCACCTTGCCTTTGTTTAGACCTCTGCCTGGAATAGACTGTTTTCTCTCTCGGATTCCAAAGAAATGCTTCCTGTCTTTCAAGACTTGGTTCCACTTCTCTCTCCCTGACTCTCCTTTCCCAAACTCAGTTTAAGGCTGCATCCTCCAGAGTCCTGGGCACACTTGCTAGAGCACTTTGATCATCACAGAGGAGCTGTTTGTCTGCATGTCTGTCTCTTCCATTAGACTGTCGGCTCCAGGAGATTGCTCAGTGAGGGAAGAAATGAAGGATTAAACAAGGCCAAGGGGATGAAATAGTGTTTCTGCTTCTCTGAATTATTGGGCCCATGCTACCTTATACTCTCATTAGACACTTGTTAAGAAAACAGAACTCTACTTGGTTGTAATGAATGTAATTAAGTTGTAATAGTCGTGGTGGTTGTATGTAGGGCCACTAGTTGAATACTTAACTAGCCACAGTCTCCATAGTCATTGCTTCATTTAACTGACCCAATAATCATCTCAGACTTCATTCCCATTTTACAGAATGAATCAAACAAAATGCTTCGTAATCGGGTAATGCAAGATGGCAGAGAACACAGTGGAATGCATGGGTGATCACCTGGCCAGCAGTGTTAATGATGTACAGGCTGGTCAGGAGAAACTGGTTCTGTTGGTCAAAATCGCTCTTGATAAGTAGTCTTTGAGTGGCATATTCATATTTGGCACTGAATTTGGCATAAAACAAACACAGCCGGGGCGCCTGGGTGGCTCAGTTGTTAAGCGGCTGCCTTCAGCTCAGGTCATGATCTCAGGGTCCTGGGATCGAGCCCCGCATCGGGCTCCTTGCTCAGCGGGAAGCCTGCTTCTCCCTCTCCCACTCCCCCTGCTTGTGTTCCCTCTCTCACTGTCTCTCTCTCTCTGTCAAATAAATAAATAAAATCTTTAAAAAAACAAACAAACAAACACAGCCACTAAACATGTCACTCAAAAGATGAGATGGTGGTTTATATTTGCTAACGTTTGGAATCACATAAATACAGTCTTTCTTTTAAGTATGCTAGAAGGAGTTTGTGACCCAGAGTCACAAGACCAGGGTTGAAAACCCAACCTTGCCAATTACATGATTACAGGTTATGTGGTGGTATGATTTGGCGTAATTTTTCTGAGCCTCAATGTCTTCATCTTTGAAATGGAAATAGTATCTTACAGCCAACAGGGGTGTTCTGAGAAAGAAAATGAAATGGTAGGTTTGAAAGTGATTTGTAAGTGGTCTGGACTAAACAGGAGTAAGGCTGTGTGTCCTTGTCCTTGTTCTGTGTTTGGGTTCAGAAGGTTGGCCTTTGGGAAGTGTCAGGATGCGGAAGGGTGGTGTTCTGCTGGGTCAGTGAATATGGGCCCTGAAACACTTGCAGGTTGTCTGATTTCCCAGTGGAGCAGAGTACGAAGATGCTCAGCCTCAAAAAAACAAATGGCACGAGCTAGTTAGGGGGGATGTGGGAATGGAGAGAAGTGGTTAGAAAATTAGAGTCTTGTTGTGCTTACTAAAGAAGAGAGCCGAGAGAATGTAACTGGTCAGGGTTTTGCATTGGTTCACCTATAACCAAAGGCCAGCCCGGGGACCACAGTTCAACTCCACGGAGCCTGACATCTTGTTCTTTCAAGTAGAAGTTTTCTTTTCTGCAGCTCAGAAGTTTTCTGGATCTCCGCGCAAGAGCTCGCTTACCCTGAGGTCTCGGTGTCATGATTCTGAACATATTACTGCATTAACACAGCCAGAGCTGTTCTTCACAGGGTCACTTCCTCATCGTGTAGATTCAGCCTCCTTCCTCCTCAAAAATGAAACCAAGGCTTTATCTTTTTTATTCTGATAGATTGAAAAATACTTTCCAAGTCCTGATCTTGAAATATGATCTGTGCGGGTGGGGGTGTGTGTGTGAGAAGAATAACCACATTCTGCCACTCTCTGGAGGTGGGCACAGAAAACAGTCCGGCCTTTTTGTCACAACGTCGCCATCTTGAACTTAACCTGTAAGTTTCCGGAGCGCAGATCTGTGTGACATGTAAAAAAAATCGGTAGATCTATTATAAGACAGAATTGACGTTCTAAAAATATCCCAGCACACTGGGGATGATGAACAAAATGAACGTGATTAAATTTAGTCAGAATAAATGAGTGAATTTTTGAGCTTCAGTTAAAAAAATTCAGGCTTGGAAGTTTGGAAGCCAAGGAGGAAGAAGAAAACAAGGGAAGAAAGGAGAACTCCGTGCCAAAAACAGAAACACCTGTATCTCCTAAATAAAATCAGTTATCGAGCACTTATTATTTGCTTACTATTTGCACTTGCCGAGTGCTCAGTCACTCTCATTTAATCCTCCCACACCCTGTGAGGTGTGTAGTACTCACTCCATTTTATAGATGAGGAGACTGAGGCTCAGGGAGGTCAAGTCCTTTCTGTGGTCATGCTGTTAGTAAGCAGGTCCCAGCCTCTGCCTTTTGAGCATGGTATAGTGAAGCCTGTGGAACCAGAAGTTTAGAAACCAGTTTTGGTCAAACCATGAGCTCTTAGGCCAGTCATTGGACTTCTCCATGCCTCCGTTTTCTCACATCCAAAACGAGAGCCTTGGACCAAAACTAAAGCTCCTTTTGTCTATAAAACCCTCTTTGCCGTGAAATAGCAGAAGCGGCTTGAGATGTTTAGCCCAGGGAGGGGGCCACGCGGAGTGAAGCTCCAAAGGGCTGCTGTGAGGCAGAGGTCACAGCTGAGGGCCCCTTCTTTGCTGCCGGTGAGGCCTGCTCCCCTGAGGAGGAAATGCCTGCACTGGGTGGAGCCCTCCCCAGCCCTGATCGGAGGACTCTCCGCAAGCCATTTGGGGCGAATTCAGAATGAGTTAGAGTGCAGCGTCCACTAAGAAGCAGACTCTCTCTGCTTTTTGTTACCTAGAACACTCGATGTCTGTTTATTTTGGAGCAAGGCCTACTCATCTGCCCATTTTGAGAAAGATTTGGGGGACTGGATTACCAACCACCCAGGACACGAGCATTTCTCGTTGTGGACTCAGCACCATCTTGTGGACACAGCTCTCTGGACTGGGGATGGGCTGTGGTCATCAAATGTATAAAAGAACCTCAAGGGGCGCCTGGGTGGCTCAGTTGTTAAGCGTCTGCCTTCAGCTCGGGTCATGGTCCCAGGGTCCTGGGATCGAGCCCCGCATCGGGCTCCCTGCTCTGTGGGAGGCCTGCTTCTCCCTCTCCCACTCCCTCTGCTTGTGTTCCCTCTCTCCCTGTCTCTCTCTGTCAAATAAATAAATAAAATCTTTTAAAAAATATCTTGAAAAAATAAATAAATAAATAAAAGAACCTCAAAACAACCCTGAAAAAGCTGCGGCCAAGGCAAAGCTCTTTTTAAGAGGGACTGCCTAATCTCGGAGCTAGGAACTGCCTTAGGGAATTTGCTTTTATGACCGTAACCCTGTTGTTAAGCCCATGACACCTGGAAGAGCAGCATGGGCAGGCTCAGTGACACAGTAGCCAGACCTTCCCAGGAGCTGTGTTCACTAGGAAGGGCATCCGTGCAGAGGCCTGCTTGGGAGGGAGCCCCAAGCTCCTTCCTCCACGGCCTCCCTTCCCCTGTATCCTGCATCCAGCCCCAGCTCTTCTGGTGTGGAATACCCTCTGCCTGCGTCCTCTCCTCCCTGCTGCTACTGATTGCCACTCAGGGCATGACTTCTTTATTGTGCTTCAAGGCCCCCTTCCCAGTGAGGTGAGGATGGACCAGAATGAAGCTGTGAAGAGAACAGAGCACTCAGGTTGTAAAATGCTTTGCCTTCCCTAACTCTGTCTACAAACACTGATGAGGCTGGCCACTTGGACGTTTTTGCCATTTCTGTGTGTGAAGAAACTGAGTAATAATCTAATCTAGGCTCAGATGACGGTCCGAGGGCAGTCTTGCTCAGCGCCTTTACCCAGAGTGGAAGGAGCAACGTGTGAACCCAAAGAAGCCACTGACCTCTTCTCTGCTTATTCTTCGCAGTAGGGTTGTGTGCGGGCGGTAGGGTATCTTTAGTGGGCTTGTAGGACCCCCCTCCCCCCAAAACAACAGTCACTAACTTTGTATTTGGCTTTATGTATCATAATATTAACATCACGATGCATGTACTTATTCTTTTAAAGTAAATGTTCTTTCAATTGCATTACTGTCCTTAGGTCAACATATTCTCCCAAGACCTTAATGTAGGAGCTCTTACTATATTACCCACAGTCCCTTATTTTGCTAAATATTTGTTTTTGCACTTACCTTCCATGAGTATTTTTTAGTTAACTTCTTTTCTTTTGGGGTCAGCCTGACTCCCAGCTGCCCAGCCTGTCAGAACTAGTCTTGCTCACGCTCCCTGGAAGCCCGTGAAGCCTGAGACTCTCCAGGCCACCCGTCTTTCCATTCAGCTTCAGAGAAACCCCTATGTACAAAATGGCCCCTGATTCCAACAACCTCTCAACCGACAAGCAGTAACTTGGTTGCTGTTATCAAAATGAGATGGGCTAAAGAAGAGTTGTAGGTATTGTTTTCTGGAATTTTCATGGAAAATTAGGGTGAAAAGAGCAATAGAATGAGATACTACATTTTATCTATTTGTCTCATCTAATCCTATTAAGAACTAAGTTGCACTATTATATCCAGGTTTGGGGGCGCCTGGGTGGCACAGTCAGTTAAGCGTCCAACTCTTGATTTTGGCTCAGGTCATGATCTTGGGGTCCATCGAGCTCTGTGTCGGGCTCCATGCTCAGTTGGCGGGGTCTGCTTGAGGAGTCTCTCTCTCAGCTAGATAAATAAATCTTTAAAAAAAAAAAACAGGTCTGGAGGTGTTAATTAACTCGTCCAAGTTCATACAGCTAATAAGTGGCAGAACTGGAATTTAAACCCAGGAGTGTGTAAGCAGAGGCCCTGCTTTACCCTCTGAGTCTAAAGATAAAACTGTACAGACAGAAAAAGGACAGCCCAATGGTACAAGAGAAGGAGGGCTTAGAACTATTGACCACATCGGACAGTTGTCAAAAATTTTCCTCAAGGACTTCAGTGGAAGCTTGAACTGGAATCCCAAAAAAGTACATAAACATCTTAAACCCCAAATTAACCCAAATTTTTACTTTTTTTTTTTTCTGAACAAACCACAATCTAATGAATCCATTAAACTGAGACATAAACTAAAAAAATTCTAAAATAAAAAAAAACAAAGTGTTCTTTAAAATAAACCATAACCAAACTGACATGGTACTAGATTCGTAGTTTAAAGTAAGAAGGAGGAGGTCCCAAGATGTTGCCCTCTAAAAGTCCCGTGATATGCAGGGAAAGGAGCAAACGTGGTCTGCCTGGAGTCTGTCTACAGGAGAGGTGAAGAAGCAGAGCACAGCGGAGGCTTTTTTTTGTTTACTGTTCACTTATTTATTTATTTTAGAGAAGGGGGAGTGGGACAGAGGGAGAAGGAGAGAGAGAATCTTAAGCAGGCTGCACGCCCAGCTGATGCGAGGCTCTATCTCATGACCCTGAGATCATGACGTGAGCCTAAATCAAGAGTCGGACCCTTAACCGACTGAGCCACCCAGGCACCCTAGTAGAGGCTTTTTTATGAAGGTAAAATAATTTGCTATCTAAAACATGTAACCCAATAAACTGACAGTACCTTAGCTTTGCCTTATATAGCATAATTTGAGTGATCTGACTTAAGAGGACAAGTACACATCATGGAAATTTATAGATGATTTAGTGTATGTCTTAAACATTATTTTGGTCTCCTTCCTACCAAGCCTTTTACCAGAATTGCTAACAAACACCTAAGTTGAATGATTTTTTTTTTTAAAGATTTTATTTATTTGAGAGAGAGCGCGAGCGTGGGGGTGGGGGGTGGGGAGAAGGAGAAGCGGGGTCCCTGCTGAGCAGGGAGCCCGATTCGGGACTTGATCCCAGGACCCCAGGACCATGACCTGAGCCGAAGGCAGACACTCACCGACTGAGCCACCCAGGCGCCCCAAGTTGAATGATTTTTATTTGAATTTTTTCCTTTTTTCCACCTGCTAAGAAGACTACTAACAAACAATGCAACTAAAAAAAAAAAAGAATTTAGGCGATACTTGGAACTAAATGCCCACATAGGAGCTAAGGCTCAGATGTAACTGCCATCTGCATAGGGAAGAATGATAACTGCTGAGCCCCTCTGGGGTAGTAAGCACTGGGAGGGGTGGGGGGACCTCTGGGCACACAGTGAACTAGAACATTTGTCCCTGCCATTGAGGAATTTCACATTTCCTATATTTGGGGCCTGGGGCCAAGGCAATATTTGTTCCTACCGACATTTACAACTAATTATTAATTGGTGATAGTAATATTAATAATAATTTTAGTAAGCTTTGTGCCAGATACTACGCCAAGCACCTTATAGGTATTATCATTTAATCCTCATGTTAAGCCTGGTAGATTCTATTTTTAGCTCCATTTTGCAGATGAAGAGGCTGAGGTGCAAAGAGCTTAAACATGCCCAAGGTCACAGCCAGAACGTGACAAAGCCAGGTCCACCTGACACCAAAGTTCAGGCTCTCAGCCACTATCCCAGACTGGACGTGGCCTGCCTTATCCCGAATGATCCTTTAGTAGAGCTCTGTTTCATGAATGGACTAATACAGTGCTTTGGGGGTCTCTCAGTTCTCCTGCTTCAGGAGCTTTATTTAATCTCTCCACTCGCTTGCCCTTTCAGTCCCCACGTCTTATGGTAGCCCCTGTGTTGCACTCAGTAACTGGAGAGTGGTAGGCATTTGATAAGTATTACCTTGAAATAGAAATGGATCAAAAACTAGTAATATTGGGGCACCTAGCTGGCTCATTCAGTAGATTATGCAACTCTTGATCTCGGGGTTGTAAGTTTGAGCCCCATGTTGGATGTAGTAGACATTACTTAAAAATAAAATCTTTAAAATAATAATATTAATATTTATGAGCACCATATATTATTTTGAAGTTTACATTTTTCTTGGGAAAACAAAAGTAGAATGTTATGGAGAATTCTGAATTTCCCTAAAGTATTCACCACAGGGCCACCTGGTGGCCCATATGGCATCTTTGTGCATTTTAAAGAAACGGCCCCCTCCATCTGGCGGGAGGATGCAGCCCTCACCAGTGCACCCGCCTTGCCAAGCAGAGCATGAACTGGCTCTCAGTCTCCCCTTCCTGTGATCACAGCACATCACAGGGCATAACCTGTCCCCCTGCTAATGGCAGCTCTGCTCAGGTCCAGCTGACAATTTGCCAAGCACTCCCACACTGGTAAGTAGGCTGGGGTCGGGAGCATATGAGCCTTTGATACCAAGAAAGAGGTGGAAAAGCTGAGTTCTTCTTGGCGCTCCTGAACCTGAAATGGAGAGTCTGGTGTTTGAGTCATACTGCCTGGGTCTGAATCCCAGCTGTGCTGCCCACTAGTTAAATGACCCCAGTCAAATTACATAGCCTCTCCACGTCTCGGTTTTCTCATTTGCAAAATCAGGTTGCTGTGAGCTTAATCGGAATGGTGTATACGGAGTGTGTAGAACAGTACTGGGCACATGGATGTGGCTGGCATATGACGTGAGTTTCCTCCTGTCTGATGAGCAAGTCTTGTTGGGGACATTGATGCATTTGCGGTAGGATGTCGGTGTCACACTAAAGTAGCCCTCAGGAAGGCTGCCCATGGGGCGCGGCGGGGGCGGGGGGGGGGGGGGCTCCGACACAAGCAGGAGACAACAGTGATTTGTTTCTTCGTAGCGTAGTTAGAAGTCATGGGCCAGTGCGTGCGCACAATTTTTTTTCTACTACACCCATATGTTTATTACTTTGAAGTTTTAGTATTTTTTTAAAAAGTTATTTTAAAAGTTTGTTTCCAATTTAGTCCAAGCACTCAAGGGACAAAGGCCAAATCCCTGGAGTTTAAAATATTTAAGAACAAAATTCATCTGAGTACATTTTAAAGATTTTATTGACTTTATTCAGTGATTTGTGAATTGGGCAGCATCCAATGTAGCAGATAAAAAGGAGCACCAAAGAGCTATGCAAGGCAAGAGATTTTATAGGCAGACCGGAGCAGAATAAGGAAGTTATACTGGGCAAAAAGGCAGATTGGTTATTGCAAGGTTACTTTCCTTATATGGGACAGCAGGGCATCATCGGGCAGATTACTTACTTAATGCTGATCAGTTGATTCCTGATTGACTGGTTTAAGATTCAATTTCTGGAAGAGCCAAACTAAATTAAGTTTCAGTTTGGTGACATGGGGCTTAGCATAAGTGACTCCATTTTGGGCCTGTTGTCTTTTTTTAAGATTTTATTTATTTATTTGACAGAAAGACAGCGAGAGAGGGAACACAAGTAGGGGGAGTGGGAGAGGGAGAAGCAGGCTCCCTGCTGAGCAGGGAGCCTGATGCAGGGCTCGATCCCTGGGATCATGACCTGAGCCGAAGGCAGCCGCTTAACTGACTGAGCCACCCAGGCACCCCTGGGCCTATTGTCTTAAACAGAGCAAAGCATATCAGTAGAGCTTAAAGTATTGCTCTTTTCTTTCCTTTGAGCCAAAGCAGTAATAGTAAGCCATTTTTCAGTGTTTTGAAGCTGTGTTTCAATGTTTTAACTTGTTTGAGCAGTGACAACTTTGTGGGCAGTAGATGGCCCTCACTTGTCCTAGTTAGCTCAGCTTTAGGCTGGCAGTGTTGATTTGGTTGTGTGTGTGTGTGTGTGTGTGCGTGCGTGCGTGTTTCCTTATACCATGGCAGAACAGCTTCTTGACTTCTTTATGTTCAACAAAGGCATTCCCCTCTTTTACCATAGGTGACAAATAGGACAGTTTGCATTGACCTAATGCTGGATCCAGAAAGCTTGGTAACAGTGCCTGGTGGGCTTTAGAAGGCTTCGTGTTTGGGTGCTTTTTGTTTTTGCATTCATTTGATAAAGGTTTATTAGCACCTGTTGTGTGCCAAGTAGAGTGCTGGGAGCTAGGGATACTGGTGAACAGTCTTAGCCCTTATAGAATTTATACTCTTGTGGTAAAGGCTCCCATTTGTCAATACGTAATTACAATTGTATTGAGTACTATGAAAGAAAAGT
This sequence comes from Phoca vitulina, assembly GCF_004348235.1. Lineage (NCBI taxonomy): Eukaryota > Metazoa > Chordata > Mammalia > Carnivora > Phocidae > Phoca > Phoca vitulina. The sequence continues at coordinate 16,028,874 of NW_022589713.1, read as the reverse complement.
ATGCTGAGAATATATGACAGATGAACCTAACTGAGGGGGGGAGGATCGTTGGATGGAGGCGGCCGCCTCCTGGGCTAGAAGGGCATTCTAGGATGCAGGAGCAACATGTACAGAGGCCCGGAGATAGGAAGATCCTAGGCATATTCAAGGAACAGAAAGAAGGCTGATGCAGGTTAGAGTGGCAGGAAATGGGGTTAAGTCACAGAGGACTTTATAAGCCTTGGTGAAGATACTGGAATTTGGATTTAGGGTTTTAACGAGCGTCACTGGCCATGTCTCCATTCTGTGTTTGTGGGGAGACTCTGCCATCTGTCATGGAGAGAGCTCACACCCAAAGTTGGCCCTCCCCTGGAGATTCTCTTTCTGTAGTGCTCCCCCGGGGCTTCGTACTCATTGCTGTCATGCTGTACCCCGACGGACAGGGCTCCAGCGAGTTTCCTGACCCCTGAAGACTGCATCATCCCCAGTCCAATGATGAGAGGGTAAATCTAAATACTGGTGGGGAGGGGAGGGGAATGAAAACTCTTTTTCCTGATACATACACTTGAGATTAACAGATCCTCGCTGTGCAAATCCTTGGTCTTTGTCTTCTGAGTGCTTGGACTGAATCGAATTGGTAATAGACTTTTAAAAATCAACTTTTTTTTAATACTAAAATTTTAAGTTGGCAACGTGGCTGTAAAGGCTTGGTGTCGGGTGTTTAGCCAGTTCTGGGCCAGGGGGCAGACACTGTGGCTGACTGTGGTGTGTGTTCAGGTGGCACCTAGAGGGTGCCCGAGCTCAGTCTCTAGCAATGCTCGGGTTGCCCTGGGGACAGCTGCCCGGGGCAAGGGGTCTGCTTGCCTTAACTCCCATCCTCAGTGGCCCTTCCTGGGGACCATTCTGACACATTCTGCTTCATGCCAGGCAGCATCTCTCAGTTCCTTCTTGGCATGTGACCCAGGCTGGCTGCCCCCAGTGGCTCTAGCTCTTGAATCTCAGCCTGGGCTGTTCCTGCTGTTTGCACTCCGTGCAGGGCAGTTTTGTGCGGCTAGATCAGGTCACCTGCTCTGTCTTCACTCCTGCTGTGTGTGTACATGCCCGTGAGGCAGCAGAGTGTGGGGGACTGAGCGCTGCACCGCCTTCAGCAATTACAGCTCTCCTGCAAGCAAGCACTTACTTGTCTGGGCGCAGTTTCCACTCGATATTGTGGACCCAATAATATCAGCTTCCGTATACCCAGCACAGACTCTGTTCATTCCCTTAACCCTGTGAGTATATAGTAATATCCCCATTTTACGTGCCTGCCGCACAGGATGGTGAAGGGGATTAAAAGAGTTAATATGTGAAGTGCTTCACAACCGGAAATCCAGAAATGCATCAGATAAAAGCAATTTTATTCTAAATTGATTGGGGAAATTCAAACAGATAGATGCAAATTGTAATGGCAATATGTATGGTGCCTACCCATATCTAACATTGCTTTAGAAACATGTATCTATTTACAGGATGGATTGTGTATTTAGTAAATGAATATTGAGGACCTACTATGCGTCAGGCACTGTTCTGGGTGCCTTAGATACGTCAGGGAAGAATATCAAAGATGACTGCCCTTGTGAGACTTCAGTTCTAGTAGGCAGATGGACCGTAAGCAATAAAGGAGTAAATTGTGTAGTATATTGGAATGCTGTGGGTACCGTGGAAAAGAAAAGAGCAGAGCAGGGTACAGGGCACAGGGAACGTGGGGGAGAGGGGCAGGTTGCTCTTTTTTAATCAGGGTGAGCCTCATTTGTGTATTTTGTGCACAGCCACTTCACTAGTCTATTTCCCGAGTGCCCACCGTGTGCTGCGTCCTGTAGACGTAGCAGTGAACAGGGTGGACGAGGTCCTTTCCCTCCTGGAGCTTACCTCCTATTGGGCAGAGTGGACAGTGAACAGGTAGGCCGACACACGTGATAATGGCAGGTTGCAATAGGTGTACGAAGGAAAACCAGGCATGGTGAGGGCGAGTGAAAGCAGGATCAAAGATAGACAGAGGGTGGTCCCTCCAGGATGATGTCTGAGCGGGCCCGAAGCATGAGAGTGAGCCAGCCACGGGCAGTTCTGGGTTCAATGTGTTTAAAGACCCCAGGGCCGGAAGAGACTTGGCAGGTGGAGTAAACAAAAGGAGGCCTATGTGGTGAGCACAGAGAGTGGGATGGAAGGCAGCAGGCAAGTCGAGAGAGAGTGGACAGGACCCGTGGACCACACCGGGCCTCACAGGCCACAGTGAAGGGTCTGGATTTTGTGCTGACTTCAGGGGAAAACCACTGAAGGGTTTTAAGCAGGGCTTGGCTTGATCTCATTTGTGTTTTTTAAAAGATCGTCCCATGTACCGCATGAAGCATGGACTACATATGCAGTTCTCTCCAAAGCCACCAGCTGAGCAGGACACGGTCAGTCCTCCAGCTGGTTCCAGCCCGCACTCACTGAACCCCACTGTGTGCCAAGCGCTGAGCTTTGCATTGTGTGTGTTGTGGCACTCACTCCTCCCTGCCCAGTTTCTGGCTCATCCAGAAAGAACCAGTGTAAACTGTGATTCCTTGTCGTGCGGCAGTCCCCAGAAAGCTGGGGTGCACAGGGATCAGGGGCTAGAGAGGGAAGGTGCCATGGGGAGGTGGGTTTAGATAGTATAATGCCCAAGCAGCAGTTGGTGTTCGGTCTGTTTCAGGATGACCCATCCTTGTGACCTGCTGGAGGGTCATTCTTGTTCAGTAGCCAGAATATCTGACAGTTCTTCCCTCTGCCCTTTCCAGGAGGAAGCAGTCCACTGAGAGGAACAGGGCCATTAAATCAGTCTGCCCTTTAGGTTCACAAGAAAACGGTATTTGGTTTTTGAAAGCAGCTCTTGATGATAAGCTCACCCCAAACTGAGACGTTTCCGAGGACAGGAACCCTATCCCTGATCATTTTGGTAACTCAGTCCCCCCAGCATTCAGATTAAAAAATGTCTTCCACATCAGGGACTCTGAGTGTCAATGGAGCTTGGCTGAGATGAGAAACAAACACAGCCCTGGAGGGCTTCAGAGAGAAACACTTGAAGCCTGTTGGCCGGGTTTCTTAAGTAGGTATGTGGGCAAGCTCAATCCTGAGATGAACCCAAGGGACATGGGCTACCCTGAAATACTGTTGTGTTTGAAAAAGAAAAAGAGAAGCCAAGGACCTTTTCCCCCTTTCATCTTTCCAAACAAGCAGCCTGAAATATTTAACCGAGCCCATTGCATCACTCATGAATCTGATAATACTTGTTCTTACAATCAATATGCACGCAACTACAAGTCTAGAGACCAAATGTTTACCTTTTCAAAGTAATACATTCAGGTAAGGTTGTTCAAGCCAACCTCCCTCTGTCAAATACACCCTAGCAGCTTTCTGATGTCGGCCTTTTGAACGGCTTTAATTCCAGTTGAAAAAGCAAACTTTCCTTGCCTTACAATGCCTTCTTGAATCTGATAGTTTAATTGCATTAGAGTCTGATAAATGCAGCTCTTCTCTACCCCTTTCGGACTGCATTTAGAAGAGAATCGAGGATTTTCCTTTTCCTAGACACAGCCATATTCTCTAAAGGGCTTCTGTTTTGTAATCTGTGTTTGAGATCCGATGCGTGTATTTCTGACACCTTGTCATATGAGGAGGTCTGACGTAGTCCCCCAACATGACTACGAGAAAGTGTGCTGCAAAGATGTGTGCGGGCTGGGGGAGCGGGATCCCTGAAGCGGGGTCCTTTGTCAGCACACTTTCTGCGGGGACTCGCAGCTTCCACTCGATATGGGCCCCACACTGCCCCAAAATGGACTGTGCGTTTGACTTTTGCAGGATTCCAGGTCAGTATCCTAATATAGTGTGTTCTTTTTTTAGTTGGGTTTTATTTCTAAGTTTCTTTTTATAGAGGAAGACGTGCAGTAGAGAGAAGCGAAAGTTGCTCTGTTGATTCAGTTTTGTTGTTATGTACGTTAGGAATTGAGTAGCCAGTGTGCTGCAAGAGGGCGCTTGGCCTCTGCCTCTGATCAGAAGATTTAGAAAAATGAGCCTCAGTCTGGCCCACGAGAGTGGCCTTACTCAAGGTAGCGTTACTTCGCTCTCCATCGACTCTTAAAGATTTACTAATAAAAGTACACCAAGTTTTATTAGCAAGCCCTATAAAGTTCTACATGATAGGTATGTTGTTGATTAATAACTTAAAGAGGTTTTCCAAGATTTTTTTTTTTTGCACTGTGAGAGTTAAAGTTTATATGGAAACTCTCACTTTAAGTTTTTTGACTTCTGTGTATTTCAGTAAAGTTGTCTTGACTGATTGGGAGGGAAGATTTAATTAAGCTGGAAATACAGGGAGTTAGTTGCTCAGATCATTGGTAAGAATTGTTCCCCTTTTTCCAAGTTTAGTTGGAGAACGAGTAGACCAGTGCCTAAAAGCGGTCTCCAGGATCTAATGGGGAGGGAGCTAATTTGATAGATGAAAGGATAGAATCATATGGGCACACAGAATACTGTGACCAAGCTAACCTTTGAGATTTGGAAGGCGGGAATGCAAGCAGTGCTAGATTGTTCAAACAGAAGAGAGGCGGAGGTCCTGCAAATCAAGGAACAGTTTTCACCACAGTACGGAGAGTGTGGAGGGACTGTTGGTCCCCCTGGCTTTTCAGCCATGCTCAGACTGCAGGGACGGGTAGTAACCACTTCAAGCTTGGGCAGTTAAAGACAGCTAGAGAACGTGTATCTGTGTGACGGTGGGCGTGTCTGTGTTTCTCCATCCCCTGGCCTCTCCTCCCGGGGATTTCTGCTTTGTATTTTACCACGTTTTCATCCACTGTGTCCCTAGTTCTTTTAAGCCTATATCTGATTTATTTTGAGTAAAATAATTTTTAAATTATATCTTTAACAATCATTTTGAACATTTTCTTATAGGTTAGAACAGCATTTCTCAGACTTGTTGTTCCCAGGACCCCCTTACACTCTTATAAATCGTTGAGGACCCAAAGAGCTTTTGCTGATTATCAGAGTTATAGATCTATCAATATTTGCCATATTCAGAATTTAAAAGGAGAACTTAAAAAACAACTCATGAAAAATGACCACAATAAACCCAGTTGCATGATAAAATAACATATTTTTAAAAATAACTGTTTTCTAAGGCAAAAAATATAATGGGAAAAGTGGCAAATATATAACATTTAGCTTGATAGAAAGACAGCTGGATTTTCATTTCAGCTTCTGAATTCAGTGGCAAGTATGTTGTTATAGTTGAAGTATGTAAAGAAAACCTCACCTCATACAAATAGGTAGCTGGAAAGGGGAGAAGTTTTCTAATAGCTTTTTCAGTTAATTGTGGATATTCTTTGATAATACACCAAAACTTGACAGGTAGGTGGTTTTTTAAAGATTAGTCGCAATATGGAACTTGAAACCATAACAATGAACTTTCCATACTTTGTCACATTTAAATCTACTGATGTCTCTTTCACCTTTTAGCCCGTGCATGGTTTTTTGGTAACAGTATGCATTGGTTATTTGGAAAATATTAGTTCACTGAACTGTGCCTGTCTTCCAGACTCATTGCATGCTATCCAAAAATCACATTCATTAACATTACCACTAACCTCATTAGAAAAATCATTATGTATTGAGAAGCATAGAGCTCATGGTGGTGGATACCAAAGTTTATGTTAAATACCAAGTTTTCCAATATTGTAATTTTCCTGAAAGACAAATATTATTACTGGCAATAAAATGGCTACTTCCTTGAGGTGCACCTGGGTGGCTCAGTCGGTTAAGCATCCAGACTCTTGATTTCAGCTCAGGTCATGATCTCAGGGTCATGGGATCGCGCTCATTAGGGAGTCTGCTTGAGATTCTCTCTCTCCCTCTCCCTCTGTCCTTCCCTCCACTCTCTCTCTTTCTCTCTCTCTAAAATAAATCTTAAAAAAAAAAAAAGAAATGACAGGCACACTTAGTTCATTTTAAAGTAAATGTTTGCCCAGATATCCACATCTGAATAACCATAATTTATCAGTCGTTTTTTCATGTAAAAACGGTGTTCCATGAAAAAAAAGTTGGCTAATTCAACTCACAGCACAAAGAACCGCCCAAGCGCTTTTCCTTAAGGCAGTCATGGTTTTTTCAGTATGCACTGCAAGTGTTTTGTGTCTGCCTCCCATTTTATCACACAGAATGGTGAAAAGGTGTATATTCAATAGTCAAAAGATTTAATAAAATTAATAATTTTCACTTTTTCATCTGGGTGTTACTGGCTTGATGTTTGCTATAGCATCAGCTCTTTTACCCATCATTGCTTTTGTACTGTTCATGCACATGTTAACATGGTGGGGGAAGAAAGGCAAATGACATCTTTGTGTTACTATGAAAATAGTTTTGCCCTCACGAGCCTGACGAAAGGGTCTTGGGAGACTCAAGGTCCATGAAACACTTTGAGAACTGCCAGATTAGAAGGAAACTAGGGAAAAAATGGACAGGAATTTTTATTTTTCTAATAAGAGAGTTAATTTTGCTCTCTGTAAAGTAGAATTTGGGTTCATCTGGTTCTCATTTTTAAAGCTTTAAATCAGGAACTTTTCTAAGCACAATGTGTAATTTAAGCCATTTGCTGCTCAGGGTCTGAAGAGGCAGTTCCTCTCGCTCACTGTCAACATCATCAACAGTGTGCTATACCCTATACGTATCAGGAGAACAAAGATGAGTTAGATTGACCCTGCACTCAAGGAGCAAGTAGGGAAGGATATAAACATGAACAAATGCATAACACTGCATAATATTATAACACATATTATAATAAAGGTAGGAGCCAAAATCTAGAAATTCTAGAGGACGGACACTGCCCAGATGGGCAGTCACCTGAGATGAGTAAGTTTAAGGAATTGCCAAGCAGAGGAGATAGAATCTAGGGTAGGAGAAACTCAAGAGGAAATAATTTTTCTCCTAGAGCTTTTATACAGATGTCATTTATAAATCTTCCGAAGTTAGGAAAAAGGTATCCGTGGCTAGGGAGTATGCGAGCTGTGCGTGCTAATGGGCGCATTGGTGTGGGGGAAGGGAGGCTAGGATGGAGAAGGGGGTTTTTGCTTTGTACCTTTATACACTTCTGTACTGTTGGAATATTTTACCATGAGCATAGACTTATTTTTTAAAGATTTATTTATTTTAGAGAGAGAGAGAGAGCGCAGGGTGGAGGGACAGACGAAGAGGGAGAGAAACCCAAACAGACTCCTCACTGAGCGCAGAGCCCGACTCAGGGCTCATCTCACAACCCTGAGATCAGGACCTGAGCCAGAACCAAGAGTTGGACGCTTAACCGACTGCGCCACCCAAGCACCCCTATTTTATTTTTTTTAAAGCTAATTCATTCTAAAAGCTGAAGAAGAGGTAATTTAATCATCAGAAGTATTTTATTTAAGTGCCCACCTTTGCATTAAATATATGTGTATTTATTAGGGAAGGTTGGGGTATGGCAGGAGACAAAAGCAGCAGAAGATCCTAAGTATATGAATTAACTAGAATTTCCCAATGGCATTTATGTAAAGTGTAATTATAAAGTATGTTTATCATATAGTTATAAAATTCTTAAAAGCATTTTATATACTTTTAAGTACATTTTACGTAAATATACACATATGTACTTATAACTATAATATGGAATTTTATATTTATATAGAGGTTTATATTTTGTATATGTATATGTATATATACAGATTTGTATATATAGGGGCACCTGGGTGGCTCAGTCATTAAGCGTCTGCCTTCGGCTCACGTCGTGATCCCAGGGTCCTGGGATCGAGCCCCATGTTGGGCTCCCTGCTCAGCGGGAAGCCTGCTTCTCCCTCTCCCACTCCCCCTGCTTGTGTTCCCTCTCTCGCTGTCTCTCTGTCAAATAAATAAATAAAAATTTTTAAAAAATTATATATGTGTGTATATATATTTATGTATATGTGTATATATATAAATAAATAGAGGATGACCATTCATCCTATTTCCCCAGGTACTGAACCAATATATACCTGTTTCTCTGGCATAGTTATTAGTTGCATCTGTTTTCTCTCTCAAGTGTCCTGTTTTAGATGCTGAATTATGTGTTCACCCTATATTTTTATATATATATGTATATATATTTATAAATAAGTGTATGACTATGTAAACATTTTTATATAGCATACGCTCATATATTTATAATAAAGTCACACCTCTATTTGTACATACATATGAATACATGCATATGTATATTTATGTATTTAGAAGGTATATGTTAAAGGCTATTTATAGCTTAAATACAAACTCAGGAAAATAGTAACATAAGTCAGATGACCACTGTTATCTAATTACAAATTATTTTAAACGAAATGTAGGCCCACCAAAATTTTTGCATCTGTGACATTTTTATTGGCCTTTTTCATGTTTATCTATTCCATCTTGGTAATATTACTGAGAATAGTGAATTTATTGCATGAAACTTGCTTTTTAGAAAACATTTTAGAAAGTTACACATAAATTAAATCTCATCTTCCCGTCTTATATTTACTTTTCTGAGGTCTTCCGTGGGCTTTCCATTGGCAGGAACTCCTAAAGCTTCAGTACTAAGTTATTCTCTATAAAGAAATAGAGTAGAGGAGGTCACTTTAACTTTTTTAAGTCAAGACTACTATTTTTGCTGAGGATGACTGCCAACACACAAAAGCTCATTTATAAGTCTTAACTTTAATTTTGGAGATATCTTTAAAGTTAAGTATGTCTGATAAGATCTGTGGGTCTAATGTTATTTCACGTAATGTTCTTATCAGTCGCAACAAAGGAAGCCAGCTGAAGGGGCCAGGCTGGTCATGTGACAGAAGCCACTTGGTGGTAAGTGCCTGGGCCAGCAGCGTGTGACTGTAGGTGACCGTGATGAGGGGGCACAGCTACTAGGCGCCCAGTCCTTCTTGCCAGGCAGGCAGCAACCACTGTTGCCCACTCTTCTTATTGTTCAAGAAAAGATATATTGATTTTTATGTTAAATCTTACTGTTTTCGACATCAGCCCAGTTTTTCAGAAACGTGGTTCCAAAGACCAGGTTGGCCAGACAAAACCTGCGGGAACCAGATTTGCCTGTGGTCCTCTGGTCTACAGACTTCAGACTCATTTCTCTGTTGCCCTTTGGACATGTAGGATGTGGCTTATAGTTATAGCAGCTTCTGAAGTGATCAGGTGACTACAGCCGGGAGGCAGTCCACGTGGCAGGCACTGGTAAGCTCGAAAGGTGGGTGCTGGAGTCTGAGAGACGTTAAGGTGCACCTTCAGCAACTTTCACTACTTTTCTAGCCTGCTTGTGCAGATTGGGGCTTGTTGTTTTACACTCTTACATTGACTCTTGGATTCTAAACTTCTTGAGGGCATGAAACTCTGTGCCTCTTTGTGAGTGAAATTCTCTTTCCTCCCTTTGTTTATATCTGCAGAGCTAAATTCTGCCCTCAAGATCCAGTAAACGGCGCTTCCTCCTAAAGAGCTTTGCTGAGCTACTCCCTGTGCCTTCCCTCGCTCCCACTCCCCAGCTGCTCCCCAGAACTCCCACTGTGTTCTCCTGACCAGCCTGCCTGCCTGCCTGCCTGCATGATCCTGCACATGTCTTTGTTATGCAGCGTTTCATAAACACATCTTACTTCCCTTGCTACACCACAAAACTTTGAAGGCAGAATTTTTATTTCTTTTATGGCAATGGGGTTTTATTGTCAGCCGCCCCGGGCCTGGTTCTAGCTGGTTAATAAAAACTACTTGGGGCGCCTGAGTGGCTCAGTTGCTTAAGTGTCTGACTCCTGATCTCAGCTCGGGTCTTGATCTCAGGGTCATGAGTTTAAGCCCTGTGTTGGGCTCCACACTGGGTGTGGAGCCTGCTTAAAAAAAACATTTTGTGTTTGTTTTGCCCACGGTGTTCCTTCTGCTTAGAATGCCTTTCCCACATCCCAGTTTTACTTTTTTTTTTTTAAAGATTTTATTTATTTATTTGACAGAGAGATAGCGAGAGAGGGAACATGAACGGGGTGGGGGGAGAGGGAGAGGGAGAAGCAGGCTTCTCTCTGAGCAGGGAGCCCAATGCGGGGCTCGATCCCAGGACCCCGGGATCATGACCTGAGCCAAAGGCAGATGCTTAACGACTGAGCCACCCAGGTGTCCCCCCAGTTGATTGATGTCAAGCTTTCCAGGGCCCCTATAAATAATAAGTTGGCATTTCATCCTTTAACACTGTGTACATACCTTTAGTATAAGGCCTACCATCGTGGATTCCAATTATTAGTTGACAGTTGTCTTTCTTCTCCTAGACTCTGAGCTCCTTGAGGACAGAGACTTGCCTCACATGCTTCGGTATCTCCAGCCCTGAGCCCTGTTCTGACCATGTTAGGTATTAACGTATGTGCTGGGTAAAATTGACACAAGAATGAAGTTTTTATGTCTGTGCCAAGAAGGCAAATCGAAGTGCTGCACAGTCACTATGATTTTAAAAGGATTCCTGCCACACGATGGTAGATAGTCCCCCTTTTGAACAGTGTCATACTTGGATATTCCAAAGTTAGGAGGATGTGTTAATGACATATATAATGATACTTCCTATTATATGTGTTATTCTAACTGTATGATTAAGATATTCTTAGATTTTAACAGTTAGCCTTTTACTAACCATCCTACCTGAGCAATCTAAGTGAAGAATCATGCCATCCTACAGAAGTGGGTGGGGCCTATCATCAAACACCTCGGAGTATTAGCTTGATGGGAAATACCGCATGCCCCATGTGGAGGTGGGGCCTTGTGGGAGTTTCAGAGTGCTGTGAACTGGGGTGTTTCGGAAGAAGCAGTAGTTTTGAGGTGGAAGGACAAAATAGGTGTCAGCATGGAACTAAGCCAAGATGGAAACCACAGTTTAAAACCATAGTACATGTTTTGCCAGATCTGAGACTACCCAGTCAGCCTGGGTAAAGAATTGGAATAATGTATGGGCTTCAGAAAAGCCAAACAGGATGAGAATAAATGAGTCAGGAGAGAAAGTAGATTCTACAGGGGCCCAGGGCAGAGACCCCAAGGGAGGCAAAAGAAGCATCAGCCAAATATGTCATTGATCTATAACCAGTGAAGGATGGAGTCCCGCTGTCTGCTCAGGGTGGCCCCGTCTCCTTCAGGGGCATAGAGGAAGCCGTAGATTCCAGTTCATTTAATTCCATTTTTATTCATAGACTTAATCCCTCACACTTCTAGGAAAGATTCAAGAACAATTACAATTTAAAGGAAGGGTAAACAGAGTAGAAGAACTAAGGTTAAATAAAGAAAATGAAACCATAGTCGCACCAGAAACCCAGGCTAACTATGGCTACAACAGGCGATGATGAGAGTTAGTTCTAAGCTTCCTTGTCTTGGGAATAGAAGAATTTGTTAGTAGTAATGTAGTTTTCCTATGGCTAGAAGAGATCAAAGAATTAATCAAATGGATCCTAAAGTATAAAGGACACTAAATAACATAATGGGCACAACTTATAATAGCTTTAGAAAAGGGTAAAAAGAAATTCGTAAGTGGCCATCTGGTCTCTCCACAACTGAATGAATGCCATGAGTTAAAGGTGGGACTCCAGGGCTAGGAAGACCTTGCCACTGGGAGCTAAAGAAGTATCTTCAAGCTCTGCTGCTTTCTGGACATCTAAAGAGAGAGAGAGGCTGGATGAATAGCTAGTCAGTATGGCCGTTAGACCAGAGGGAGGTTTTTGGTTTTAACTACAGGACTGATCTGTTAGTGTACAGTGACATTAGTTTAGTGAGTTGCTGTTAACATTTTTTAAATGAGAGACAATGGAAGAGGACAAAATACATCGCACGCAGTGCACGCAGTAAGGTTAAGTTTTAATTTTTGTGTCTTAGATCCCTACAGACCATGTATTTTTTATATAATATTCTATCCCTCATTAAAATATTAATTGGTAGGTTCTGGCCATCCCAGGCTTATGGTATAAAATATATAGAAAGAATAACAAGAATTAGGCTCTGGGAAGAACAGAGATAAGATCCTTGAACCAGAACAAGAGCCACTGTGCCTTTAAATTGTGCTAATTTAGGAACCTGTGACTAGACTCAGTATTTTTTTATTGAAATATAATTAACATAGTGTTATATTAGTTTCAGGTATATAATGATTCAACAGTTCTTTTTTTTTTTTTTAAAGATTTTATTTATTTATTTGACAGAGAGACACAGCGAGAGAGGGAACACAAGCAGGGGGAGTGGGAGAGGGGGAAGCAGGCTTCCCGCCCAGCAGGGAGCCCGATGCGGGGCTCGATCCCAGGACCCTGGGACCATGACCTGAGCCGAAGGCAGACGCTTAACGACTGAGCCACCCAGGCGCCCTGATTCAGCAGTTCTGTACATTGCTCAGTGCTCATCACGATAAATGTATGCTTGATCCCCTTTATCTAGTTCACCCCTCCTCCCACCCACCTCCCCCTGGTAACCATCAGTTTGCTCTCTGTACTTAAGAGTCTGGTTTTTTTGTCTCTCTTTTTTTTTCCTTTGTTCACTTGTTTTATTTCTTAAATTCCACATGTGAGTAAAAATCATATGGCATTTGTTTTCTCTGACTTATTGCACTTAGCATCATACCCTTTCGGTCAATGGCAACATTCTTTTTTATGGCTGAGTAATATTCCTGTGTGTGTGTTTCAGTGTGTATGTGTATCACATCTACTTTATCCATTCATCTATCAGTGGACACGTGGACTGCTTCCATATCTTGGCTATTGTAAATAATGCTGCCATAAACATAGGGGTGCATATATCTTTCCAAATTAGTGTTTTCATTTTCTTTGGGTAAATACCCGGTAGTGGAATTACTGATGCTGGCAAAACTGGTTGGCTACATGTGAAAGAATGAAGCTGGACCACTTTTTTACACCACACACAAAAATAAACTCAAAATGGATTAAAGACCTAAATGTGAGACCTGACACCATAAAAATCCTAGAAGAGAGCACAAGCAGTAATTTCTTTGCCATCAGCCATAGAAACATTTTTCTAGATATGTCTCAGGCAAGGGAAACAAAAGCAAAAATCAACTGTTGGGACTCACCAAAATAAAAGGCTTTCACACAGCAAAGGAAACCATCAGCAAAACAAAAAGGTAACCTACCAAACGGGAGAAGATATTTGCAAAGGATATATCTAATAAGGGGTTGATATCCAAAATATATAAGAATGTATACAATTCAGCACCCAAAAACCACAAATAATCCAATTAACAAATGGGCAGAGGACCTGAATAGACATTTTTCCAAAGAAGACATACAGGTGGCCAACAGACACATGAAAAGATGCTCAACATCACTCATCATCAGGGAAATGCAAATCAAAACCACAACGAGATACCACCTCACACCTGTTAGAATGGCTAAAATCAAAAAGGTAAGAGATAACAAGTGTTGATGAAGGGTTGGAGAAAAGGGAGCCCTTGTGCACTGTTGGTGGAAATGTAAATTCCCACTATGGAAAACAGTATGGAGATTCCTCCATAGAACTACTGTATGATCCAGCAACCCCACTTCTGGGTATATATTCGAAGGAATTGAAATCAAGATCTTGTAGAGATGTCTGCAAATCAAAACCACAGTGAGATAGCACTAGACTCAGAGGCGTACTTTCCTGGTTTTGTGTGTTGCTTCTTTTTTGTGTGCCTTCAGTACCTCACAGAGTTGTTTTTGAAAACCTTTAATCTACCTTGGCTATCCTGAAAGGGAAATCAGAGAAAGAATGAGTAAGGGCCAGTAGCGCAGAGAGGCAGAGCACCCCTGGTGGTCAGACTTGGTCATGCAGACTGAGGCTTCCCATCCAGGGACCTTTCAGAGCCACAAATTAGGAGCGGCTTCTCCAGTTCTTCTTCTCTGAGCAGGCAATACCTTTATATACAGGTACTGCTTACTTAGGGAAAACTTAAAAAAAAATCATCTTCCTGCTTCATAAATGATGTTTGGATCAGATCATCAGGATTATCTGTGAAAATAGGAGGTTGTAGCAGGACCATAGCATTACTCAGCTCTGGGAATTCAGTGCAGCAGTCTTGAGTGACGAAGAGACCCTAAACATTTGTGGGGAGAAACCCTCCTCCTCCCAAATTTGGACGTGTATATATAGCTACAGCTTTGGAGAAAGAGTTCTGGGAGGATTTCCAACTATAACAACTATTAGCGATGGTATGAGAAACAGGCTGGGGCGAGATCAAGATTTAACTTCTAATGTTGACTCCAAGTCTTGCAAGTAACAGCAGAATGAGATGAAAACCTGTATTTTCATACCAAAAAAAAAAAAAAAAAAGTGTTTCAAAAGTGTTGAAAATTGTCTAGAAATAAAGAAACTACTTGTTGGGGTGCCTGGCTGGCTCAGTCGGTAGGGCATGCAGCTCTTGAGGGGTCGTGAGTTTGAGCCCCACATTGGGCATAGAGCTTACTTAAAAAGAAAGAAACTACTTGTGGGAGGGTCTCTGATCATCTGTCTCCTCTTGTTTCAGATGACAGTCATGTCCCTTTCCAGGGACCTCAAGGACGACTTGCACAGTGACACAGTGCTCTCCATCTTAAATGAGCAGCGCATTCGGGGCATTTTGTGTGATGTCACAATTATTGTGGAAGACACCAAATTTAAAGCACACAGCAATGTCCTAGCTGCTTCAAGCCTTTATTTCAAAAATATCTTTTGGAGCCATACGATCTGTATTTCCAGCCATGTCCTGGAACTGGATGATCTCAAAGCTGAAGTGTTTACAGAAATCCTTAATTATATCTACAGCTCCACAGTTGTCGTCAAGAGACAGGAAACAGTCACCGATCTTGCAGCTGCAGGAAAAAAGCTGGGAATATCCTTCTTGGAAGATCTTACTGATCGCAACTTCTCAAATTCCCCTGGTCCCTATGTATTCTGCATTACCGAAAAGGGAGTGGTTAAAGAAGAAAAAAATGAAAAAAGGCACGAAGAGCCTGCTATCACCAATGGGCCAAGGATCACCAATGCATTTTCCATCATTGAGACAGAAAATAGTAATAACATGTTTTCTCCACTGGACTTGAGGGCAAGTTTCAAAAAGGTCTCTGACTCCATGAGAACCACTAGCCTCTGCCTGGAGAGGGCCGACGTGTGTCACGAGGCAGAGCCCGTCCGCACCCTAGCGGAGCACTCGTATGCCGTTTCTTCCGTGGCCGAGGCCTACAGAAATCAGCCTGCCCGTGAACATGACAGCAGCTCCCCTGGTAAGACAGGTAAAGAAAATTGTGACGCTCTTGCAGCAAAACCGAAAACATGCCGAAAGCCAAAGACAGTGTCCCTACCCCCGGATTCTGACTCAGCTACAGACAATATACCACCCCCTCCGGTAACCAGCTTAGAGGTCCATCAAGAAAGAAGCCCACAGCCGGCTGCAGTCCTGCCTCGTTCGAAATCTCCCAACAACGAAGGAGATGTCCGTTTTTCCAAGGAAGATGCAAATAAATCCTCGGACGTCCCTGGGCCACCGGCGGCAGAGGTCCCGCCTCTCGTTTACAACTGTAGCTGTTGTTCCAAATCCTTTGACAGTAGCGCCCTGCTCAGTGCCCACATGCAGCTTCACAAGCCGACCCAGGAGCCGTTGGTGTGCAAGTACTGCAACAAGCAGTTCAGCACTCTGAACAGGCTGGACCGGCACGAGCAGATTTGTATGCGGTCCAGCCACATGCCTGTTCCTGGAGGAAACCAGCGCTTTTTAGAAAACTATCCTACCATTGGACAGAATGGTAGCTCATTCACGGGTCCAGAACCTCTGTTGTCTGAAAACAGGATCGGTGACTTTTCCAGTACCGGAAGCACCTTGCCAGAAACGGACCACATGGTTAAATTTGTGAACGGGCAGATGCTCTACAGTTGTGTTGTATGCAAACGGAGTTATGTGACTTTGTCCAGCCTCCGAAGGCATGCAAATGTTCACTCGTGGAGAAGAACCTATCCTTGCCATTACTGCAACAAAGTATTTGCATTGGCCGAGTACAGGACAAGACATGAAATTTGGCACACAGGAGAAAGGCGCTATCAGTGCATTTTCTGCCTTGAAACTTTCATGACCTACTATATTCTCAAGAACCATCAGAAGTCTTTCCATGCCATAGATCATAGACTTTCCATCAGTAAAAAAACAGCCAATGGAGGCCTGAAGCCTAGCGTCTATCCATATAAACTTTACAGGCTACTGCCTATGAAATGCAAGAGGGCTCCTTATAAAAGCTACCGAAATTCTTCCTATGAAAATGCCCGAGAGAACAGTCAGGTGAATGAGTCTGCAGCTGGCCCCTATGTTATTCAGAATCCACACAGCTCTGAGTTACCAACACTGAATTTCCAGGACCGCGTCAACACCTTGACCAACAGTCCCGCCATCCCCTTGGAAACGTCTGCACGTCAGGAGGTACCCACTTCTGCCAACGTACAGAACGCAGAGGGGACCAAATGGGGAGAGGAAACGTTGAAAGTGGACCTCGACAATCACTTTTATTCCGCCGAGGTGTCTGTTTCTTCCACGGAGAACGCCGGCAGCTCCGAGCTGCCGGGAGGGGATGTACCTGTTTCATCTCTGAGTAACGGCAGTGAGCACGCAGCCTCGGTGATCAGCTACGGTGGCTCAGCACCCTCGGTCATTGTGCACAGTAGCCAGTTCTCATCGGTGATAATGCACAGCACGGCCGTGGCCGCCGTGGCCAGCAGCAACCACCGAGCCCCTTCAGACCCAGCTGTCAGTCAGGCCCTGAAAGACGACAGCAGACTTGAGCCCGATAAAGTGAGCAGAGTGGTCAGCAGGCCCAAGAGCATCAAGGAGAAGAAGAAAACCGTGCTGTGTAACAAGGCAGAGGTAGCAGACGAGTCCAAGTACGTGGCTGATCCTGGAGGGTCGCTGAGCAAAACCGCAAATGTTAAAGAAACCAGTAAAATCGAAACCTACATTGCAAAGCCCGCTCTGCCTGGAACCTCTACAAACAGCAACGTTGCGCCCCTGTGCCAGATAACGGTGAAGATCGGAAACGAAGCCATCGTGAAAAGGCACATCCTAGGATCTAAGCTGTTCTATAAAAGAGGAAGAAGACCCAAGTACCAGATGGAGGAGGAGGCTTTGCCCCAGGAGAGTGACCCGGAAACCAACAGAGCCAGCCCCCTCGGGCTCTGCCAGTCCGAGTGTGTGGAAATGAACGAAATGTTTGACGACGCCAGTGACCAGGATTCCACCGACAAGCCCTGGCGTCCTTACTACAACTACAAACCCAAAAAGAAATCCAGACAGCTGAGAAAAATGAGGAAGGCCAACTGGAAGAAAGAGCATGAAAACAGGAGCCCAAGCAGTAAGTGCAGATACCCAGCAGAACTGGACTGTGCCGTGGGGAAGGCTCCCCAGGAGAAGGCCTTCGAGGAAGAAGAAAATAAGGAGATGCCCAAGCTGCAGTGTGAACTCTGTGATGGAGACAAAGCCTCGGGGGCGGGGAATCAAGGGAGGCCCCACCGGCATCTCACTGCGAGGCCGTACGCCTGCGAGTTCTGTGCCAAGCAGTTCCAGAGCCCGTCCACCCTCAAGATGCACATGAGGTGTCACACTGGAGAGAAGCCATACCAGTGCAAGACCTGTGGGCGGTGCTTTTCGGTGCAGGGAAACTTGCAGAAACACGAACGCATCCACCTGGGCGTGAAGGAGTTCATCTGTCAGTACTGCAACAAGGCATTCACGCTGAACGAGACCCTCAAGATCCACGAAAGGATCCACACGGGCGAAAAGCGTTACCACTGTCAGTTCTGCTTTCAGAGCTTTTTGTACCTTTCCACAAAAAGGAATCACGAGCAGAGGCACATTTGGGAGCATGACGGGAAGGGCTATGCCTGCTTCCAGTGCCCCAAAATTTGCAAAACAGCTGCTGCCCTTGGAATGCACCAGAAGAAACACTTATTCAAAAGTCCAAGTCAGCGGGAGAAAGTAGAAGGTGACATGTGCCAGGAGAACCCAAACCCCCTGGAGAACCCACATGTCAATGACTCAGAAGACAGTGACCAAAAGGATAACGTACAAACCGTTGTTGAAAATGTCCTTTGAGTGGCGATACTTAGAAAAGTCTTCAAAAATATAAGTTGGTGGGTTTGTTGTTTTGGGGTTTTTTTTGTTTTTGTTTTTTTAGTTAGCTGTTTTCTTCTGTTTTCTTCTGTTTTGTTTTTTTTAAGTTTTGTTCACACAACAGTCATGAAGGAGTGAAATGTAAAAAAAGAAAATCTCATTTGTGAAAATTCCAGAAAAAAGGATCCTAATACCTACTTTGGGTTTTAGCATTAACTTCATTACAAAATAGCCGAATCCTCCAGTATCCCAAGTATCTTGTGGAAGTTTATGAAGTTCTTAGCTGTGGTATTTCTGCCAGTGGCGGGGGGGAGGGGGGAGTCTAATGTTAGCCTAATTTAAAACTTTCTAGTAAGTGCTGATAGGAACTGGCTGCTGAGCTGTCTTTAGTCCACTGGAGAAAACGAGGGTCAGATATCATGAAAACATCATCTTCATAAATATGTTAGAAGGTAAATGAGCTATGACAGTCATTTTTCCCATCTGGCTTCTGTGCTATTAAAAATTGTTTAAATTAGTGGGTATATATGAAATATTTAATATTATAGCTGAAAATATGTGTGAAATTGAGTAACCTAAGTAGGACATTCATTATCTAGAACTACTTTTCTGCAACACAAACCTTGTAAAATACATATATAAATCACTATGACTTTTAACTGTCCATGTCCCCTGTAGAGAATTATAATGATGAGCAATAGATCTGCAAATAATGAGGACTGATGGAAAAATCGGTAGAAAGCATCTTGAATCTGATTTAAGAGCATATTGTATGCTTTTAAATGGAATGCCGTTCCCTTGAAGTTATGGCTGAGCTATTACTAGAACTGGTCTACTCCAGTCACAGAAAACATAGGTCATGCCTTATCTGTGGGGGAGAGCCCTCCCAGAACTTTTCTGTGATTACCTGTGCTGTATATTACTTTGCAGTGGCCTCACCTCAGAAAATAAAGAAGGGTCAAATTCTTCTGCAACTCCCTGCAGTCTTCCATCCATCACAAGGCCATGGATATGGGGGTCTATTTCAGACAGACTTAATCAGTCCCAAGGGTTTACGTAAAACCTGACCCCTCCCATTCCACTGAAGGAGTGTCCAGGAGATTTAGTGCAAAGAATGCATATGGTGGTGAATTCCCAGGCACTTGAAAGTGACAGAAAGCCTAATCCCTATAATCGTTAGCCTTCTTGGAGATTATGCAGCCCACAAGTGTACACTAGTATGAAACAAAAGGACATCAGAAACACACCTCCCACCTCACCCATTAATGACTTGAGTGGGCAAGAGGAGGCGATGACCTTCCTTGCCTCAAACAGAAGCTTTGCTTTTTGGGGGTGGGGTGGGGAGATAGAATGTGGAGTGGTAAGATTCCATCACTTAACGTACATGACTCAGAAACCTATCCCCAAAGCCAGATGCCTTGTCTTCATGTTTGCAGACATCTAGCTCCCTTGCTAAAAACCCACTTAAGTTTTTTCATGTTCTTTTATGCTGACCCACACCATCAGCATTGCCATCAAAGTCCAGTTGCCCTGTAGGGATAGTCCATCATGTGGACTAGGTTCTGGGAAGCTGGAACTCATCATTCTTACATTTAAACTGCCAGGATAGGAGGGAGAGAGAAAACATTCCTACCCTTTGATCAGCAGTGTGAACAGAATCTGGAACCTGGTTTAAGGGTGACCTACAGCCATTCATGTTCATGGGATTTGATAGATGGAAGCCCAAGGTTATCCAAGGTTGCAAGGTCACCATTATGAAGAAGTAGTTCAAAGGACTCCAGTTCCTCTCTCCAAGTATTGTGATATCTCCACGAAGAAGACTTAATGTGGATTTGGGTGGGCAAGAAAACGTTTAAACACCCAGAGAAGGACATGATCAGAGCTGACCTTTTTATATAGTAGTATTTTGCTGTTAAGTAACCCCAGTACTGCATCTGCATTTATCTTTTGTTCATCTATTTTCACTTACATACAGTATTATGTAATAGAGGAGAATGGGAAAATGCAAGCAAATTCAACCTTATTTTAATACATTGTATATATGTATACCTGCATTATTCATTTGGGTTTTGTTCAAAGAGATAGTCACAAAGGGCTTATGAAAATCATTTCTGAATTGATAATTAGAATAATGAATAGGCAATTCTGTGATCTACTAATTTATCTCAATTAGGATTATTAATCAAAGAGAATTACTGTGTATTTCAGTCATTTTGATTTGGGGTAACTCTAAATATAAAATTATTACATGTAGTGATGTCTCCCAGCCCTTACATGTGGAAATTTTTTAAGTGGACTTGTATGCTGATAATTCTAGACCAAAGTAAATATGGCAGAATATTTATACATGAAAAAATAATTTTGCAAATATTTTCTATAATTGTATTATTCGTTTAAAATGTTGATAGCTTGTGTTAGTTTCAGGGAGGGGTGTATATTTTGATAAAAAAATACTTGACTTTGTAATTCTGTATATTCTATACAATTTATAGCAGAGCCGTTTTAAGACAGCCTTGTCACATTTTTTTTGTTAATTGTGAAAACTTTATCATGAGTGATGTTTAAGTATGCATTGAGTACATAACGACCAACTAGAATTAAAGTAGGTGTAAACAGTGAACATACTGTATGCTGTACAAGATATATTGTAATTTGCCGTTTTAGCATCTGTATTTTGGTTAGAAGATATTATTAAATGCAGATGTTAAGGGTTGGAAAAGTCTAATTTTATTTTTAGAAATAATGAATACAAATTTGGTTTTGCTTGATTAAAATAGCTTATTCCTATGTTAAGTCTCTTAAATGTTTTAATGTTAATTCTTTTGTGCAGCCAAGCAGCAGTTTCCTCTTTGTGAGTCACAGCCTTGTTTCACATATCATTCACTTAATATATTTGTTTCCTTACTTGTTTGCATTCCATGATACCTACTTACATGCTTAGGACCCAAACGGAATATACATTTAAAAAAAAAAAAAGGCATAATAAGAGAGCTGGAAGTCTTCTTATCAATCGGTGTTTTGGATAGGCCTGACCTTGGCGTGAGGAATCCGAGAGCCCTGGAAGTGTCTCTGCCCCAGGAGACAAATTCCACTTGGTACCAGGTGTTTGGCACTGTTCTTCCCCTGGGCCGTTTCATTCGGGTCTTTCCCGACAAGCCTGGGAAGTCAACCTCACTATCCACATTTTATAGCGACTTTGAGAAGATCCCACAGCCAGACAGAGCCAGGATTCCAACCCAGGGCTTCGTGACTTCAGAGCACATGTCTTCGTTTCTTCTCAGCACCTTAGAGGAAACTGCTTCCTGGAAACTGAGCGGAGAGTAGGAAAAGGGGCGCAAGGAGGGCAGGCAGCTCTAGGACGGTGGCTGCCCCCCGTGCCAACTTTCAGGAGGTTGTACTGGCCTCAGCTCTCCCTGGCACACCCCTGCTTTTTGTCCTCACGCCTCAACACTTGGGGCGTTTGGCTTTCTCCTCGATGTTGGGATATTGCCCTATAAAACCATTTTTTAAAAACCTGTGCACTTTTTCCCAAGAATATGGAGTAAAATTATCATTTAATGCTGTTCTAAGCTAGCAATTTCTCACCCAAAGAAAAAACTGTGTTCCATCATCACAGACCATACCCCTAACCTTGACTTGTGACCTTCAGATGCATGCAGTAGGTCACGTGGAAGGGAGTGCCAGTGGCTCACGCCACACAATCCACACCAACACAGGGAAAATAACTCAGACTTCCAGTCCTCCTCGTGGCTGGCCGGTAGCACCAATTTTGTATTGGAAGGGTAATCCAAACCAGATCCAGACCAAAACTTTGAGAACTGCTGGCTGTTGAAACTAACGTCCTTGATCGAGCAAAACAACAGATTCAATATTGAAAAAATTTGTAACAGTTGAGAAAGTAACTGGATTAAAATCATCAAAACAAATCATGCAAGGCAGTCCTATTTGTACATATTGTATGAATTACTTTGGGTCTTCTTATTCCTGTTGCTCACCTTCCTCTTTTCTCATTGGCTCCCATCAACTGATTTGGTTCCACGCCCTCTGTCTCCATCAGGTGCTCTTTGCAGAGGCAGTTTCCTCCATATGTGAGAACTCTTCACCTTCCTCTTCCCCAAATCCTGGTGGGCTATTGATCTCCCTCCTGGAGAGAGGAGCCCCCCTTGTCCCCACTCTCCCTCCCCAGTATTCACCCCTTGATGCTGACTCTTCAAGTAAGGTGCTCAGTGGACAGGCAAGTTGGCTTGGTGTGCAATTTTTAAAATGAAACTCTCCAAATTTAGACAACTAATGGAAGAACTGGTTATAACAGAAGTATGATTACACTTTTAAAGATTTTTTTAAATTATTATTTCATTTTTGACATCCAAGACCTCAATTCTGTTTATTTAGAATCTTGCTGAGGGGCGCCTGGGTGGCTCAGTTGGTTAAGCATCTGACTTCAGCTCAGGTCATGATCTCAGGGTCCTGGGATGGAGCCCCATGTCATCAGGGTCTCCCTGCTCAGTGGGGAGTCTCCTTCCCCCTCTGCCTCTGCCTCGCCCCCTGCTCATGCTCACACTCTCTCTCTCTCAAATAAAATCTTTTTTTAAAAAAAAAGAATGTTTTGCTGAGAAGTCAAGAGCACTTTTTTCCCCAACAATTTTAAAAGCTATGACTTCTGTGTAATTATAGGTAGGGGTAAGGATGTTATTCCTGTTACAGGAAACTTTGGTATACAGAGACTTAAAAGATGTAACAATGCTAATTTATGTAGAATTTTCATTCACTCATTCAAAATATGTTTAATTTTGAGTCTCGGGTGTTGTGCCCAGGGCTATAGAGATAGAAGAGGTAGCCTGAGCCTTCAAGGAGCTGGATCTGGGGAAGGAGACTGATGAGGCAAGGCATGATGACAAAACAAAACCCTGAGCTCCTGGGAGCTCGGAAGCAGATTGGATTGTGTTGGGTTATGAGAGAGATGGCTCCGAGCTAGGGCTGAGGGAGCCTGGGAGCTTCCTAGTGCGGGCAGGCCCAGGTAGGAGTGGCTAAAACAAAGGAGCATGGGTGAGGGCAGATTGCTATGCAAACCTGGGGTTTGGGTGGTGAGCCAGGAGACGCACATAGAGGCCACATCACCAGGGCCTCATGGGCCTTGCCAGAGAATTTGTACTTCTGACACTGACAGATGATGGGGGAGCAGAGGAGCAGCTGAGTGCTAGGAGGGAAGTTCAGAGCTAGGTCCTAGAAGCAACATGAGAGGCCATGGGAGGGCTTCAACAGACAGGACATGATCTAATGTGTTTAAAGGATGACTCGCACTGCAGTGCAGTGCGGAGACTGCAGGTCAGTGAAGAGACTCTCTTTGTTTCCCCCCTTGCAATATATTTCTGAAGACATTATGTTGTTTGTCCTGAAGAGTTTCTCATGGCCTGGGAATTTAGCAAGACAGCTTCCTAAGTTATGTTCTTCCATCAGGAGGCACATGCTGTCTGGCTGACATATTGGATATACTTTGAAGGTAGATCTGATGGGATTTGCGGGTGGTTTAGGTCCCAGGAGGTGAGAAAAACAGAGGCATCAAAGAGGACTCCACGTCTTGGGCCTGAGCAATGGAAGGATGGAGTCACCAGCAGTTTGCAAGAGGGGACTGACTTCAGGTATGAAGCTGAAAGGCATGTTTCATTCCTTCAAAACCTATTTGAGCTAGATGCTGGGAATACAAGAGCAGGCAAAACAGATTGTCCCTGGAGCTTATGATCTAGTGGGGCACACAAAACACATCTGCATAAGTGCTACAAAGAGGAGGTGCTAGTCAGGAAGTTCCTTGAGGAAGTACCTTTTGAGTGAGATCGGAACGAGGAATAAGAATTGAAAGAGTGAATTTCCAGGTAGAGGGAACAGCATGTACAAAAGTCTGCTTCTAGAGGGAACACAGTGCACTGGAAGCCAGTGGTGGCCAGAGTGCAAGAGGGATGGGATGGGTCTGAGATGAGACTGGAGGCCGGAAGCCAGACCCTGCAGGGTCCCCAGGTCCTGCTAAGGATTGGGATCTTCTACTAAGAGCAACAGAGAGCTGTTGAATTGTTGAGACCAGAAGAAGTATTTTAATCAGTTCTGTACCTGTGAAAAGTCACTGGGGCTGAAATGTAGAGAACGACGTGGAGGACAGTAGTGGCCAGAAATCGAGCAGGTAGGAAGCTACTGCAGTGGTCCAGACTGGAGAGGACAGTGGAGTGGAGTATGTATTGGCAGGGAAGATGAGAGAAGAGGGGAGAGAATGAGAGCTAGTTAGGAGATAAAATCAGCAGCACTTGACGTTGGATAGATATGGGGAAGTGAAGGCTAGGGAGGGGCCAAGGATAACCTTTTGGTTTCAGATTTGTTGAAACTATGGGAATGTAAGATGTCTCCTATCACGCTTGTATAGCAAAAGAAGACAGAATCCCGGAGAACACAGATATTGGAAAGATGAATTAAATAAAAGCCTGTAAGCGGCTGGCATGGAGAAGAGATGGAGAAATAGGAGGAAAATTGGGGGCGTGGCAGCTAGGGGCCAGAGAAGGAGAACCTCTCAGAAAGGAGAGAATGATCAATGGTGTCAAGTGAAGATAAAGCCGACTAAAGAAAATCTGGAAAGTGCCCTTTTGCACCCAGCAACTAGAAGGTCACCGGCAGTGATGTGCTGGTAAACGATTAACGACCATCACCTTGGAGAGAGGGAAAGCCGGATTCCTAGTGCTTGCCAATGTCTGTCGTGTAAAGACTCCCGCCACGGATGATTTTATGCTACCAGCATGATGTCACTGAACGTGGAGTTGGGAAGAGAGACATCAGTCGGCTCACAAGAGCTAGTATGAGCCTGCTCTGGTGGCTCACCTGGGGGATCTTGGAGTAGTTTCAGTGTGGTGGTGCTGGTGGAAGCTGGGCGTCAGAGGCAGGAGTGGAGGGGGAGACAGTGAGCGAGGGTTCTGGTTTCAAGAAGCTTAGCTATGAAGGGGGCGCCTGGGTGGCTCAGTCAGTTAAGCATCTGACTTGCACTCAGGGTCCTGGGATTGAATCCTGCATCTGGCTCCTTGCTCAGTGGGAGGCCTGCTTCTCCCTCTCCCTCCTGGTCTGTCCCTTCCCCTGCTTGAGCTCTCTCTGTCTCTCAAATAAATTTAAAAAGAAGAAGGAGGAGGAGGAGGAGAAGCAGCAGCTGCTTAGCTATAAAAGGAGAGAAGAAAGAGAAAGGTAGTAAGTGGAACCTAAGGTTTGGAGACCAGGATTCCACCATATGGGGTAGAACAAAGGACGAGGAGGCAAGGGAGTTGAGGGTATCAGCAAGAGACTTGGTTGTAGCCAAGGACTATAAAGCCTGGGTTTAATTTAAGGAAATATGGACTTCAGTGTCTGATAGACACACACAAATGGAGGAGGCCTTCAAAGCTCTTCCACAACTACTTTCCTATTTGTCTCTCACCATCGTCGTGTTGTGGTGGCCGTGATTACTGTCTTCTTCATCTAAAAGCTGTGGACACGGGCGCCTGGGTGGCTCAGTCGTTAAGCGTCTGCCTTCGGCTCAGGTCATGATCCCAGGGTCCTGGGATCGAGCCCCGCATCGGGCTCCTTGCTCCGCGGGAAGCCTGCTTCTCCCTCTCCCACTCCCCCTGCTTGTGTTCCCTCTCTCGCTGTGTCTCTCTCTGTCAAATATAAAAAAATAAAATAAAATAAAATAAAAGCTGTGGACACAGAGCATGGAGAAGCCAAGGGGCTCAGAGACTGGACCAACACCGGTCAGTTTTCAGGACACGCTTTTTACCACCACCCGCTGACTCCACATTGACTAAGGGATATTCTGGAAGATGGGGTACTGGGACAAGGACAACTGTTGGGCTTTCCTCAAAATGAGTGTGTTTATTAGCTTGAGACTCGAATACCCTCAGAATGCCCTGGGTCATTGTTTTGGACGGTGTGTTCTTATGTGGCAGTTAGCATAGGTAGACCTCACGTTATTGTGCTTCACTTTATTGTGCTTTGCAGATACTGCATTTTTTTCTTTTTTTTTACAAATTGAAGGTTTGTGGCAACCCTGCATTGAGCAAATCTATTGGTATCTCTGTGGCACGTTTTGGTAATTCTTGCAATATTTTAAACTTCCTCATTATTATATTTGTTATAGTAATCTGTAATCAGTGATTATAACTCACGGAAAGCTCAGATGAGGGTTAGCATGTTTTTGGCAATGAGGTATTTTTTAAGGAAGGTATGTACATTGGTTTTTTAGACATAATGCTATTGCACACTTTGTAGACTCCAGTCTAGTGTAAACATACTTTTACATGTACTGAAAAACCAAAGAACTCATTTGCCTTGTTTTATTGTGTTATTCATTCTATTGTGGTGGTCTGGAACCAAACCCACGGTATCTCCAAGGGGTGCCTGTATTACCAGGCACTGTTCTAAGCATCCAATGAATATTACCTCATTTAATCCTCCTATCAGTGCCGTGAGATAGACATTGATATGACCAACCCCATCAACATTTAATGTGGTTATCTTGTGCTGTACAGTGCCACAAAACTTGGCGGCTCAAAACAGCCCGGTACCAGTATTATTATCTCACATGGTTTTGGGGTCTGACTGGGATCAGCTGAGCATGCCTCTCATGCCGGTGTAGACAGTTGGTAGCCGGTGGCGTCATCTAAAGCCTTGACCACACGGGGCATCCAGGCAGCCCCAGCCCAGCTTAGAGTCAGGGGTGGAGGAATGGACTACACTTCTCAATGGGGGGGTGGGGGGGGTGGGCAGCTGGCACATCCGGGGAGGGAAGGGATAGATAGTGGCCATCTTTAGGGACAAGCTATTCTACAAGAGATAATCCCCAATGAGAAACCCCAGGCACAGAGGAGCTAGATGACTTACCCAAGGTCAGACAGCTGGGATGTGGAGAAGCAGAGTTCGTCCCAGGCAGCTGAGTTCCAGAGTCTGCTGAGAGAGGCAGAAGGGACTGAAGCCCAGTCGCACAGCACACCCTCTCATTGCAAAGCCATGGTGGTTAGGAGCACAGCATTATTCGTGGTAGAACCAGAGCGTTCCTGGAGCGAGCTGTGAAGGAGCTGGGAGAGAGGAAGAAATTCTAAAAATATTTTAAATGGAAGGACGCCTGGGTGGCTCAGTCGGTTAAGTGACTGCCTTTGGCTCAGGTCATGATCCTGGAGTCCTGGGATCGAGTCCTGCATCGGGCTCCTGGCTCAGGGGGGGCCCGCTTCTCCCTCTGACCCTCTCCCCTCTCATGCTGTTTCTCTCTCTCTCTCTCTCAAATAAATAAATAAAATCTTTAAAAACAAGTCAATAAAAATATTTTAAATGAAAATAAATGGGGAGGGTAAATATTGAGTCAAATTTCAAGAACTATCTAAACAAGGCTTTTTTTATGTTGGGGGTGAAAATAGGGTCTTGTGTGGCCTGAGACAAATGGAAGACTTTATACTTTTGCTTGCCTTTACCCAATCAGGAAAGAATAGAAATGTAAGCGCTGGGGGGGGGGGGGGGGGGGGGGGGGGGGGGGCAAGGCAAGGGTTGTATTGGTTTTTTTCCTTATAAGTAATCAAAATCTGAAACTTCTAGTCAGCTGCTCCAAACGGTCAAATATGGGGGGGGAGCCTCTGACTGGGACCAGGGAGTTAGAATCTGAGGTGTAGACTGGCCTCAGACAGGGTCTTCAGGATCCTTCTGTGCCCCTTGCATCATGTCATAGCCCTGAAAGTCCGGGTCATCGCTTACTTTGACACGTCATGGCCCCGCTAATGGAAGAACATCTTCCATTAGGAAGGACATCTAAAGGAAATGACATCTCTAATTCAAAAAGTTTACTCACTTCACAGAAGCAATGGGGTATTGCCACAGAGAAGCTGACTCACCTCCGAGTGGCCCTTTTCTCTCCCAAAATCTGACGACCAGAGACACTGTAAGCTTAGGCACTGTTAATTTCTAGCTTCTTGGTTTTACTGGGCTAAAAGGCCAGGTCCCACCCATTGACTGGAACATGCTCACTATGTGGGTAAATGTGGTTAGTGGAAAGAGCAGCAGGCCATTTCCCAGGTCAGACCCCATCATTTCTGACATTTCTCTTCCTAAAGAGAAATTCAGGGCCGCTATTTTCGTCATCATGATGGGAACCCGCCTCCTCCGCTATTGCTCATGTTGACTGTGGCAACATTCCAGCCACCAGGAACTCCTCACCATCCAGTAGCATCCCCACACCTAAGCAAGAAGGCCCCACCCTGGCCCTCCTACAGAGGATCCCCCCCTCCGGCCCCAGGGGTCAGAGTCTGCAGGGCCAACAGTAAGGTGCCCACCCAGAGTCTGTGCCACTCTGAATACTCAGGACCACCCAGAGAATTCTCTACCCACTTGCAGGGTCTGCTCAGGCCTCTTCCCTGCCAGTGTCACTCCCCTTGGTCCCAGGGATGGGCAAGGGGCAGGTGTTTGCAGGCGATGGGGACGGAGTCTGGGATCCGTGTGTGCTGAGCCTGAGGCCCCCAGCATAGGGGAGGGAGCAGGGTGGAGAGTAAGAAAGCACAGGGGGAGGACCTGGGCCCAGCTCTTCTTGTGCTTCTCCCTCCGGTCTGGAACACCCGAGCCTGGGAATTCTAAATCCAAACCTGGCTTCCCGGATGGTTATGAAGGTGTGTTTACCAAAGAAAGAGAAGAGAGCATATTCAATTTAAGAGCTATTCACCTGATTTCTAACTTTTAAATGTTTAGACATATGATCTACTACTGTTGACCCTTGAACAGCACAAGTTTGAACTGTGTGGATCCACTTATATGCAGATTTTTAAAAATAAATACAGTACAGTACTGTGAACATATTTTCTCTTTCTTATGGTTTTAACATTTTTCTCATTTACTTTATTATAAGAATACAGTATATAATACGTACACACCATATGTGTTAACTGACTGTTTCTGTTGTCAGTCAGGCTTCTGGTCAACTGTAGGCTATTAGGGGCTAAGTTTCTGGGGAGTCAAAAGTTATACACAAATTTTTGACCCTGCAGGGCAATCAGCACCCCGATCCCTGCATTGTTCAAGGGTCAACTGCATAGGCCTCCATCTGAACACTTGCCTTCAACCCTGTAAAAGTTTGGGGGGCTAGCACCACTCCCTAGAGTGTCTGGCTTTTCATCACACTATGTCTGAGTTCCAGTTCCTGGCAGTATTGAAATGTCCATCCCTTCCCCCCCGCCCCCAACTCCACCCCTATCCACAGTCATGAGCAGGTCTCAATGCGCAGTTCCAAAGCCTCTTCTAAAGCTTCTTCCCGGAGGTGTTTTGTGAGACAGACCCTCAGACGTCAGCTTGCCTTTGCCTCAGTGCCCCCACAGCTCTCTGGCAACACCCTCTTTCAATCCCACGTCTGCTCTCGGACAGCAAGCTCCTCCTCTTATTTAGCTACACTTCCAGCATCAGCACTGCGGTCCCAAACATGAGTCATCTTCTGAGAGTAGTGATTCTCCATTCCAGGGTCACAAACCATCACAGTGCATCTGGGAAGGAGGGTTTTCCCAAGATGTGGGACTTTCAGTGCTTAAACCAGGTCAGTCTTGGGGAAACCGGGATGACTGGTCACCCTAATGGGGAAGAGGTTCTCCAGGACGGGAAGGGGCATCAGCAGCCACAATAGAAGTAGAACTAAGTGGCCAGTTTTAGTTTGAAACAACTAATGGGATTGTCAGCTTTCTACCGCCTCTGCCTGAGAAGTGAGGAAACATCTAGGCCACACAGGAAGCTGGCCAGGCTGTGCAAGTCTGGGCTGAGAGAATGGAGGGGGCAACCATGGGGCCCAATCTCCAGAGTCCTACTAAAAGGCTTTAATTATTTCACAGAAACTCCCTCTACTCTCATTTCTCTGAAGAACCTCCTGGGGAGCTTCCAGCTTCCCCCCTCGGAAGCGTTCATAGAGTCCACTTTGAGAATAAGTGATGGTCTGTCCCAGGCTTCCCCACCAACCCCCATCTGTCCTGCTAAGTGTGATGGACAGCTCTGGGTTTTCCTGCTGAGTCCTTTTCTATTTTGATGGTGAAAGCACTTGAATTTCTTTTAGAAATCTCCTCTCACTCCCTCTTTCTTCAGCCCCACCTTCAGACCTGACGGATCAGGTTGGGGGTGGCTGGTGGGTGGGAAACACGGGACCTGGTGCTAGTCTACTGTATTTCTACATCTCAGCGCAAGAACAAGGAAACTGAGCCAGGACCTTCTCGACTGCCATGGAGAGAACAGTTGGCCTTAAGCAAAGCTGGATGTCAGGGCTCCGTTCTGAGGTTCCTGGTAGTCTGGACTAACATAATTCAAATTCTGAGCTTTCTCAAGCAAAAGTCACGAGAATCATTGTGCTCTGTATTAAATGCAAACTAAGCAGAAGTGCTTCTGTCTTCAGGGTCTCTTGTCGCTTAGACAAAAATGGGATGTGGGAAGGAAACAAGAACCTAAAATGGGTGGATGACAGTTGGAACCAGGAAGCCCCTCACCTCATCTCTAGGTCCCCTTCATGCTCCTTCTTGCTCCTTTATTCGTTCTCTCTGTGCTCCCAGCCTTCTCTGCCTCTCCCTGGCTGCCGTGCACGATGCTGGCCCGCCCGACAGGACCTCATGGGCAGTGGCCCTCAGATGCTGACTGCCTGCCATCCCTGGGTGCTAATTGCCAATTTCTGGAAAAGGATATCTGATTCCTGCCTTCCCCCCACCCCCCCACCCCCCATTGAAGACATTGGTTCCCTTGGTCAGTTTAGTCTGGATTTAATTAGCTCTGATTAAAGGGACCGAGCCCTGTTAGGAGATGGCTGCAGAAGCTTCACCCTGGGGGCAAAGCCGGCATTCAGAGGAGGCAGGGCGGGCTGGGAGAGGTCCTCAAGTGCCCACCATGTGGTCCTGCAGGGACTAGAGCTGCTTCATCAGTAACTGCAACAGCAGGAGCCTCGAGACCTGTCATGATGGCTTCCAACCTTGCTGTCCCAAATCTCCCATGACAGATGTACCTGGGCAGTTGTAAAAAGGTCTGCCTGGCTTTGAGGAGGACTTAGGCCTTGTCCCACACCAACATTTCACATGGATTTGTGGGTGACATGGCATGTAGCAGTGTAAAGGGTGTGATTTGGGTAGGTATTTGTAAAGGATGTCTCACCCCCCTCCACACACACACACACACACACACACTACACATTAAAAAGTAAACTTGCTTTGACAGTGTTTTCCCCTCACCCTGCCAATTTGCAAACATGTTCTTCAGAAACATTATAAACTTGTTTATGCAAAACTTGTTTTTGAATGCATTCTTTTTGAAAAAATATGTGTTAAAAAAAAGAAAACCTGTTTATATGTGGAAGGCGAGTAATGTAAACAAGCTGTCAGCCTTTGAGAGCACGCGGCTGGAGGCGAGGGTAAGATCTCTGCCTACACTGCCGCCTGCTGTAACCTCCAACCCCCTAGTAGAAGTTTTAGCATGAAAACCCAGTCTTCCCTCTGCTCGATAAGCATCAATCTCCCGGCTTCTCTCTCAAGAACACTGAACCAGACTCGCACCCCCACCACGGAGGGACTCCCACCTTTGTGCAGACCGGAGGGAAAGTCTTGCCAGCAGAGGTCACTGATGCTCCAGCTTAGGATTTAGCAGCCGCCGAGGCAGGAAGGCTATCCCAATAAGGTTGTGCCCACCCCGCTTCTTGCTCCCGTCCATTAACTTGCTCCCTGCTTAGCCTATTGAAGGAAATAACCGTCAGTGTTGCAGTAACAAAGTGTGTGCATGCTAGCAACAGTTTTTCTCAGTAGTACCGACCCTTTCACATCCCCAACCTGTGAGTCTTTAGTTTGACATTAAGGGAATTCTCGGGATAAGACAGGCAATAATCTGAGACACAGAACATCAGGTGCTGCTTCAACCCTGGATTGTACCTGACCAGGTGTAGCCCATTCCATAAACTAGTTGTATCTGCTTCTTGCCTGGATTACTGGGAGGTGACCCCCACCACACGTGGAAAGTCGCCTATAATGTAGGGACAGGTGCTGTGGTCTGGCATGGAGTAGTGCAAGCCAGTGGGGGGGGGGGGGGGGGAGAAGGTGCCTGTGGACTGCCCGCAAAGAATGAGAGGCATTTAGGAGCCACCTATGGGCCCAGAGCTTGCCGTGGACCACAGCTGCATACCTCGGACCGACTTGCCAGCGTTCTGCAGTGGCAAGAGATGCTACGAGGGCGCATCTGTCCACTAAGGGTGGAGGGGAAGAAACTGCATCTGTGGGATGGGAGAGAGAGTAGTAGGGCACCTAAAAACCATCGAATTGCCATATGACAGCGCCCACCTCATATACGAAGATGCTGCCAAACTCAGAGGCCAAGTGAGAATACCACCTTCTCAGGCCACTGGGATGCGTAGCCCGTTCTCCACCCAGGCAGCCAGGGGATTGCACCTCACAGCACTGGGCAGCAGATACGCGACGGTCCTGGAAAACCGGAAGGAGGTACAGGGGCACGGTGGCAGCTGGGAACCCCACGCGAAGGTAAGGAAGCTGCCCGCCGGCCTGGGAAGAGCGCTGAGGAAGAAGCATGTGACCTAGGCCTAAGCCAATCAGTTGCATTTCCGCAGTCACCGTGATTGGCTCAGCAATGTGCATGGGACCCACTCAGAGCCAATGAGACTTAAGATTCCTGGGCATGCTCTAAGAGAGGTTTGTTCTGCCCGCTCGACTTGGGGCTGAAAAGATAGTGTGGAAGTGCTGCCTTTTTTTTTTTCTTTTAAGATTTTATTTATTTATTTGAGAGAGAGAGAGAATGAGCGGTGGGGAGGGGCAGAGGGAGAAGAAGAGAGAAGAGGACTCTCTGCCAAGCAGGGAGCCTGACCTAGAGCTCCATCCCAGGGCCCAGGCCAAAGGCAGACACTCAACTGACTGAGCCACGTAGGCATCCCTCTACTGCCTTCTTGTTAGCAGGAGGGAAGACCTGAGCTTTGTGGAGCCATCTTGGAGCTCCTGAGTTGATAACTGATACAGTGGAAGAACCTTGAGGTAGGTGGAGGGAAATTGAGTGCTGATGGCACTGTTTGAGCCCCAAATCCAGCCATACCTGAAGTTAATTTTACTCCTGGGTTTTCCGGGAGCCAACAAATTCCCCCTGTGCTCATTGGAACTGCGCTTCTGTGCATCCTGGGGTGGGAGAGATGAGGTAAGTGTTCTCTGAGCCACTGCTGACATCTGATACTTCTGGGATTCTTTGTATTGAGTTTGACCTTCTACTGAGGTTGAGATAAACCCAATTGGCCAAGGCAAGCTGTTCCAGCTCAAAAAGCCCCCCCAAAATACTATGAAGCCATCAAAAAAAGAGAGAGAGAAAGAAATCTTGCCATTTGCAGTGACATGGATGGAACTAGAGGGTATTATGTTAAGCGAAATAAGTCAATCAGAGAAAGACAATTATCATATGATCTCACTGATAGGTGGAATTTAAGAAACAAAACAGGACCATAGGGGAAGAGAGGAAAAAAACAACAAGACGAAACCAGAGACGGAGGCAAACCATAAGAGACTCTTAATCCTAAGAAACAAACTGAGGGTTGCTGGGGGGGAGAGGGGCGAGGGGATGGGGTAACTGGGTGATGGACATTAAGGAGGGCATGTGATGTAATGAGCATTGGGTGTTATATAAGACTGATGAATCACAGGCCTGTACCTCTGAAACCAGTAATACATTATGTTAATTAATTGAATTAAAATAACAAATGTTTTAGAAAGTCCTCTGAAGCTTGTCCTTTACAAACATCCAGACCATTCTGAATCTTTGTGACCATTCCTGACCCCAGAGTGGGAGCCAACAACTTCAAGGCATGAATCTGAACTCTAAGATCAACACAGAGATACCAGCATTCCTATCGTGTATCACCTACAGAAAGCAACACACTTTCAGAAGATCTCATTGACACTGAAGTTAAAACTTCAACTCTAGATTTAGAAGAGCTTCTGGTAGGAGAGAGATGAGAAACTAATTGAATCGTTCCCATAATTACTAATTTAAATGTGTAAAGTATCACTGGTTTTCCTTTTATTCAAAGTTCTGCCTTTATTCCTTTCTTTAAGTGGTGGTAAAAATATCTAGGGGCGGGGCGGGTGTGGGTGCTGACTGGCTCGGTCCGAAGAGGTTGCTGCTCTGGGTCATGAGTTTGAGCCCCACTTTCGGTGCAGAGATTACTTAAATAAATAAACTTTAGAAAGAATTATCCAGGGTCATTTCTGCTTTTGTTCCTTTTTGGATCTTTTTTTTTTAACTGAAGTTAAACATACCCACAGTACAGTGCACAAATCTTAAGTGTACACCTTGATGGATTTAGCATATGGAAAACAAGTGATCTGTTCTCTTTGTGTCTGTGTCCTCATCTGTTAGGTGACTGTTAGTGAGGCAGCAATTCTCAGAGATTTCTTCCAAGCCAATGACCCCGTTCTGGATGTTGTCATGGAATAGCGCCTCTATCCCTGTTGCGGCGTGTCTTTTTCCACACACCTGATGCCGTGGCTCTGCATGGTTGGCCCCAGATAAATCTTTGTTAGGCTGTTTCCCAGGACTGCCTCTGACACTACCTCCAGAAGCGCCCAGCTTTGGGAGCAGGAGGCTGTTGACCAAAGAGCCCACGGCCCACAGCACGGCCGCAGTCATCATGGTGAGCACGGCGCCTGGCTCAGGCGAATCGGAAGCCATCCCCACCACAGCGGTAAGTGAGCACATGACGAAGGGTTAGTAGATATTTACTGGATGGATGGACGAGTGGATGGATCTCAATTCCAAATCCTTCAGGGAGACAAAAAGAACTAAACAAAGAAGAAAGCTGGTTCTCAGGTAATCAGGCTGTTGTCTTGACAGGAAAGAGGATTCCCTGGCCACCCAGCCTGATGCATATTGTTCAGATCAATCTCCAGTTTCACTGCAGTGTAACCGCGCAATCAGACTGCTTGGAAATCCTCTGGAGTCAGCATCTTGCTTTAAGCCGTAAGGAAACCAGAGCATTTATAAATTGTTTGCCGAAGGGTTTGTTTTATGCCTGATAGTGTTAGATCGGCTGGGGAAAAAGCATGTGTATCAGTTAAGATGCTTTGGACAGCAATCCATCTTGTTAAGGCAACTTAACAAGATGTCCCAAAGTAGGCAGTTCCAAAGCTCAGTTGTATCAACAAGGACCTGTGCCTTTATTCACATCTGTCAACTGTTTATAATACCCATGCTCACAGAAGATGGCCAGAGCACCAGGCCCTCACACGTCCAAAAGCAAGAAGAAAGGGCAGCAGGGTAGCACTTTCTCCCTACTTTTCAGCAGCCCAAATCCACAGGTAGTCAGACCAATCCCTGGCAAGCAGGAAAGGCATGGTTGCAGTAACAGTTATCCTCTGGGATTGAGTCATGGTCACCAATTAACTGTCCAGAATCAGGGCTCTTTGATCATGGAAGGAGAAGACATGAATTATGAGTGAGCAACCAGCGAGTTCTCTATAGCATGGCCCCATTGGCCGTCATTGGCGATCATCCAGGCCAATCCAAATTCAAGGAAATAAATTATTTTTTAACTTTAAATAATCTACTTCCACAGTAAAATTGGATGATAGCCATTGACCAGGCAACCAAGGGCTCTGCATAAAAAGCCCTAGTGGCTTCTAGAGGCCGTTGGTGACAATGAAGGCCTTCTTGCTCTGTTTACCATAGATTCTCTCCAGCAAATGTAGAGACTTGATAAGTGTGTCGGCCTCTTCCTGGGTAAAGGTCACGACTCTCAGAGAAAGCAGCTCATTGTGTGGCCTAGCAGAACAGACATCACTTGTTTTTTCTTAGTAAAACTCAGCAGTCTGGGACCAGAACTGAGTACCCTTCAACTTCCCTTGCCAGCTCCACCTCAAGAGCACACCCACATGAGCCTGGATAAATGGCCCTGTGAGGGAGGCATGTGGGGGTGGGCAATGACCCTGGGAGGGCCAGAGGTTGAGGGCAAGGGGTGATTTCCCAGGAAGTACCAAAAATGTCACCTAAGAGGCTCATGTACTAACAATTAGCCTTTTATTCCCACCCTTTCTCTGCAGTTATGCGGGTAGGACCAAGGCTACCCTGGGACGTACTGTGTGTGTGTGTGTGTGTGTGTGTGTGTGTGTGTGAGATCAGGATTGGTGTGTGTGCATGAGTAGGAGGGAAGTGGCAGGGCCAGAGGTCCAGAGAGTGAGTTGTACCTGTTGTGATTAATTCACCCCCAGGGATCACCCTGAGTCCACACAGTACCACTCTTTTCCCTCCCTCCCAGGTTTGGGAGGAACCCATGGGACCCACTGGTGTATGCTGGATCATTATCACTGTCATGGGCTCTCTTGGCCTCTTTTCTACCTTCTTTGGTGTTCTGCTGTCTCCCTCATACTTTCTCCTTCTGTCCACGTTTGCCTGCAGTACTTTCCCCGAGAACATGATATGTGTTCTACTAGAGGCACTCAAGATCATTTCAGGGACACATAGACAAACATTTTCATAGTGGTTTTTTATAAAGATCTTATTTATTTATTTGACACAGAGAGAGAGATAGAGGGAGAGAGCACAAGCAGGGGGAGTGGCAGGGAGGCAGAGGGAGAGGGAGAAGCAGACTCCCGGCAGAGCAGGGAGCCCAATGCCTGGTTCCCTCCCAGGACCCTGGGATCATGAACTGAGCTGAAGGCAGCCGCTTAACCGACTGAGCCACCCAGGCGCCCCACATTTTTATAGTTTAATGGATATACGGTTATTTTACTCGTCATTACAAAAAACAATTGTTGTATATTGGCCCTGAGAATTCCATTGGTTCTTGAGTTCTTCCTCCAGGAAAAGAGTGTTGAACTCCCCCTAGAGGCTAGAGGAAAACAAGGCCCCGATGGAAGGAATTTAAATGGCATCTTGGAACCTAAAATCCGGTGATTTCACTCTTAAAAAATCATATCTTTGGTCTCCTAATCCAGTGCTTCTCTCTCCATATTATATTTCCGTTAAATGTATCTGGCTCATCTAGAACACTTTCTTTTTTCCTATTAACAAAAATCTTCTTGTAAATTACTCAGTAGAAATAACTGCTTTCTTAAGGACGATGTAGGGAGCTGGTAATTTCTGGTTCTTCCCTGAATTCTCATTCCACTTTCGTCTAAGTCTCTCAACAAATCTCTAAATATCTTTCTTTTAATTTCCTCATCCAGGAAATTACAGGACATTACCGATATTTTAATGAGTTCTTAGTTAAGAATCTCAAAGGTAATAGCTATCTGTAGCCTGGTTTCAAAGAAAGTTGAATTGAAATTAAATTCCAATGTCCCCAATAAAAAGCTCCATCATATCCAAGATTACATAGCTCACATTTCTGTGCCAATCTTTTTTATAAATTCCTCTTTTCTCATTGCAGACCCAATGTAACTGAGACATCTAGTGTCCAGTCCTAAGAAAAACAAATTTCTACTGATTGTGATTTTAAAGAATTCACCAAATCTGTTTTATGGTAATTGTGAGTAAAGCTATGAATTTCTCCCCCTCCGCCCCCCCCTTAATTTCAGAAAACTTCTTCATGGTGCTTTCTGGGCTTAACCCTCTTCCAGGTGAAAATTATTTTCATATCACAGATGCTCACAAAAGGTTTCCCAAATTGAATGTTCTTGTTACAACAGTGTTGCCATTCACATGGATAAAATCCATCCCTTGAATCCCATCCCTCCTCCTCCGACTTTTAAAGCAGTTGGCCCAGATAGAAATTGCCTCTTTAACAAACAAACAAACACCCAAAAGCACAGAACTTGGAGGGCTTCCAGGTTGGCAAACATAGCCGTGCAGGGAGAGTGGTGCGTGCCCAACGAGGACATGCAAGCTTCATGCCCTTTTTTCTGAACCTTGCGCTAAGTATCTCTTCCATTTGGCTGTTCCTTAACTATACCCTTTTATAATAAATAGTAATCTAGGGGCGCCTGGGTGGCTCAGTTGGTTAAGCGACTGCCTTCGGCTCAGGTCATGATCCTGGAGTCCCTGGATCGAGTCCCACATCGGGCTCCCTGCTCGGCAGGGAGTCTGTTTCTCCCTCTGACCCTCCCCCCTCTCTCTCATTCTCTCTCTCTCAAATAAATAAATAAAATCTTTAAAAAAAATAAATAAATAGTAATCTAGTTAAGTGAAAAGAAAATGTCTCTCTTCTTCAGTGGCATTTGAGTCTAAGGTCATGCCTTGTTTCTGGATTTCTAGTCACTAAGTATGTACATATAAACAAGATATTTCAATTATTGTGTACATATACAAAATATATGTATTATATAAAATATGTCTTATGAACTATAAAATCATAAAATATTTTTATAATATAAAATACATAATATATAAATATATATGCAAATAACATATTCATTTTATCACATAATGAATAATATTTTCATACCATGATAACTTTAAGTGAAATATATCTTAAATATGACACCAAAAGCAAAAGCAACAACAAAAAATAGATTGGACATCATCAAAATTAAAAACTTCTGTGCTTCAAAGGACATTACCAAGAAGATGAAAACCCTCAGAATGGTGCAAAATATTTAAAAATCATACATCTGATATACGACATATCTAGAATATATAAAGTGCAATTACAACTCAATAATAAAAAGACATATAATCCAATTTTTAAATGGGCAAATGATCTATGCGGACATTTTTCCAAAGAAAAGATACAAATGGCTGACAAGCCCATGAAAACATGCTCAACACCACTAGTCACCAGGGAAATGCAAATCAAAACCACAATGAGATACTGCTTCACATCCACTAGAATCGCTATAATCCAAAAAACAGATAATAACAAGGTTAGGGAGCATGTAGAGAAATTGGAGTCAATTTCAGCAGTGCAGAAATATGCACCGTTGGTGGGAATGTAAAATGGTGCAACTTTTTTGGAAAAAATCGGGCAGTTCCTCAAAATATTAAACATAGAGGGACGCCTGGGTGGCTCAGACAGTTAAGCGTCTGCCTTCAGCTCAGGTCATGATCCCAGGGTCCTGGGATCGAGCCCCACATCCAGCTCCCTGCAGGGAGCCTGCTTCTCTCTCTCCCTCTGCCTGCCGCTCCCCCTGCTTGTCCTCTCTCTCTGTCAAATAAAAAATAAAAAATCTTTTAAAAAAATATTAAACATACAATTACTATAGGACCCAGCAATTCCACTCCTAGGTATATACTCAAGAGAAATGAAAGTATATGCTTGCACACAGACTTGTACACCAGTGTTCATGGCTGCATAATTCATAATGGCCAAAAAGTATAAACAACCCAAATGACCATCAACTGATGAAAGGATAAATAAAATGTGGTGTAACCACACTGCAGAATATTATTCAGCCATACGAATGAAGTAATGATGCATGCTACAACATGGATGAACCTTGAAAACATGCCAGGTGAAAGAAGCCAGACACAGATTACATAATGCATGATGCCATTTATATAAAGGGTCCAGAGTAGGCAAATCTTTAATGATAGAAAGTAAATTAACGATTGGTTAGGGCTGCTTGGGGGGAAATGGAGAGTGACTCCTAAGAGGTATGGGGTTTCCTTTTGGAGTAAGGAAAATGTTATAAAATTGATGGTGATGGTGGTTGTAGAACTGTGATACTAAAAAGCATTGAATGACACACATTAAGTGAGTGAATTGTATGGTGTACAAATTGTATCTCAATAAAACTGTTATAAAGAAGTTAATTAGAAGTAGTAATATATTTTTAAATAATCAGCAAAATTATTTTTAAAATGCACAGTAACCCATACCCTGAAAATCTTTGTCACCTTTATTTCTACCCGTCTTGCAAAGGCTAAGGCAACCTCCCTGAATGTCTCTACAAAGGAATTTGTAGGGATTACTGCTGAAGTTAATCCTAGACTGTAGCTCCTTCAGGTGAAAATAAAACTCATTTATTCTAGAAAGAAGAAACCAAGTTCTCTACTTCGGAGGGAGGAAAGACCTCAGAAATAAATCAACCAATCACATTAAGTAGAAAAAGGACGTGAGAAAGGTGAAGAAATTAGAAACCACACTATGGCCTTGGCCAAGCCATGTTAACTTCTCTGAGCCCAGCTGCTGCCTCTGTTAATGGGAATAATCACCTTGCACACAGATTTCACACCACGTTACCACAGGGCTGTTGCAAAGGTCAGAGGATTGTCTGCCAATAACGGTGACTTACTGCCCCAGTTTGCCAAGTTTCCCAGTTTTGAAACCAACGTAGTCCCCAGAAAACCTGGATGAGTTGGGTATCTCACTACCAATTGAATATTAACGTCCAAACTAGATTTTGGAGCACGGAAAGAAATACACATGTTAACAGGTGTCTAAATCAATATTCAGTTCATTTAAGTTAGAAAAATGTAAGCATAAAGTCACCTATAAACACAGTTGTTTTATTCATAAATATATATGTTCAAAAGTATAAAAATAATAATTTTCTCCCATCTTTGAACTAATGTTCATTAACATAAATTTAAAAGATTATGTTCCTCTGTCAAGTAACTATTTATATAAATTGACCTAACTAAATACCCATAAACATTTAAAACATTTACAAATTTCATGTCAGAGGCTCTCAGACATTTCAGTTATCCCATATAACTGTTATAAATTAACAAACAAGGGGCGCCTGGGTGGCTCAGTCGGTTAAGAATCTGACTCTTGGTTTTGGCTCAGGTCTTGATCTCAGGATTGTGAGATGGAGCCCCACATCAGGCTCTGTGCCTAGCTCGTCGTCTGCTTAAGATTCTCTGTCTCCCTCTCCCTCTTCCCCTCCCCTCTGCACACTCCTTCTCTCTCTCTCAAATAAATAAATAAATCTTTTTAAAAAATTCAACAACCAAAATCTTGCTAAATCCAAACAATCATCAAAACTAAAAGGCAACCT
This sequence comes from Phoca vitulina, assembly GCF_004348235.1. Classification (NCBI taxonomy): domain Eukaryota; kingdom Metazoa; phylum Chordata; class Mammalia; order Carnivora; family Phocidae; genus Phoca; species Phoca vitulina. The sequence continues at coordinate 15,987,834 of NW_022589713.1, read as the reverse complement.
ACAGAATGGGAAAAGATATTTGCAAATGACATATCAGACAAAGGATTAGTATCCAAAAAATACAGAGAACTTACACAACTCAATAACCCCCAAACAAATAATCCAATTAAAAAATGGGCAGAAGACATGAACAGATATTTCTCCGAAGAAGACATACAGATGGCTAACAAATACATGAAGAGACGTTCATCATCACTTACCATCAGGGAAATGCAAATCAAAACTACAATGAGGTACCACCTCACACCTATCAGAATGGCTAACATCAACAACACAAGAAACGACGGGTGTTGGTGAGGTTGTGGAGAAAAAGGAACTCTCATGAACTGTTGGTGGGAATGCAAACTGGTACAGCCACTCTGGACAACAGAAGGGAGGTTCCTTAAAAAGTTAGAAATAGAACTACCTTATGCAATTGCACTATTGGGTATTCACCCAAAAAATACAAAAACACTAATTCAAAGGGATGCAAGCACCCCTGTTTATAGCAGCATGGTTGACAATAGCCAAGATATGGAAGCATTCCAAGTGTCCATCAATTAATGACTGGATAAAGATGATGTTGTAGGTATATACAGTGGAATATTATTCAGCCATAAAAAGAATGAAATCTTGCCATTTGCGATGACATGGGTGGAGCTAGAGAGTATTATGCTAAGCGAAATAAGTCCGAGAAAGATGAATACCATATGACTTCATTCACGTGGAATTTAAGAAACAAAACAAATGAGCAAAGGGAGAAAAAAGAAAAATCAAGAAACAGACTCTTAATTATGGAGAACAAACTGATAGTTACCAGAGAGAGGCGGGTAGGGGAGGAGTGAAACAGGTGATAGGGATTAGACAGTGCACTTGTGATCAACGGATGAGGTATGGAAGTGTTGAATCACTATATTGTTCACCTGAAACTAATATAACACTCTATGTTAACTAATTAGAATTAGTTAAAAATAAAAAATTAGTTAAAAAAAAATATTTGCTAGAAAAAAATCTTGCTAAATCCACCAAAAAGTAATAATACATTAAATAAAACTTATTGATGTAGTAAATTAAATTTACTTAACATTCAAATTCTGTTTACAAACTTAATTATATTATCTTAGTTTCTAATTAAAATCTCTTAATTATCCAATAGAATAAATAACAAGCAGATTATAATGATTATACAACTTATATTTTCTTTAAGATTTTATTTATTTATTTGAGAGAGAGAGGGCAAGCACAGAGGGAGAGGGAGAAGCAGACTCCTTGCTGAGCAGGGAGCCCGATGCAGGACTTGATCCCAGGATCCCGAGATCATGACCTGAGCTGAAGGCAGACACTTAACTAACTGAGCCACCCAGGTGCCCCATATAACCACTTATATTTAACTCTAGTGTCTAATAGTATGAACTGTTGGTGGGAATGATTTACTTTATCATGCCCCAACTTTTTTCTCTATCTTCCTGCAAAGGTAGTTTATCCAAACCAGTTGCAGAGCTGCAATCTCAAATGAGAAGATGAACCCAGGACCCAGGATGCCCTCCACTGAGATGCTAACTCAGCACCGTTAATATTCTGAGTCTCCTTTTAGAGTATGCGACTGTCTAAGCCCGTGTGTTCCTTTCCCCAATTTTTACCTTAATCTCTTATGTAACTTTCAATTTTCTGATTTGAATTAAAGAGATACTGAATCCTATTTATAATCAGCCAACCTGTTGGTAAACAATCCTGGTTTACAGTGAAGAGATTTTTTTCCCTTCTCTAGTATCTGCCTTAATTGTCTTGTTTTCAAGTATTTTGAAACTTCTTGATGAACAATATTATAGGAGATACCCTTTAGAACATTTAAAAGCTTTGCAATATAAGGAAATAGAGACTTATAAATGTTACTGCCATTATTATTTGGTCAACGTTGATTACCTCCTCTATATCAATTCTTAATAAATACTGACTTGAATAAGATGTAAGGAGGTAGGGGAGCCTGGGTGGCTCAGTAGTTAAGCAGCTGCCTTCGGCTCAGGTCATGATCCCAGGGTCCTGGGATCAAGCCCCGCATCGGGCTCCCTGGTCAGTGGGAAGCCTGCTTCTCCCTCTCCTTCTCCCCCTGCTTGTGTTCCCTCTCTCGCTGTGTCTCTCTCTGTCAAATAAATAAATAAAATCTTAAAAAAAAAAAGATGTAAGGAGGTAAATCAAAATTCTATTCATTGTATTTTGAGAAATGGCTAGATAATTCTAACAGTTCATCTGGAAGAAAAAACAAACAGGAATAGGTAAGAAAAGTTTCAAAGGGAATAGTAATGAGGAAGACTTAGATATTAAAAGTTATTAAATAGTTATTGTGGTCAAATATATGTGGTATTGGCACAGTAATTGACAGGCTGCTTAAGGGAACAGAAATGTGGGGTGCCTGGATGGCTCAGTGGGTTGAGCATCCCACTCTTGGTTTCCGCTCAGATCATGATCTCAGGATGGTGAAAACAAGCCCTGCATTGGGCTCTGCCCTGAATGTGGAGCCTGCTTAAGATTCTCTCTCCCTCTCTCTCTGCCCCTCCCGACTGTTTGTGCGCATGCGCTCTCTCTCTCTCAAAGAAAAAAATTTTTTAAATAAAAAAGGGAACAGAAATGAAAGTCATAAAATTGGTAATTACATATAAGATTATGTAGTTTACAACAAAAGAAGGAACACAAACCAATGAACAGTAAATGGTCTATAAAACAAATGGTGTTGAGATTATTGCCTATCTGGGGGAAATGTGAAGTTTGGTTCCAACAATATGCTAAAGTAAATTTCAAATGAATTAAAGAGTACAATGGAAAAAATAAAATTAGACAAACAAAATAAAAACTAAGTGCATCTGTATCTGATCTTTAAACAGAAAAGATATTTTCAGCCCAAAAATGATGACAACAATTATCACAAAGGATAAGATTGAGGATGGATCCATAAATATTGACAATTTCTATGTGATGAAAATACTACAAACAAGGCCACACACACACACATACAAAGTAGAAATATCAGTACATCATATATAGACACAAGAAGAAAACATGCTCCCTTTCCCATCTCTCCAAATAAAAGGATCATATAGAGGTTCCATTTCTGTTATGGAACCAGGAGACAGAAAAGGAAAGAAAAGACAAAATATCAAATACCAAAACACAGAACTTTAAAAAAGAGTTTGGGAATCTGTCCACGAGTAGAGCTACACAAGCCAACAATTCCACTTTAATACTGGCATAATAACCCACTGAGAAGAGACCACGGGTACTCAACATCATTCGAGTCAATAAGCTTTTCTCCTAAAATGAACAAATAGGCCAAGGTGTGCATACACATTTGACATATAGTGTTTAAAAATATGTGTCCCTATGAAGCATAATTAGTAACATCTTTGGCCAAGATTCTGTTAACCATTATGTTCATGCTTTTCCAGCATAATAACAGATGTTTACAATAATGACTGAGGAACTGCATGTTGTTGAAGTTTCTGTCCAATAATCTATCAATGAAAGTGTTGCCACACCATCACTGTCGAATGTACTTTCTATCACAAATATTTGTGTCTGCGAGTGACTCATGCGTAGCACACAAGGTAATTTTATTAATTGTTCCATTCCCTGACTACAGTTTATTACAGAAGATTCCTTTATCTGAAGTGTAGACAATGGCATTAAACACAGCTACTATTTAAGAGAGAAAAGGTAAGAAAACAGTAAGTTTGGCCTCGGAAATGCAGCCAAATTTAAAAATGCAAAACATTGTAAAATGCCGGAAAAGATCCTGGATCAGCAAAAGTTAGATAGGACTACCATACGTTTACTTGTAAAGAGCTATGTCATTGGGTAAAAAGCCAGATGTTGTGTTTTACCCAACAGGTGGCACTGCGCTAGCACCCTGCCTCAGGAACGTGAGCTGGGGAGAAAGGCTGCCCCAACCACTGAGACCACTTCCTGGAGCAGTGATCACGGGATCCAGTATTCGGCTGTGTTTGATTGTGGCCTTCGAGAACCTCACTCCGTCACAAAACATAACACAGGAGCCCACACAAAGAGACACTTAGCAAAGTGTACTTGATGAGGATGATTCTAATCATTCTTCCTAGAGGTAAATTCATTTATGCATTCACTCATTTACTCCGTCAGTAAATATTTACTGAGTACCTATCATAGATCGGGCCCCAGGCTTGGTACTGGAGATATAATAGTGAAGGACCCTTTTCTTTTGGACCTTATGGTCTAGCGGAGGAAACAAACATTACTGAAATGCTGACATTAATGAAATAATTACTTACTATAGTAAGTGAGCCAAAGGAAACATACAAACCATATAAAGATACAGACATTAGGACAAGGTGAATTAAGACAGAAAGAGTGCGTCAATAGGAACTAAGCTCTGTACAGAATAAGACAGGAATTGTCTAAAATGTTAAAACCTACCCTGTGCATATCTATTACGTTATTGGGAGTATCTGTGACTCTCTTAAAAATCACCCCTGCCATGGTAACCAACAGACACAATAACCAACAAACAGAGAAAAAGTGCCCCATTCAGCTCCCATGAAATGTTACACTGAAGCAAAAGTATGGATGGCCTCCATCCTTTCTCTCCAAAATCCCTTTCCTTCCTCTAGCCCCTCTCCCTCAAAGTGCAGTAATTTCATCAGAGACTGCACATAACCTATAACTTCAATTTCCCAAATACGGTTTTTCTTCATGGCAGTTCCCTTCTCATGAAGCAGCCAGAAACTCTAACTCTCTCAAAGCTGACATTCTAGTTTCTCACCCTGTTACTCAAGGATCTCCATGACATGCTCTAAATTCCTTTCAGTCCCACTCCCCACTGGCCCCTGTGCAAATCCAGTGGGCAAAGAAGTATAACCACCACCCCTGGAATAGACATTGCCTATCTCTCTTTCCTGCCTCTGTTCCATGCCTTTCCCTCATGCCATTCCTGGCCACTGAAGTGGCTTTCTCTCTTGTCAATAAACGATGCCTTCCTTAAAACAAAATCACCAACTTTTTAGGTGTTAAAAGTCCTTTTAAAAAAAAAAAACAAAACATTGATGATATAAATAGTGGCTTGTTTCTAACATTTTGCTTGGCAAAATAAAAAGTCGATAACCCTACATTGGTCCTCACATTAAAAACATTCTATTACATGGATCTTTTGACTTGTAGAGTCAGAGAAACACAACCCTACAAAGAAGTCTCCCTTTGCAAGGCCTGGCCTGACTCCATTTGAGAGAAAATGGGAGGACTGTCCGAGGCCTGAGGGCTCTGTGAGTTCAGGCCAAGAGACACCGAGGATAGCAAAGAGCCCTTTCTCCTCTCTGTTAAGATTTGCCCTCAGAATTCTGGTTTCCTGTCTGAGGACCTACGTCTTCTTCCGGCCATTCACTGGACAGATGCCGTCTACCCACAGGGCTGCGGTCTCAGCCTTGCAGGCCTCAGTGGAACGACCACATCAGAACATGACGTGGTAGGAAGAATTATCAATGTATATAATGGTGATAATAGATTTTTGAAGTATCCAAATATGCCGCTTTCTCTTATATTTCCTTATGCAGACCTCCCTCGGCCCCCATACTTCCCGAGGTTTCCAGTTGCCTCAGGGAGGCTTAGGATTGTTCCAGGAGGAATGGAAAGGAAAAGAAAGGGAAAGTTAAGTATCAGCTTCCAAATAAGATTTTTGAAATTTTCATGATCTTAAAAGCTAGACTTTGTAAAGAGAAAAGATGTTCTAGATTCTTTTCTCTCTCTTGTTAACATATCAAAAGCCAATTTGATCGTAGAGTTTTACATAGGGAAGTCCTGGAGTAAACAGGAAGAGAAAGAGGAACGCCCACCCTATCAGTTCTAGTGGACTATCTAGGAAAAAAAGGGAGACAGAGGTAGCGGAGGCCTCAGAGGTGAGCCTAATCTCCCTTCTCTGGATTCCACCCAAAGCAAGGTTTGTGAAGTAGGTGGAGGAAAGGTGGAGGGTTTCTGAAGACTTCATCTTTGGAACTCTGGGAGGGCCTGGCTTCGCAGGTCGGCTGGCACCACCCTGGGAGTGGCTACCTCAAGTTTTAACTCAACAGCATAGCATGATCCGGCTGGTAGAGAAGTAGAATAGAATTTCCTGGGCTGTCTCCAGGACCAGTATGGAAGAAATTGGACCAACGAGTTTCCATCTGCTCCAGCGAACAGGCCTGGAAAGTCGCTGAGTTGAGAGCCAATGGGCCTCCACAGAGAGGCCAAGGAAAAGGTGAATCAGCAGTAAGACTGGGGGTGGACACCCTAGGCAGGAGCCAGATGGAGGCTGTGGGGTCTGCAGCAGCAGCCAGAGCAGAGGCTGAGTCATCACGGAGCACAAGCAGGCCTTCCAAGGCAGGAGAGACCAGACCGGAGGGACTGTAGTTACAACCTCAGTGTTGCTCACAGAACTTCCAGGGATGGGTTGGATACAACCCAGGGAGTGTCCAGACCACCCACCCACAGCAGAAATCAACAAAGATGTAGAAGATTCTTCATGGACCTGAGGATCCTATCTTTTCTCTGTCCCTGCAGGGTCTTTTAGCCACAGCTCCACCAAAAATCCAGACACCATCTTGAAAAGACAAAAAAGAAGGATGCAGATACCTAAGAGACTAAGCATGTTTTTACCTCAAGAGAAGGACCATTTACCTAAAATGTCTATTTAAATTGTGTGCCAGAATATTTTTCTCTCTCTTCAGTGGTTGGAGGCTCACAAGGAAGACAAGAACTATTTTAGAGAAATGAAAATGCTGCATCTTCTTTGCACATTTGTGAGGAGGGTGAAAAAAATCTGCAACCCTTCACACATATGAGTGTTGCCAGCTTTTCCCGGCCTCCTCCCGTTGCTAAATTTGGTGCTGCTTAGCTGCTCAGTTCCTCCCATCCACCCACACCCAACTGTGGAGAAGAGCTTGGAGGGTCCAGACCAGATCTTTGGGACTTTCACTGCAGAATCAGGGGGATGAAAGGGGGAATAGAAATGGTATAAGCCACACGGGTAGATCACAAGGAGAAAGAATAAAAAGCAAACTCCTCTTGCAAGAGGCCATGGAGAGCAGGGAGCGTGGATGTGTTCAGAGGCATCGTGTAGGACAGGGAGATGGAGGGAGAGGATGGGCGGATGGGAGAGTTCACTATTCGTTAGAAAAAAGGTGAGGAATGGAATGGTTGGGTATTAGAGAAGAGGAAAGGGATTTTGGTAAGAGCTGCTCCGGATTGCATCCTTGGATCTCCTTCATATTCCTTGAGATTAAAGGTAGAACTCAGGGGCACCTGGGTGGCTCAGTCGTTAAGCGTCTGCCTTCGGCTCAGGTCATGATCCCAGGGTCCTGGGATCGAGCCCCACATCGGGCTCCCTGCTCCGCGGGAAGCCTGCTTCTCCCTTTCCCACTCCCCCTGCTTGTGTTCCCTCTCTCGCTATGTCTCTCTCTGTCAAATAAATAAATAAAATCTTTAAAAAAAAAATAAAAATAGGGCGCCTGGGTGGCTCAGTTGGTTAAGCGACTGCCTTCGGCTCAGGTCATGATCCTGGAGTCCCGGGATCGAGTCCCGCATCGGGCTCCCTGCTCTGCAGGGAGTCTGCTCCTCCCTCTGACCCTCCCCCCTCTCATGTGCTCTCTCTCTCATTCTCTCTCTCTCAAATAAATAAATAAAATCTTTTAAAAAAAATAAAAAAAAATAAAAAAAAATAAAAAAAATAAAAATAAAAATAAAAAAAATAAAGGTAGAACTCGTCTCAGGACTTTGCTTTTTTGCACGCCACCCCCTCAGGGTCTGATCCACATGGCTGGCAGTTTTTTTGTTTCATTTTGTTTTTATAGATTTTATTTATTTATTTGACAGAGAGAGAGATAGCGAGAGCAGGAACCCAAGCAGGGGGAGTGGGAGAGGGAGAAGCAGTCTCCCTGCTGAGCAGAGAGCCCGATGTGGGGCTCGATCCCAGGACCCTGGGATCATGACCTAAGCTGAAGGCAGACACTTAACGACTGAGCCACCCAGGCACCCCAGGGCTGGCAGTTTTGACAGGTTTACAAATACATGAGCCTGCCATTTTATAGGCAGTGTATTCATGTAGAGCAGGGGTTCTCAACTGGGGCTGATGATGCCTCTCAGAGACCATTCAGCAAAGTCTGGAGACATTTTTGATGATCACAACTGGGGGATGCTGTTGGCCAGACATGATGTCAAACATCCTACGATGCATAGGACAGTCCCCAACAGCAAAGAATGATCCCAGCCAAAATGTCAATAGTACTGCAGGTGAGAAAACCTGACATGGAAAAATGGAGGAAGGGGCAGTTGTTTACCTACATCCTCTCTTCCCAAATACGAATTCTGTTTTTTCATTTTAAACACTTTTTTTCAAGCTTATGATATTAATTCTTCAACAGCACTAAATACATACAGCAATATTAGTCAAATCATAGATTCTGGGTTCCTAAAAACCTTTAAGTTAAGAGAATTCCTATTGAAGAATTCCAGACCCTATGGAAAAATCAAGTTGAATATTTGGAGTTTTCTAGAAAATTCATGAAAAGCCTTAATACATATTTTTATTCTCAATATAAAATACATAAAATTAGGGGTGCCTGGGTGGCTCAGTCGGTTAAGTGTCTGCCTTCGGCTCAGGTCATGATCCCAGGGTCCTGGGATCGAGCCCCACATCGGGCTCCCTGCTCCGCGGGGGCCTGCTTCTCCCTCTCCCTCTGCCTGCCACTCCACCTGCTTGTGCTCTCTCTCTCCTCTTTCTGTTAAATAAATAAATAAAGTCTTTAAAAAAAGGAAAAAGAAAAAGAACTCAGAGATAGGACACAGTGCCAAAGGGAGAATGCCACCAGGCCTGGTCCTAGCAAAAATGCCACCTAAAGTAACTGCCTTTAGATACCCCCACCACTTTGGTGGAGACCTGACCCCTTCCTCCAGTAGCAGCAAATGGCACGCAGGGCTAACAAGTGATGAGCAGTGTCCATCAGGTGATTTATGAATGAATAAGTTGGATTATAAGAGATGGTTTCATATTATCAGCACATAATGTGCAAAAGTCAAACTTGTAACAGCTAAGATCATGCTTTTGGCTTCACTAACTGACAAATGGTACCTTCAACAAATAGGCATCTTCTTTTTTTTTTCCTTTCACAAGAAGCCTGGAGGAATGCAGTTCAAAGCTGGTGCAGAGGCTCAAAGATTTCAGGGATAAGAATTCTCTTGGTCTTTTTGTCATAGTCACAAGACAGCTGTTGCATTTCCGGGCATTGTATCCATTTTCAATGAAAAAGAAGGCAGAGAGCCACAGGGAGAAGGTGTGGCAACAGGCTCATTTATCCTTCTACCAAGAAAAGCAAAAGTCTTGTGGAGCACAAAGAGGACACCCTTTCGTGTCTCCTTGGATCCCGTCACCAACCCTAGCTGCCAGGGTGGTCAGAAAGGCATAGTGGGGGCAGCAAAGAAGAAGGAGTTGGGGAGTATCCGTCGAGTTAACCATAATATAAAACTCTCTTCCAGTTTCCAACCTGGCATCTTAGACTAGCTGGAGGCCCAACGGAAAGTGATAAGAACCAGAGCTAAGAACTGATTTTATGAAAGGTTCTGAGCGCAAGCGGTGCTACTTTGGGGCCTAGGTGGGGAGATGGCCGTTCTTACCTGCTTTGCTGACACCAGAAGCGTTTTGTGAGCTCTGAAGGACAATGTCCTTGACTTGGGCCTTAACATTGCACAGCAGGCACCGTAAAGTGGCGAAAGGCCCTCAAGCTACTTCCTGGGTAGACACAGTGACAGAGGGAAGATAGAGCAGGAAAGGAAAACATAACAAACCCAGCAACCTCCACTCTACCCATGGTGAGTCTAACCGACCCCTTGGGCACTCTTGGAAATAAATAACTGGGGAGAAGTGGAATTACTTGGGCAAGTGGAAGGTGGAGGCAAGATCAAGAACTTCGAGTTAATGACGTTAATAGGACTTTATGTGTAGCCACAAGCTGATATGGCTGCCTGGAGATCAGATCGTAATAGCAAAAATGAAAACAACTTGTGACTTTGAAATCAAAGTTTTGTTGCTTCTACAATAACCCACAAAAAAATGAAGATGTTTTAGTCTAGCCCACTACTGGACAATAGTTCCTGACCCATGAACTTCTGCTCTCCCGGCTACCTCTGCCAAAAATGAGCTGTTTGTGACATACACAGCCCCAGCCCAGGGGGAGGATTGCAAACTCCAGGCCCTGCCTCCTTCCCTTTCTCCTTCCTCATCTGACTTCTGAGATGGTGCCTTTTCTCTGCACCTAAGTTTTCTGCAAAGCCCAGGCTCAGCCCAGTATGGTTATGGGGTCTACTCTGGTTTCCCTTGTGGCTTTTAGATTCAGAATTCTGAGCTCATTTATTAGCAGCTTCTCTGAATAGGCCACCTCATTCATTTGCTCATTCATTCATTCATCATTCATCAAACATTCAGTAAGTGCCTTCTGTGTTCTGTGTTTTATGTGCTCTACAGAGCCGAAGACAAATAAAATATTGTCCAGTCTCTGAGAATCTTAGACTCTCTAGGCACCTCATAAAAGTAGAATCATATGGTATTTATCATTTTGTGACTGGCTTATTTCACATAGTGTAATACCCTCAAGGTTCAGCCATGGTGTACCGTGTGTCAGGATTGCCTTTTGGGGGGGTGGGGCGCCTGGACGGCTCAGTTAAGTGTCCAACTCTTGATTTTGGCTCAGGTCATGATCTCAGGGTCATGAGATTGAGCCCTGCATTGGGCTCCGTGCTCAGCAGGGAGACAGCTTGAGATACTCTCTCTCTCCCTGTCCCCCTGCCCCTCCCCCTACTCATGCACTCTGTCTCTCAAATAAATAAATAAATAAAATCTTTTAAAAAAAAAGAATTACCTTCCTTTTTAAGGCTGAATAATATTCCATTATATGTATATACCACATTTTGCTTATCTATTCATCTGTAATAGACACTTGGATTTCTTCCACATTTTGACTATTGTGAATAATGCTACTATGACCATGGGTGTACAAATCTCTTCAAGACCCTGCTTTCAGTTCTTTTGGGGTACATATCTAGAAGCAGAATTGCTGGATCATAGAGTAATTCTATGTTTGATTTTTTTTAAAACCCATAAGAACTTCTTTTTTATAGACAAAATAAACTGTAATGGTTTAAGTCATTTTCTGACAGTTTTTCTGTTACTTGCAGCCCAAAGCCTCCTAACTGGTTTGATGGGGTATAGGGTGGGGAGGGAACCTTAGACAAAGGGAGAAGTTGGAGTACTGCAGATCTGCAGAGAACCACCTGGCACATTTAGGGAACCACAAAGAGCTCAGCACATCAGCACATAAAGTGAAGGAATGTATCCACTGCATCTGTTGTTGAAATGACAGAATGCATCCCAGCTAGTTTAAGCAGGAAAGAAATGCATTAAAGGTACTGAGTAAGTTAGAATCTCTTGGAGGCTCAAAGAGTCAAGTTGGAACATTTTTCATCCAAGAACAACACCCAAGTTGCACATCTGGTCAAAACACACAGGCACCGCGGTTTACACAGGATATGGTGGCCCAGACCTTTACCTCTACTGCCTAAGGTCTTTCTGCTGTGCCTTGCCATCTTCACCAGCCAATGTCTTTTTCTTCTTCCTTTTTCTCTCCTCTGAATTTAAGTCTCTTGTGGCTGTAAATCCCTGGGGGAAACTGTGTCACATGCATGCATCCCAGTTTCCAGAGAGACTTTGACCTTGAGAAAGCTGGACACACACACACACACACACACACACACACACACACACAAAGACACATTGTTCTGAGGCTTGTTCAAATTCAGTAGGAAAGAGCACTGTGGTTGATTGGCAGCATGTGCCATGGGGATGGGAAAGGGAAATCTGGGAGCTTGTCATGGACTGAATGTCTGTGCCTCCCACCCCCAGTTCTTTTGTTGAAGCCCTCACACCCCATCGTGGCTATACGTGGAGACAGGGCCTTAAAGGAAATAATTAAGGTTAAATGAGATCATAAGAATGGGGCCCCGATCATTATAGCGTCCTTATAAGAAGAAATACCAGAGAGTTCATCTCTCTCTCCACATGAACACATCAAAGAAAGGCCATGTGAGGACATAGGGAGAAGAACCATCTGAAAGCCAGGAAAAGAGCTCTTACCAGAAACTGAATCGACCAGAACCTTGATCTCGGACTTGTAGCCTCTAGAACTGTGAGAAAATCCGTGTCTGTTGTTTAAGCCGCCCAGCCTGTGGTATTTTGTTATGGCAGGTCAAGCTGCCCACAGAATCGTAGCACATGTCTCATGTGGTCCCCATCAATGCCAGAAAACTTCTATTCTGCAACTTCTTCATTAAAGGTTTTTCAGGTAAGAAAATGATGATTTGCATTCTTGAAAGACAACTCTGGTGGCAAAGTGGGGAGTGCTGGGGAGAGGAATAGACAGGAAGTAGACAGCCCACTTAGGTGTGTCTCAGTAACTCAAGGGAAAGAGGATGAGAAGCTGAGAGTGGCAGTGGAGACGGGGAAGATCAATTTGAAAGACATTCAATGCGCAGAATCTACAGGATTTAGTTATTGAACACGAAAGACAAGGAAGAAGAGGAAAGAGTAATGACTGGCCAGTTGTTGGCTCGGACAGGTAGCACGGGTGACAGTACAACCCATCCAGGTGAAATGTGGAAGGAGGAGCAGATGTGGGGAGGAAAATAAGTTCACCTGGCTGGCTCAGCTGGTTAAGCGTCTGCCTTCCGCTCAGGTCATGATCCCAGGGTCCTGGGATCGAGTCCCACATCGGGCTCCCTGCTCATTAATGATATGGGAACACAGTGACTTTACAGGGGACAAATCTGACAGATTTGTCCATGCTAACCAAGGGATCAAAGTTAATATCTCCAGTAATGGAATAGGATGTACTGAGAAGAACCTGAGCTTTGCTTATGTAGTTATTCCTGCCCAAAATGCAGGATACAAATTGAGGGACATTCTGCAATATAACTGGCCTGCACTGCTCAAAAATATCAAGCTTGTGAAAGACAAGGAAAAACTGAAGAAGGGTCCCAGATTAAAGGAAAATAAATGCACACAACCACTGAATGCAATAAAGATCATTACTGGGACAATTGGTGAAATTCGAATAAAGGATATAGATGAGCTAACATACTCTATCAGTGTTAATTTCCTAAGCTTGATAACTGTGCTAGTTCTTGTAAAGAACTCTTGTTTTGGGGAAATACACACTGAAGTATTTAGGGGTAGAGGGGCCATGTATTCTCTGTGGGGGGGGGATGGCAAAGCAAAAGAGCAAATATTTTTAAATGTTAACATTTGGAGACTTGGGAAAAGGGTATATATAGCCTAAAATTATATTTAAAGAAAAAGTTTTTTTAAAAGAATACATTTTTAGGGACACCTGAGTGGCTCAGTTAAGTGTCTGCCTTTGGCTCAGGTCACGATCCCAGTGTCCTGGTATCGAGTCCGACGTCAGGCTCCTTGCTCAGCGGGAAGCCTGCTTCTCCCTCTCCCTGCTTGCTGTTCCCTCTGCTTGTGCTCTTTCTCTCTCTAACAAATAAATAAATAAAATCTTAAAAAAAAAAAAAGAATACATTTTTGGGCTTGACAAATTAGATGCAGGTACTTGTGGTTATTGGGATTCAGTGTATTTTTTTATTGAAGAGGGTTAGCATTCCTCCTCCATTCCTAGAGAGTGAGTGCTTGGCCAATTTACCTCTTTCACCTTCAGGCCATCTAACCTTCACTCTCCCTCCCTGGTGCCTTTGTAGGCCTCACCTGCCCACCCCACCTCCCCGGGAGGCATACACTAGGCAGTCCATCACTCTGCTTTCCCCAGGAACAGCCCATCATTCAGCTTTTGAGGCTTCATGAGCCCTGGGAATGAGAGTCCCCTGGACCTAGGGCCTTCCTGGAGGGAGCATCCTTCCCTTGCTGTCTGCAGTTATGATGCCCTTCTGTTCCACTCTCGGGGTTCCAACCTCATCAACTTATCATCCCTTGTGCCTCATGGTCCTAGACTATCCTCCCTTCAGGAAGTCAGAGAGGGTCTCTGGACCACTCCCTTCCAAGAGCTGAAGGCCTTCCCCAGCCAGTCCCCTTTAAGGCCCATTTCTTTCTCATGCAGACTTAGCCTCTCCCTTCTTACTTCCCTGGTGTGACAGGACAGTACTGTAGGTGCCTCCTCACACCCTAATATGAGAGATCAGACCCCCTTGCACAATCTGCAAGAGTCTGGGACGCCTGTTCTGTGGGCTAGTTTTACCATCTCCCCACTCTGGCCTATCACATGAAGAGGGTAGAAAAGTCTTCTGGAAAAGGTTGTTACTGTGCTATCAGACTGCATCATTTAGAATCCCCGATATCCTATTTACCAGCTGGCTCACCTGCAGAGGTCTTTCAACCTTTCTGAGCTTAGAGACATTATCGATAAAATAGGAAAAACAACAACAAAAACACCCATAAACAACAATATCAAGCCACATGAAGAGCCTGGCACATGGCACTATTAGTTCCTGTGTTTTGTTGGCTGGGGGGCGGGGGGGGAGATACTTTTCAGAGAAGTTCCCCTTGGGCATGCCTTGTTGCGTCTCTCTTTTTATTGATGTTTCCCCACCCTGAGCTTTGCTTCAAGAAGGGACTTTGGACCACCTCTGTAGCCAGCTCCTTGCTAGTTCCATCCAATTTCCTTTCTTCTTCCTCAGAGTTTAGAAGAACACAAAAGCATCATCTACCCAACCACCAGCCCACTGTGCTCCCATGGCCCTGGGGAGGGGGCTGAAAGGTGACATCAGTATCCAACTTGCCATGAGTACAGCCAGGTGGGTATTAGCACCAGCCTCCTTCACTGACCACCATGTGCCAGCCAGGGGAGAGAGAGAGAGTTCTTGGCCTCGGGAGACTATAGCTATGTCTTCAGGGCATGGAAAGCAGCTGTGCCATGACCTCAGGTCTTCTGTCTTGGTTCTCACCAACTGGGTGGAGCATGTCTCCAGGGTCCACAGTGAAATACAAATCTGCCCAGACAAATACAGACATTTCTCAAGTGCAGAGTAGCCCGTGAAACAAGTACACGATTGCCTGACTTTTCCAATATTCTTCTCAGATCTATTGATTCATGAGTCTAAATTGACAAGACAAGTACAAGGGACGTGAAATGGATATGCCATCAAGTTCAAAAGGATGGAGGCTGAGAGTCTGAAGTCAGACTGGCCTAAAGGCATAGACTGTCCCATGTTCCAAAATTTAGGCCTTTAGTATCCTCCTCCAGGAGCTGAGCAAATGTGAAAATATTTTTAATGCAAGAGCTGGAGGCTTTAGGATAAAGACTTGTCCATGTTTTTGGACACATCCTTGTTATAGCCCTGTTTGGTCTTTTTTTTTTTTTTAAGATTTTATTTATTTATTTGACAGAGAGAGACACAGCAAGAGAGGGAACACAAGCAGGGGGAGTGGGAGAGGGAGAAGCAGGCTTCCTGCCGAGCAGGGAGCCCGATGCGGGACTCAATCCCAGGACCCCGGGATCATGACCTGAGCCGAAGGCAGACGCTTAACGACTGAGGCACCCAGGTACCCCTAGCCCTGTTTGGTCTTAAGGTAAAATGTTAAAGGTAGACTTTGAATATTTTGCAAAATACCCTGAATATCTAACTTCTCGCCTCACCTTCCTCTACTCCAACTTTATCCAAAAAAGAAAAGTGCAAACTGGATTTAGAGGCTGCTTGTACAATGCAGCTGCATGCAGAAAGCTTAATATACAAGCAGTACTCTAACAACAGGAATGAGGAAATCAAGTCATCAATGACCAAAAGAACTTGCCTTCCTACCCGTCCACCGGAAACAGTTATGTCTCATGAGTGTACAGACCTATGAAAATGATCTACATTTAAATATTTAAAAGTAAACATATTTCTCTTCCCTGACTCACCAGAAAGAAGGCAATTAATAACTCAGGTTCAGGAGATACCCCTCACATTGCCATGTTATAGGTTGGAGGGTGCTGATTCAAAACGATGCTGTGTAACTGACAAGTTCTGAAATTAGTTTCTCGCTGCAGGACATATTCTTCTTAAGAGGCAATGCAGTTTCCCTACCTCAGCCACCATGAAGCAAGCCAGCTTATGGGTGAAAATGACAATGGGTTAAAAGCTGGTGAAGAAATAGGAAAAGACATAGTAGTGAATGGTTGCTCATCAGAATGGAGGGGGTAGAGATAGGAGTGATGGCCTTTAAACACATTCATTAATAATTTGGGGAAGGAAGTGAAGTGCAAGTTTGTGTATGATGCAATATTGTTCCAGTTGCAAAACATCATGAAGAAATGAGAGGAACTCTAGATGAATTTAAAACACAGTGTAAGGGCAATAAAGGGAGGGAGATGGGACAGACTTCTTGTAATTGTACTGTGAGTAAATTTCATTGGTCTTTACGAAACTTTATTTCCCAAATATTTTGCATTAAGGAAACACTAATTCTGCTAAAGATTTCTGCAGAGCAGGCCAGTATCATTAAAGGAATATTAACATCCTTAAATCAGTTTATTCAGAATTAGAATAATTAGGAATGATTTCTGATGGAGGAAAAATGGAGTTTCTGGGTCTTAGTGAAACAGTATGATAATTCTGAAACCTGCAACAGGAAGTCAGGGGCAAAAAAAAAAAGTGGAGTGTCACTTCATGTAAAATTGCCTTCATACCTTTATTAACAACTTAGTAACAGAGTTATGGACTTGGGGTTAAGCTAGTGAAAAAGAAGGGAAATGAGGAGAATCTGGTATGGCTATTGATATTTTATTTTAGTTTTTGGATATTGATATTTTATTTTATTTTTTTAAGATTTTATTTATTTGACAGAGAGGGAGGGAGAGAGAGCACAAGCAGGGGGAGTGGCAGGCAGAGGGAGAAGCAGACTCCCTGTTGAGCAAGGAGCCCCATGAGGGACTCCATCCCAGAACCTTGGGATCATGACCTGAGCTGAAGGCGGACGCCTAACCAACTGAGCCACCTAGGCATCCCTTGGATATTGATATTTTAGAGAAAGGAACAAACCTTTAAACACCAGCTTTTAATTTCAAATTACAGGCTCCTACTAAAGTTTCCCATTCCTATTTTAATCATCTGGACAGGTATGATAATGAGTAATAGATAGAAAATAGAATTTTCAAAAGAGGAAAGCTTCAAGTCTGCAGAGTGGAGAAAGTAAGTGGACTAATATGATTCAATCCATTCATTCAACAGTTATTTATTGAGGGAGTTAGAAACGAATCTAGGAGAAGAGATAAACAATTATACAGATACATAATGCTATGCAGAAAATGATCAATGCCACGAAAAGGTACAAATAAGAACCTTCGTCTGTGAGAGAAAGAGACACATGGATGAGGCACCATTTGGAAGGGCAGGAGGAAAGTCACTCCTAGAGGTCTGGTGGGAAAAGGGGCTCTGTGTGGCTGGAGCTACAAGGAGTTAGGTAGCCTGGGCCCAGTCTCAACCCTGAGCACTTGCCTGAGAAATCTGAACTTTATTTCCTGGTTGTTTATAGCACTCTTTGTGACCTGTAGTGTCGCTCGCTTGCTGGGTGAAGGGAATGAATGAAGCCATTGATGTTTTTTTGAGTAGACCAAGTGGCAAACTCCAATTTTTGCTTTAGGAAGATTAATTTAAGTGGTATGTGTAGGAGGAATGAGAGAGATGAGACATCTATTGTAAGAGTTCCAGTCAAGAGCATGAGATAACATTTACTGTGCTAATCCTACTACGTGCCCAGGATTCTACTAGATGCTTCACACACATACTCTCAATAATTTTTTCATCCTGATAGTAAAACTTGGAAGAAGGAAGAAGAAGTATAGCATTCACATTTTATTGTTAAGAAATGGGTTCAGAAAGGTTGAGGAATGGGGCGCCTGGGTGGCTCAGTCATTAAGCATCTGCCTTCGGCTCAGGTCATGGTCCCAGGGTCCTGGGATCGAGCCCCACTTCGGGTTCCCTGCTCAGCGGGAAGCCTGCTTCTCCCTCTCCCACTCCCCCTGCTTGTGTTCCCTCTCTTGCTGTGTCTCTCTCTGTCAAATAAATAAATAAAATCTTAAAAAAAAAAAAGAAAGGTTGAGGAATTTGCTCAATGCCACACTAGGCTCCAACGTAAGTCCATCTGCCTCATAAGCTCATGCCTTTTTAAAAACAAAAAACAGAGGCGCCTGGGTGGCTCGGTCGTTGGGTGTCTGCCTTTGGCTCAGGGCATAATCCCAGGGTTTTGGGATCGAGTCCCGCAGCAGCATCGGGCTCCCTGCTCAGCAGGAAGCCTGCTTCTCCCTCTCCCGCTCCCCCTACTTGTGTTCCCTCTCTCGCTGTCTCTCTGTCAAATAAATAAATAAAATCTTAAAACAGCAACAACAACAACAAAAAATGAACAAAAAAACCCCATAACATGTTGACACTACTCAAGTAAGGATGAATTTAACAAGTACAATGACAGGGAATGGAAAGAAAAGAAGAAAGAAGCGATTTTGGCAGAATCAGAAGTATGTGGCAGCTGAAAACAGTATAGGGGCAAGGGATTAAAAAAAGAGTCAAAGTCTCTAGCCCAGGTAACAGACCATGGCTGTGAACTCAGATTTGCAAAGGAAGACAGGGAGTTCAGTTTGGGACTTCTTGTTGACATGACAGCAAAACATCCAAATAAGAGGAGGTAGGTTCACTTTCTCCAACAAGTGTAAAAGTCACACAGCGGTCCCCCACAGCACACATGGAAACAGCAGTGTCACTCCTCAGCGACAGACACAGACTAAGGCCGTTCTTCCTGGCTGTCCAGTCTTTGCACAAGTGACTTCTCCTCCTTGGCACATTCGTGCCTCTCCCGGCTGACCTTCAGTTCACTCCTCAGTGCATTTCCCAGGAAGGCCTTCCCTGACTCTCCAGTTTCCTCATCTTAGGGCTTTTCTCTAGTGCCTCTGTCCTTTTCTGTGTCTCTCCCAGACTGAGCGGCTGGAGGAGGGCTGGAGCTCTCTGAGGCTATCATTAAGTCTCACCCTCAAAAAGTATTTGTTGACAGACTGAATAATTCCTATTGTTGCCCTGGAAAACAACTACCCTGCCCTATTAAGTCACAGTTTCTTTCCTCTTAGGGCAGTGCAGTTAACAACCTCAAGACCAGGAAATCATCTTCCTCATCTCATACCAGGGTATTATTCATGCAGTTTACTCACTGTAAAGAGTTCCCTTGAAATAAAGCTAACAACTAGTCAAAGATTTACGAATGTCCTAGTGTCAATCAACTTTTTAGCAAGCCCACTGAGGGGGCGGGAGGGGATGGGACCCGATCCTTCTTTGCTCTTTGTTTCCGAAATACACAAGGGGTGGTAAGAGCTTCACAATTTTTCCGTGGGAGGATCTCCCGTGCTGCTCTCATGTTGTAATTGGGGGCTATGATCCTTTTTTTGAACTAGCTTTTGCAGAGCAGTGTTCTTACTTAAAAGTGAAAATTTGTGTGTGTGGTGGTGTGGCTTGCGGGTAGGGAGCATGCAGATGTTATTGGGGGAATCTCTAATACACCTCTCGGCTCTTTTAAATAAGGTAGTTTTGAGGTCCTCTCAACTGTCAAATTCCATTCTGTTTTCTTTCCACAGGGAGTTCCCTTGAGCGTTAGAAGCTGTGAAAGTCGGCTTGTGGTGGGGAGCCTAATTCCCAGAAGGATTTGGGGATCTCGAGAAGGCTGGGGTTTTCCCTCGTGGGGTTTCAGGGCTGCTCAGAGCCACGACTTGGCGCCGCACTTGGCTAGCGCCTGGTCTTTTATGGGGCAAAGAGCAGGAAAGCCAGGACTTCGGTTCGCGCCTGGGCGGCCCGGGTTCGGGGCGGCTGAGGGTGGGGGTGGGGGTGGGGGCGGGGGGCGGACGGCGACTGCAGGGACCCGGGGGGGCGGGGGCGGGACAGGGGCGGGGCCGGGCGAGCCAGGCTGCGGCCCGGGGGCGGGGCCAGGCGCGCCGCTCGCCCCAGCCTAGGCCGCCGCTGGGCTCCGCCTCGCCGGCTACGCAGGCGGCGGGGCTGCGGCACGGGCCGGGCGGCACCATGGCGGCGGCGGCGCCTGCTGCTGCGGCGGCTTCTTCCGAGGCGCCGGTGGCGACTGCGACGGCTGAGCCCGGAGCCGGGGACGAGGACAGTCGAGAGGTCCGAGTGCTGCAGAGCCTGCGGGGCAAGATCTGTAAGCGGGGGCCGGGTTGGGGGACCCACCCGGCGGCCGACGGGGGCCGCCGCGGGGCTGAGGGGGCGGCGGGCGCGCGGGGGTGGTGGCGCCGAGCCGTGCTGGGATCGCGGGGCGGAGAGGGGACCTGGGCAGACGGGGCCCGGGGCCCGTGCCGGGGCCGGGCGAGGCGCGCGGGGAGGGCCGGCACGGGTGAGACTGGAAGGGGGGTGTGTTGGGGGAGGCGTCGCCTCGACGGGGCGGCGTGGGTTGGGGCTGCCCTTGTCCGGAGGGAGTGGAGAGCCGGGAATTTGCGTGGAGGGGGGCGCCCGGAGCAGCGCCTGCCTGAGGGGCTCGGCTTTGGGGCGCGGCCTGGACGTGGGGACGCCCCAGCCGGGGGCGGGGGCCGGGGGCGTGAGCCGGGGGCGTGAGGAGTTTCCGGCCGCCCTGGGACGCAGGCCTCCGGGCGGTGCGGGCGCCGGGGAGCGGCCCCGAGGTGGGAGCCGAGCGGTAATTACGGGAGGCGCGGCCCGAGGAGGAGGAGGAGGGCGGGGAAGTGGGGCTGGCCCGAGGGGAGGGGGCTGCCTGCTTCCTGGGCTCACGAGCCTGTTCGAGGTTGAAAAAGGCGCCCTGAGCTGGAGGAAACAGGCCGCTCTGGGACTCTGGTGACCGCCGCTCGGGGTGTTCGCGAGTGAGCGCGCCGGGAGGGGCTCGGGGACCGACACCTGTACTTGCCCCACCTCGCTGCGGCGGGGACTTGGATCGAGAGACAGTGTGACTGACAGGGACTTAAGACAGGATGTAGTGGCTTCCTGTGAGCAGGTCTCAAAACACAGTCATCCAGCCCGCCCTTAACCCACTTAATTCCTTTCCTTCTCATGCATTTAATTGTTACTTTTGTGAGCGAGCCATATTAGTTGACTTAATACAAAATTTTTGCTCAGAAGCTCTGAGCGTTACAGTAGACCATTTGAATTCAGTCATTTGGACATTTGTTTTTAAAAAGTGACTCTGGGCGTCAGAGTTACAATTTTTTCACAGTAGTTTATTCAGAGGAAACGCCTTTTTTTTTTTTTTTTTTTGCTATTTGTAAGATATATCAATAAAACATATTTTTGCTTTTGTAAAAAATCATCCTTATTTTCTTTATTCATTATTCTCAGAATGGAAATGTGCTTCATCTTTCAGGTAAATAACCCTTAGTAAGAGGAGTACTTTTTACTTTGTAAGAAGAAAATCTAATTGCAATAAAATGGCTAACAATGATCTTTGTTGCACAGGATGTAAAATTTTTCTCTTCCTGAATAGTGATATTATTAATTGAGCTTGGCTTCTCCCCCTTTCCTCTTTTCAAGTTGCTCCCCTCTTCAAGTACTGAGATTTTACTAAATCTCAGAGGCAGACATGTTAAATTTTCTCATCTTTTTGTTCCCAGAAGTAGTCCTAGGCAGCTTAAGATCATGAGTACAGTTCTCAAAACCTGGAAAATGATATCAGAGAAATAGATCTTGTCTATATCTAAGTTCCCAATATTAAAATTACTTTCTGGGGCGCCTGGGGGGCTCAGTCGGTTGAGCGTCTGCCTTCGGCTTGGGTCATGATCCCAGTGTCCTTGAATCGAGCCCCACGTCGGGCTCCCTCCTCAGCGGGAAGCCTGCTTCTCCCACTCCCCCTGCTTGTGTTCCTGCCCTCGCTCTCTCTCTCTGTCAAATAAATAAATAAAATCTTAAAAAAATAAAATAAAATTACTTTCTAGGGTATAAAATCTTTTCAAATGTCAGATTAAGTCTTATATTTAATATTTACATATATCTAATTTAACATTTGGGAAAGCTATAAATGGGCCAGAGTTCCCCACCTTAGTCTAATTTTCCAAATTTTACCACTTTTACATTTTAGTGTCATTTGATGCTAGGCACTGTTCAGTGGAGCCTCACTGATTTATAGAGCTGCAGGTTATACCATGGAACTAACACACACACATCTTGGAATTGAGAGTTAGGGTTAGGCTGTTTCCAGAAGGACTTAGCTGCCCTGCACCTTCACCTGCTCCATAGCAAAGATATCACAATAGGAGATATCACTGTGAGTGAAACTCATACCTACAAATACAAAAACACAACTTTGTTTCTGTGCCTTAGAACAACCCCACTACCCAGATTTGGAGATTGATCGTCCAGTTGCTGGGAATGATATTACCACTTTAACCATAGTTGGGGTATTGTATTTGTTATTTCAGTCAGTTTCTTGCTTTTGGAATTGCTCTGCTTATAGTTCAGGTCACTTACCTGCTTTTCAGAAAAAATGTACTAGGATACTTATATATGAAGCTTCTCTGCACCTCCCTGTCCATTTCTTTGCCCTTCTTTTTAGCTGGTGTAATCCAGAGTTGGTTGACCTTCAGAACCCTGTGAAGAGATGCTGTTTTCTGTTTCCCTGAAACTGACATGTGGGTTTTACAAGGTGGGGGCTGGAGGGCTGGAGGAGTCATTAGCAGGTGCTGAAGTCACAGAAATGGGATGCTGGTGATTCTGACAATGAAGATACTAAGCAGCTTGAGGGTGTGGGTAACCATGTCAGCTTTCCTTTTCATCATACTGGGAGACCTCAGAGGAAAGCCTGATAGTACCCACTAGACTGGTTATGTGCTGCCAGATTTCAGACTGCTGTTTCAGAGTCTCTAATCTGGAGAGTTAGAGCTCCATAGGGCTCAAAGTGAGCCTCAAAGGAGTATCTTTTTTCCTAGACCTGGATAGGACCCTTCAACTCCAAATGCTACCAGCAAAAAGTGAGGATAGATTAGATTTACATATCTTTAAAGTTCTACAGCTAATAGTCTACAGCCTTTAGGGGTTTCATTCCAGTGTTTGTTAATTTTTCTCATATCCTTCACAAGGTGAAATAACCAGATTGACAGATTGGAAACCCATTTTGTGGTCAGTTTCAATCAATTAACATTAGCAAATCCAGTGTTGCTGATAATATTTTGTCTTCTATCCTGATCCTCAATTCCCTGAGGTCGTTTTAGTGCCCTAGGAAACCATGGCCACAAATAGTCAGCTTCCCTAATATTCAAGAGGCAGGCATGGTTATTGAAGTCCTAGAGTTGTCATATGAACCCTTGATAAAGGAAATTAAGATACTACAGACTCCATCCTTCGTTGTGAACTGCCATGCAGTGAGTGGCAGGTATGCTTAGTACCTGAAGCACTTTTGCATTGCCCACCCCCCCCCCCCCCGCCACACCCATACACGAGCTAAAGAGAGGGGTTGGAGCTTTCTTCTTTGTACTTTCCAAGCTTCGTGCTGTTATTTTATGTCTTTTTGGTTACCGCTTTTTGTTGTTTGCTCTCATCTAATTAAATCAGCTTGTAATCAGAATGTAAGAATGTTGCTGAAAGAGCCCATGCCACCTTGGTCCTGGGTTTACCTGCTCAGGGGAGACCAGAATCTGAGGCTTGGTCTCCTCAGATTGGTAAGGGAGCCAAAACTGAGGATTTGTGTGAATATTGAGATGTGCAGTACAGTGTGAGATCTGTGGGATCATGATGTGTCCCAGAACTCACTTGGTCTCCTTGGTATCTCTGGACCGAATGATGTAGGGCTCTTTGGCAAAGTAGAATCTGTGGGGTCTGGTGAAGTGCTTGAGTTTAGAGGCTTGGTCAGGTTAGTCACCTGGATTTGAATCTTCTCTTAATTTTTTTGTACTTCTGTATTTTTTTTTTTTTTTAAGATTTTATTTATTTATTTTAGAGAGAGAGTGCCCATGTGCAGAAACCAAGAGTCGGATGTTTAAAAGAGCCACTCAGGCGTCCCTGTGCCTCTGTATTCTTGTGTGTATAATGGTATAATAAAAGTACTTATCTCACAGGATTGATTTGAGAATTAAATAAATCCCCTTCTCCAGTCATTTCTCCCCTTCCCCCCCAAGAGCTCCATCAGACATGGACCATCTTTTGGGAAGGAATAAATAGGAGATAAAAATTAATCTTTATCTGATGTTCTTGTCAACACTTACCGGCATTTTCTGGTGTACAAAGCTGATTAAAATCAGAAGGACTGTGTTCTGTTTCATACATTATTAGTTATTATTCATGTGATTTTATGCAGCTCACTTACCTTTTGAGCTTATCTTACTCATCTTTAAAATGGGAATGATGCTTCATCACTAGCCATTTTGTACATGTTGTTCCCTCTGCCTGGAAGTGTCTTTCTCCTTTCTTCCACCCCATACTTATATCAGGGAACTCCTACACATCCTTCAAAAGTCTGCTGCATGTGATCTCCTGACCAAAGCCTTCTTTGGGGCAGGGCACCACCACCCCCATCCCTGGAGAGAAGGTATTAGGCCCTTGTACTGCTGGGGAGTTGTAATTCCTTGTCCTTATTCTAGCACATTTTATAGAAATTGTTTATTTACCCCATTAGACTGCAAGCTCTTCCAGGGTAGAATTCTTTTTTTTTTTTTTTCCTTTTAACTGTCCCATTGTCAGCATAATGCCTGGGACATAATAGCCCTTTAGAAAATGCCCTACTTCTCCCTATGTTATCCTGAGGAGGATTTGAAATACTAGATGTGAAACTGTTTTGTAAATTTGACAGATAAACTAGAAGATGATAGTATTGTTGAAAGAAAACTACATGGGTCTGTGACAGGAAGTTCATCCCTTTCAAAATCACAGTGCCAATTGAGCTTATGTTTGAACTGATGCCAAAGTTGCCTCATTAGGAAAAGGATTAAATTTTTTGAATGCTGTGAGTGCTTATTATTAGGAGATTTGAATATTGTTACCTGACTGTACTCCATGAATATTGTTACTAATTGGTCCTGAGCCTGGAAAAGAAAAATCTCATAATCATACTTGATACAGTAAATGTTTTTATTTGTCATGGAAGGTTTGAATTTTTTGGTAGTAAGGTATAAATCAAGACATTTTATTGATCACGCAATAGAATTGAGAGGGAGAGATTAAAAGTTTATTCATGCTAAGAATTTATTATTATCAGATATTTGAAATTATATGAGTTATTTAATAAATTAATAGAGGGAAGATTGCTAAAAGGTTTGTTCATACTAAGAATTCATTATTGTCAAAAATTTGAAATGAGATGATGAGTTATTTAGGATGGAGGAAGAATTCATCTTTCAGATGGATAGAAATGAGAGAAAAGGGTTCTTTGTAAAAGTTCGCAGAGCAGTCTGCTAATCATTTGCTCTGAGGAAGACAGGAGGTAAACCTCAATGAGTTCATAGAGTTTTTTTTTTTTTTTTTTTAACTTAGAATTCTTTGAATAGCTACTAAGAGACTGGAACTAATGTAGCTGAAATAAAACTATCGTTTTATCCTTTAATCTTAGATGCCAATCCTATTTCCTTTTTAATATGCTTTATGAAATTATTTGACAATAATATCAGATTACATGTTTTATTTACTAATAAAGTTCTCTTCTCTTTTAAGAGCTGCTAACAGTTTTGTTGTATAATCCTCAAGGTAAATTAAGACACTTCATGTATATTAAGAAATTTTTATGGTTTCTCTTTGGTTTTGTATGTTATTTCAGTCATCAAAAATCAGTAGCTAAAATAATATGCTTGATAACATTATACCAATGTACATGTAAACATCAGTGAACAATAATTGACAAATTTGTTATTGTGGACTTGGTGCTAGGAATATCATTAATGACAGAATGACTTTGGGCAAATTCTTTACCTTTGCGGACTCCCTATTTTTTCACTTGTAAAATGAGAGGTTTGGATGTGGTCTTTAACATCCCTTCTAGCATTAAGTGTTAGTTGCTTTTTAAATTGAACCATTTGCTTTAAGACATTACATCAGATGCTTTTATTTTAATGCCTAAATTTTTTTTCCTATGCCTATTTTGTATAAGATGCACTGCTTGAAATATTTTTCCAAGATTTATTAAAGAAGGTTGTTTGAATCTTAAAAAAATTTTTTTCTGTGACTATTAATTAATTTATTCAACAGTACATAATATCTGAGTGTCTGCTGGGGCATTAGCTCCTTGGACTGTGAATTGAGCCTAGGCTGTGAATGGGATGAAAAAGCTCTTACTAGTTTATCCTAAAGTCTATATTAAACAATGGTTGCTTTTAGATACCTGTATTCTTTTTTTTTTTTAAGATTTTGTTTATTTATCTGACAGAGAGAGACACAGAGAGAGAGGGAACACAAGCAGGCGGAGTGGAAGAGGGAGAAGCAGGCTTCCCGTTGAGCAGGGAGCCCCATGCGGGGCTCGATCCCAGGATCCTGGGATCATGACCCGAGCTGAAGGCAGACACTTAACGACTGAGCCACCCAGGCGCCCCAGGATATCTGTATTCTTAGAGAATTACTGAGGTTTAGAGCTGGAAGGTAGGGAACATATTGTGTCCCCTCGTTTTACAAGTGAAGAACTTGACACTCAGATATTCCAAGTGTTACACAGTTAATGACTGTGCCTGTTGAGCACTAGTCCATTACTATCAAAGTTCTTTCTGAAATGCTAGGTAGAATGAATTTGTCATTAGTATGAATGTTGCAAATGTACTGCATTGAATACATGAGGATTGTATTGCCTATGTAGTAATATATCCAGAAATAGTAATACATTTTCACTGCCATCTACACACTCTCATCCGTTCCTTTTTTTCTTTTTTTAAGATTTTATTTATTTATTTGACAGAGAGAGAGAGAGCACAAGCAGGGGGAGTGACAGGCAGAGGGAGAGGGAGAAGTAGGCTCCCCGCTGAACAAGGAGCCCAATGTGGGGCTCAGTCCCAGGACCCTGAGATCATGACCTGAGCTGAAGGCAGACGCTTAACCGACCCAGCCACTCAGGTGTCCCTTTTTAAGAACCTTTTAAAGTGGTTAGGATTAGTGATGAAACTGTGCTTATGACCTAGATGGAGATTGAGCCTGCTTGTTTACCTATTTGTGTCATGCTGTAACTCAGCTGTTTTAGTTCTGACTGCCTATCAATGTCACCTGTGAATTTAAAAAAATTCTGCTGCCCAGGCTGTATTCCAGACCTACTGAATCAGAATTTCTGGGGTAATACTTGGACATCTCTGGGTTTGAAACGTTCCATAGGGAGTGATAATGGACACCTAGGATGGAGAACCTCTGCTTTTGCCAGTTGAACAGACTAGCCACAAACTACCCAAGTGTTAGCATCCTGCTGTGTATGACCATTTATTTTTATATTTTTATTTATTTATTTATTTACTTATTCATTCATTCATTCATGAGAGAGACAGAGTGTGCGTGAGCGTTGTGGGGGGAAGGGTGGGGGTAGAGAGAGAGGGAGAGAGAGAATCTTAAGCAGGCTCCACGCTGGGCTCAATCTCAACAACCCTGAGATCATGACCTGGGCTGAAATCAAGAGTCAGACGCTTAACCAACTGAGCCACCCAGGAGCCCCTGTGTGTGACCATTGTAGAAAGTGTGGTGTGATCACAGGGAGGTTTTAATTTATTTGATTTTTTTTTTTAAGATTTATTTGTTTGATTAGGTAATACAAATACCTGGTACAAAACTGAAAAGGTACAAAAGAGTATACATTTAAAAGTAAGTTTTCTTATTTCTTTTGCCTCTAGCCATTCCCTCTCCACAAGCAGGCATTACCAGTTTCTTGTGTATGCTTTACAGAGGTTATTTAAGCATTTACAAACAAATGTATGAGTATTAATTTCACTTTCTCACCAACATACAAACTATAGCAAAATATATACATTGTTTGCATCTTGTTTTTTTTACACTTAGCAATAATAGCATGAAGATCTGTGGTTCCATATGTATGGGGAGCTGCCTCTTTTTTTTTTTTTTAACAGTTGCTTAATATTGCATCATCTGGATATACCACAGTTTATTTAACCAGTCCCCTATTGATGGACATATAGGTTGTTTGCAGTTTTTGCTATTACAAACAGTACTGCAATAAATAACCTTGTTGTTATGTCATTTTTGATATGAGCACATGTGTCTATCTGTAG
Organism: Phoca vitulina; assembly: GCF_004348235.1. Classification (NCBI taxonomy): domain Eukaryota; kingdom Metazoa; phylum Chordata; class Mammalia; order Carnivora; family Phocidae; genus Phoca; species Phoca vitulina. The sequence goes on along the minus strand of NW_022589713.1, from coordinate 15,959,659 downwards.
GATAAATTCCTAGATGTTAAATTGATGAATTGGTATGTGCATTTTTATTTTGGAAAGACAGTGAGTGCCAAATTGCTTTCCACAGAAACTATAGCAATTTTTGCTTCCACTAGCAATGATTGAATGCCTGTTTCTTTGCTCACATAGTGTATATTTTAAAACTTAATCTTTACTGGTCTGATGGAAAGGAACATCTGATTTGTAGTCTTAATTTGCACTTCTTCTAAATGAGTTGAGGATCTCTTCATATTTTTAAGAGCCATTTTTATTTCCAGTTTTTGGTGAACTTGTTTATTTTGTTTGTCCTTTTTTCCTATTGGATTATCAGTCTTCTTACTGATTTGTGGGAATGCTTTATGCAGTAAGGAAGCTAGCTATTTTTTTAGTGGAAAGATGTTTAAAAATTTAGATGCTTTGGCTGATGCCTGCATTTATTTATTCTTGAGAAGTTGATTGTGAGATCCAGTGAGGACAGTCAGTTTGTTGGTTTCGTCTGCTTATATAATTTCTGATGTTAGAAGAGAGATGGAAAAAGAACTTTTTGAGGAAAGATAAGTGAGGATTTATAAACAGGAGTTAAGAGACAAATAGTAGATTGTAAGAGGATATTTACAGTAAATACTATTGACAAAAAGAAAACACTTGTATAACACTTATTCTGTGTCAGGTATTGTTTTAAAGCCCTTTAGGCGTATTAAATTATTTATTAGAGAGAGTAAGAGTGAGAGAGAGAGAGAGCGAGCACAAGCTGGGGAGAGAGGGAGAGGGAGAAGGTGAGGGAGAAGCAGACTCTCCACTGAGCAGGGAGCCTGACGTGGGGCTGGGATCATGACCTGAGCTGAAGGCAGATGCTTAACCGACTGAGCCACCCAGGTGCACCAGCACATTAAATAATTTAATCCTCATGGTAACGCTATAACATTTATTATCCACATTTTACAGGTGGGGAAATTGAGGTACAGGATAGCTAAACTAAGTAACTTGACGAAGATCAGATAGCTAGTGAGCGGTGGAGCTGTCATTCAAACTGGGCCGACTGGCTCTAGAGTCCATCCTGTTGCTCTTAACCTATATGCCATACTACCTCTGTACTTGTTAGTGTCCAGAATATATAAAAACTTCATACAGATTTTAAAAAGGAAAAGGGCATTAGAAAAATAAGATATGAGTAGACATTTCACAGAAAGAGATAAAAAAGGCCAGTAAACATAAGAAAATACTGGTAAGATTTAATAAAAATTAATCAGAGGAATGAAAATTTTTAAAAGCTATCCATTTGTGGAAAAAAGAAGAGCTTGTTAATTTCAGTATTTGGTGGGGATTTAGGGAAATAGGTAACTTTTCTCTCTCTTGTTGTGAACTTAAATGGGTAAAGCGATGTTGGAGAGCATTTTGGCAAGATCTGTTAAAAATCTAAATGTATATTCCCTGTGCATTTCTACCCTACAGAAACACTTGGATATTTGCAAAAGAGGCATATATAAAGGTGTTTAATGTTGCCTTATTGGTGAAAGAAACAGAGACAACTTAAGTGTGCATTGTAGGAAAAATGGCTAAATAATATGTTAATATAAATATTCCATAGCAGCTAACAAGGATGAGGTGTGTCCAGAGTATGAAAGGAAAGAACTTAAAGACATATTGTTGAGTTAAAGGAGCAAGTTGTTAGAATGGTATGTGCTTTGTCTTTTCTACGTATATGTGGGGAGACGCACAGAAAGAGGTTTGAAAGGAGCCTGAGTGGTGGACAAAGTGAATTAGCCTCGTTTATAATGGTTTAATTTTCTATATAGAGTATGTATGTATTAGCTGTGTTATGAAATATGACTTTATATAAAAGGATTTGATACAATTTTAGTCCAAACTCTCTTGTGCTACTGTTGAAGACAATTGTATCTACAAAAGTAATAGCCTAATGTTAGGCTTGGTAACATTTTAAATGACCCTGAAAGTAAAGTCAACTTTTCTGTCAAGTTTTTTGGTTACCTTTTATTTTTATAGAATTTCAACAAAAATTTGTAGGAGCAATATAGTGAAATCCCATATACTTTGCCTGTTTTTACCAATTGTGTTAAAAAAGTTGACTTTTTAAAAAATTCAATGTTTTGTTTCAGAAGAATGAGGTAAAAAGAATAATTTTGATCCTTTAAAATCTTACATTTGTGTGAGTGGTGCAGAACCTCTTAGTTTTGAATTTGAACAATTTTATATAAAATTTTCTTATTGATAGGGGAACGTGAACTAAATTTTTTGAATATATTCTTTTCCAGGTACTGTGTTAGTATATTTTGCAAATTATTTCATTTAATCCAAATTCCTGAAAAAGATCGTATGCCAACAAAAAGGTTTTTTGCTCAGGGTTTAAAAAGGCAGGGCCAGGTTTTATAAGGTCTGTAAGTTACCGAAGTCGCTGTCTGTCTACCAATTTGCCTGTCAGATGGTATATTTGAAAGAACTGATGAGTATATTTCTGTTGTCAAGAAGTTGATAATTATCCCTAAATTGGTTATGGTCGAATGTAATGGATATTCAGTAACATTAGAATGTTGGGATGCTATAAAAATTTATCTTTAATACTATTTAGGGGATTTACAAAAAATGTTACTCTTCTGTCTGCCTGACTGTGCTCATGTGCTTTTGTTTGTGCTTGTAAATGGTTCTCCTAGAACACATAACACGCATATACTTGTACATGCACATTTGTAGGTAGGTACGACTTAGTTATATCTGGGTGCTACTTTTTTTTTTTTTTTTTTAAGGGCTAGATCATAATGAGTCCCATTTTGCATTTGGGCCCCCAGGATGCCATTATCAGAAATAGCTACCATGTCCCATATGTGTCCTATCCATGTAGCCCTCAGTTTTGCCACCATCTGGCTTTTCATTTGCTTGCCATACTGGGTTCTGTTGGTCAGGTTAGGAGACTTGCTAAGCTTCATGTAGCTGTAGGAACCTTTGGCCTATCCTAGGAGAGATTCCTACCATATGTGCTTCAAAGTTTGGTTTGCTACTTGAGAAAGGGGCTGTAGGGAGCTTAGGAATCAGCACACATTCAAAAGTGAAACCTGAAGTGGGCAAGACAAACCACAGGAAGATCCTGCCCGCAACTTGGTGACGTATCTGTATAACCCATGTACGCTTCCTGGCAATACCTTGCGAAACTTGCCTTTTTATGTACAGTAGTTTCCTAACTTCTTGTTCTGAACTAAACTTCAGTGAGAGGTGATTAATATGATAGCAGTATAGATAACTGTATGATTTATGATAATTATCATGCATATGACTTGTGTAAAGCAAGAGGCTCCTAATTATATTCTGTAGACTTTTCCACTGAGGAGTTGCGTCTTACCTACTAGGACATTTTTGAGGAGCTGCCCTGGAGTTTATGCTTTAACCTTGATTTTATGCTTTCTCAAGAATTGTACTTACAGGGGCGCTTGGGTGGCTCAGTCGGTTGAGCGTCCAATTCTTGATTTTGGCTCAGGTCATGATCTCAGGGTCATGGGATCCAGCCCTGCATTGGGCTCCGTGCTCAACAGGGAGTCGTCTTGGGATTCTCTCCCTCTTCCCTTCCACCCCACCTCTCTCTCTGTCTCTAAAATAAATAAAATAAATCTTAAAAAAAAAAATTGTACTTACATATTGTTGATGTTTTATAGCCCCACAAAATAAGTTCTTTGCTCACTTCATCTAGGGTAACCCTCTAAACTCTGCTGGATTCCTGGAGCCCTTTGCCCACTGAAGTGCTTGTTTAGTGGTATTACCTTGCTTTTAGGCATGTTGATGATTACACAGTGCTTTATTTTTACGATGAATTGGAGTTCAGTGCTACTGAAACTATTATTCCTGATTTCTTTAACCTTCCAGGTTCCATGTTAATGTTATAGTGCCTATTGTTAAGCAGAACCAGATTTCTGTTAGGGATTATGCAGTGTGCTGATTTTTTATAATTTATCAGGTGAATGAGATTATAGAATCTCAGGTTATATATTTTAAAGATAATTTATCATTTACTGGGAGTGAGAAAAATTGCTGACAATCTAGTTATCTGATCATGTTAATTTATGCATTGAAAAGCCCTACCCTACTGAGTCGGAGATATTCCAGCAGTCAGTCACCATTGCCTATTGGTATCATTTCTCATCCTGTGCCTGAATAATATCACAAATGTCTAACTTTCCAGTGGTGCTTTCAAGGTGGCAGCTAAGGAGGGAAATAGCAACTTCATAACCTTTTTCTTCTCAGCAGTTTTTAGGCACCTCCCCCACTGTCGTTACCATACACCTAGGGCAATCTAACATACTTTGAAGAGGGTGAATAGGAGACTCCTGGGAAGGTCAGGTGTGATTATGGCAGTTCTTCTCATGTAAGATTTCTTTATCCTGTACAAAGTATTAGATATATAGAAATCAAATGAATGCTAAATTGTAATGTAGCATGTTGAAAGCATAGTTTTCTGCAACTTTTGTGGTAATCACCTAACCTCTCTGAGCCTCAGTTTCCTCTTCTATAAGTTGGGAATTATGGTTTTTCTCATCTTTCAAAAGGGTTGTGAAAAGATTGGATGACTTAGTGTACTGCCTGGCACATGGTACTGTTAAGTATGGGCTGTAACATAAGCAGTAAAGTATATTTTCTTAGTTTTGTTGATGAACAATTTATTTATGTGCACCTTTTATTGGAGAAATAAAAATTGAACTTTATAAGAAAATTTGAAAGACCTTACGATATGTTAACATATAGGATTGTGTTATTACGCATAATTAAATAGCATAACACATTTTAATTTTGTACTAAACTTGTCAACAGTGAGGCTGTATATATTTTTAAGTGTATATTTGATTCATTCTTCTTCACTGTGTTTTTGTTGTGAATATAAATGATAGTTTGCATATTTTTTTCATTTCCCCATCTCAAGTTCTAATCCTCTGTTCAGCTTGCTGTTCCCATTATTAGAACATCATATCCTGAGTCACTCAGGCCAAATTCTGTCTCTGTAGTATTTCTTCCAGTTTTCTTTTCCTCCCATTGCTCTCTCAGTACCTTAGTTTAGGCCCTATAACTGTCAGAGTAGTTTTCCTGAAGCATAGATCCAACCACACAGAAACTTTTAGTGACCCTCGGTGCCTACTGAAGAAAGTTAAAACTTTTTAGCTTGGCATTTCAGATTCGCTTGATTCCACCCTTTCTTTACAGTCTTATCTCTTCTTATTCCCCTTTCATCTCCCTTTATGCTTTAGCCAGTTTTTACTATTCACTGCATCCTTGGAGGTGCTCCTCTTATTCCCACCTTCAGAACTTGTTTGCATTGTGCCTTACTCCTGGAATGTTATCCCTCTACCCCCAATTTCTATATTTTGAAAAAAAAAAATCACTCGGAGGAAGTTATTATGAAGATCGTGAAGTAAGGTATATGAAGGCCCTTAAACATCTACCATATATAACGTATATATTAATTTATTCAGTAAATGGTAACTATCATGATTCAGCTTTCCTCTCACCCCAAATAATCTTTATTTTAGGATCATCTCCTTCAGGACCCTGGTTTGCAATTTTTCTTAGGGGTTAATCCCACTGGGATCTGTGTTGGTTCTTAACTTTGTATCCTTTGAAATATACTTGAGCTTCAGGGTACCTTAGGATAATTTCAGAAAGGAATAGCTGTCTATTCCTCTCAACACTGCTGTATTCAGAAAGACATTAAAAGTGAAAAGGAAAGACTAGGCTTTGGAATTTGATTTCTGTCAAATCACCTTACTAGCCATGTAACTGAATTTTTTTTGTTTTTGTTGTTTTAATTTATAAAAGGAAACAGTAATGCTTCTCAAGGTCATTGTACACATTAATTAAGATATTTGAGAAAATATTTAGCACTGTCTTGACTACTTGATAAATATTTGTCTTCTTTTCTTACTTATCCGAGTATTGTCCTCCTCTGGGACACACACAAACACACATACAAACCTACAAGTGTAAATGCATGCACACACCACCCCCCAGCATACACATAAGCACATATGTGCAAATTTACATACATGTCTAGAAGCATATACACCAGAATCTCTACCCCCTAGCGTGTTATTTGGAATTCTAGTCCTATGTAAAATTTGTATGGTAGGATTTGCATACTATCTGGTGACCTTTGCATAGCACCATTGATCTTGTACACACAGAGTTGGCCATCTTTTTATTTTTGTTAATCCAAGTTATCTTATCAGTTTTGATTCCCAGTGGTGTTTATCTTCTTGGTTTAAATTGTTTACTTTTTGCCAATGACTGAAAGCACTGTTTTCACTAAAATATTTACTTGTCTCCCTTTTCCTTCGGGTATTTGTGCAGAAGTTACCTTCTCAGTGGAACCTTCTGGCCCGCATCCCCCCCCCCCCCCATTTATGTGATGATTTATTCCTGCCTAACACTTAATTACTGATACATCATCTTATTTATTCTCTGTCCATTTGTGTTCGCTCAATGAGAACACAGTTTTGTCTATTTTTCTCACAGTTCTATCTCTAGCATCTTAGTGTAGGTACTCAGTAAATATTTGAATGTGTGAATTTTGGGATTGGTTTGTTTTCGTTATGATATCTCTGTGTTAACACTGTAAAGATTCTTATATTTAGTCCTTTTGATAACTGTATGTAGGAGACTTTTTTAACCTTTGGTGCAGTTGACATAGATCAACTTATATCAACTGGAAAAAAGATACATGCAATTTTATAATTTGTGATGTGATATTAGAACTTCCTTCTTGTCCATGCTAAAATTCTACACACATACACACTCATACTTAACTCAGTAGATATTTCATTATCTATTATAAGCTAAGCATGGTGCTAAGAATTGGTGCCTTCCCTTAAGAAGTTTGTAATTCATTGGAGAAATGTATAGCAGTCTCCTTTGCTGGTTCCTTCTCATCTCTACTAACTCAAAATGGCTGGAGAGCTTTAAGACTGTCTTTAAATCTCTTTTCTTTCTTATCCATATTTACTCTCCCTTTGATCTTATATAGTCTAGTGGTTTTATAAATATTATGTACTTGCTGATGATTCTCAAATTTTACTCCAGCTAGGACTTCTTTGTCCTCTTGACATCTGCACTTGGATGTGTAATCGGCATCTCAGACTTAAGATGCCTAATACAAACTCTTGATCTCCCTCTCCCAGCAAGAGGCGCCTCCTTCTGGAAATGGCATCTCTGTTTATCCAGCTGCTTAGGCTGAAACTCTAAGAAGTCTTCCTTAACTCCTTTTTCTATTGTACCCCCATCCAGAATATCAAAAATCCTGTTGGCTCCATCTTCAAAAATATGCCCAGTTGACCACTTCTCTCCATGCCAGGATTGCTCCCCTGGTCTAAGTTCTCTCTAATCAAGATCACTACAGTTGAGAGACTATGGACTCTGAGAAATAAACTGAGGGTTTTAGAGGGGAGGGGGGGTGGAGGGATGGGTTAGCCCGGTGATGGGTATTAAGGAGGGCACGTATTGAATGGAGCACTGGGTGTTATACTCAAACAATGAATCATGGAACACTACATCAAAAACTAATGATGTATGGTGACTAACATAACATAATAAAAAAAAAAAAAGATCACTACAGTAGTCTTCTATCTACTTTCCTGCTTCCACCCTTTCCCTTCTGCAGATTCTTCTAAAATGAAAGTTAAATCATGACATTCTTCTGCTTAAAATCTCTCAACAGAAAAACCCAAGACTTTCCTATTTAACCTGCTTCCTTCCTCTCCCCACCTCATCTCTTACTGTTTCCTACCTCTTCCCACTTTCTTATTGTTTTACAGCCATACTGACCTCCTTGCTATCCCTTCAGTGTGCCAAACTGTCCTTTCTAGTGCCTTTGCATGTTTTATTCTTTTTGCCTGTTCCTCTCTTTCCCCAGATACCTATCTGCATGGCTCATTCCCTCATTGACATCTTTCAGGTATCTGCTCGAATATCTTAATAGAAAGGCCTTCCTTGATTCCCTATATAAAATAACATTGCTCTCCTCCTTCTCTTTACCCTTTGGGTCTGGCACCCCCTAACTCTCTTACCCTACTTTGTTTTCTTCCAAGGCAATAAATATTACATACTTACTGAAGAGTTTATGATGTTTGTCTCCCCTGTCTAGATGGTACCAGGGTTCCATGTGGGCAGAGACCTACTTTTATTCATTGTTATATCCCCTGCATTTAAAAAAGTGCCTGGCATGTTGTAGGCACTTAATTTTATTTGTTGAATGAAATGCCACAAGTGCAATACAATATGATCATTGTAGTCAAAGTACATGTAAGATGCAGTAGGAAACAGAGGAAGGAGTGACATGACTACCTAGAAGTTGAGGGAAGAATCTACAAACAAAGATGCCTTTAAGCAGAGCTTTTTGGAGAAAAAAACAGGTAAGAGCATTCCATACAATGAAAATAGCATTGCAGATGTACAGAGGCATGAAAGAACACAGTGTTCAAGGAACCGAAAGTATAGTGCTGTTGGAGCATAACTTGTGGGGTAAAGATTAAATAAGTAGATGAGGCCAAACATGTAGTAGACAGTACCAGACCATGAAGGGTCTTTAGATTTTTATACTGCAAGGTATGTAGTGTGGAATCATTGAAGAGTTTTGAGAAAGGGGGATACATGTGTTTACATGTTAAAAAGGTAAGTGGCAACAATGTGAAGGATGGGGATCAAAGCTAAACTCAGCATTTTATTTAACATATATGTGATGTTGCAAGGTACATATGCAGAGGAGCAGTTACTTTCAGGTGAATGGGCAAGAGGCTATTTCATTTTGTGGTTGGACAGAACCACTAATGTGTAGTGTGAAAGTTCAGTTCTTGGCGTATTTGCAGTATATCTGTGAGGGAGAAGAAATGCCCGGTGGAGGATTAGTTTATCAGTTACAATTCCAACAAGAAACGGCGTTGTTACAGTATAAAAGATACTGTGCTTGAAGGCCAGCCTCCTTTCTTCATAGACGAACAATTGTTTCGTCAATAATATACCTCCTGATCTTGATTGATTGTTAAAGGAAATAGTGACAGTTATAAATATAACCAGATCTGTACTATTTGCTGTAGGGCCAATACAGCTACCTTTGTAGGACAAATACCTGCCTTTGCATATTGCAGTACCCTGGCATGCACAGAACTCTTAAAATGAAGGATAAGCTAGAAATATTTCCTTTTTTCATTCAGATGCAAGTAAACCCATTTCCATTATTTCAGTTGCCTTGCTCAAGTATCATATCTTAGCAGTATATTGACCATCTTGAATACTTTAATCTTACTACTTTAGGGTCAAGATCTGATGTGTAAATTTAAGGATGAGCTGGAGGTACCCAAAATGGGTTACATGGTGTCAATATTGAGAATTTGGCACTCCCAAATTCATGAACGTGTTATTGAGCATATTTTACGTGTATTATTGAGCATATTTTAAAAAACACATCCAAATACTGCAGTAGGAGATGATGAAATGTTTTCAGAGGCAGATACAACAATATAGAGAATTAAGATCCATTTGTCTTCCATTTCCCAAGTCGAAGCATTCGCTTTTTGAGTGTGCTGTGCTATTCAACTCATTATCTAATGGAACAATAAAGGTAGTTTTCGGTGAGGTATTGCTTTATAACTTCTGAGTCCATGTTTGATCCAGATAGCCACATGTAGCTGAAAGATTTACCAAACTCTGATGACCAGTAATGTGAAATGGGATTTTCTAATTTGTTAGAAATAAAGGGTAAGAAAACAAACCAGTCAGGATTAAGTTACAGAATCAACTCTAGCTAGTTTAAGCAGAAAGAGATTTAGTGAAAGATTTTTAGGGGCGCCTGGGTGGATCAGTTGGTTAAGCGTCCGAATCTTGATCTCAGCTCAGGTCTTGATCTCAGGTTTGTGAGTTCAAGCTCCATGTTGGGCAGCACACTGGGTGTGGAGCCTACTTTTTAAAAAGTTTTTTTTTTTTTTTAAGTGGTTTATAGAATTGTTAGAAATTCTGACTGAAGAAACAGACTCTAGTGTGAACTTTCATGAATGAAATTCTAAAGCCACATTGCAGCTGAGCTACCAAGGGAGTTACTTCCTCTTTTAGGATCAGAAAGGTAGCTGCAGGAATTGGGAAGCTGTCAGTTTTAGCTGCTTGTCTGAGAACCTTGCCACCTCTGTTGTGATCAGGAGCCTGCATTGTTAGGAACCAACCATTAGCAAGCAGCCATCTTCATCAGTAAGCTGTTGTCACTGCTGCTGGCTCTAGAGCCAAGCCACACCTGCTACAGCCTGTAGGACAGAATGGATGCCTTACGCCCTTCTTCTTGATACCCGGGAAACCTGTGACTGGATAGAAGGACTTCAGAAAACACTGCTGCACAAAACCTGTATATCTCCGTGACAGCGTTTAATCGTTGCAGCAGCCTCAGTACAACGTCCCTTCTCTTCTGCTCTCCAAATTTCTAGCGAGTGCATCTGATTGGTGGAATTTAAATCATATCCACAGCCCTAACTGCAAGAAAGACCTGGGAATGTAGTTTTTAGCTTTCTAGTGTCTGCAGTACAGGAGGTCATATACCAAGGGATGTTGAAATGGATGATGACCACTCATCGACCATATCTACCACAGATACAGATCCTGATTCTCAAGGCTAGCCATTATCAAATGGTCTGTATAGATAAATTGAGAAAGATTACAAATAATACTATCAAATAATATTGAGAAACTTTTAAGTATTTGTTTTCAGTATATTTTATTGCTTATAATGACATATTAAAAAAATATCTAAAATTTGTGCTCTACCTGTGTGATGAATGTAGTGGTCTGTGGATGCCAGAAGTTTTCTTTACATTTAAAGTGTTGATAGTGGATGAAAAGTCGGAAAGACGGAATAACAAAACTGTTAGAATAGGTTATCTAAACTGAGGAAAGGTTGGTGTTATCAAATACTGAAGCATGGTCAAATAAGGTGGGAACTGACAGCAGTCTTTGATTTGGTGGTACTTAATATTGTGAGCATTCTAGGGGCACCTGGGTGGCTCAGTCAGTTAAGCATCCAACTCTTGGTTTTGCCCCAGGTCATGACCTTGGGGTAGTGGGATCCAGCCCCACCTCAGGCTCCACGCTTAGCACAGAGTCTGCTTGAGATTCTCTCTCCCTTTGCCCCTCTCCCTGCGTGCATGTATGCATGCTCTCTCTCTCAAATAAATAAAATACTAAAAAAAATATTAGTGTTCTTGAAGGTTCTAGTAAAGAACTAGAATCAGAGGCCCAATTGCAGTTTCAGGCTGTGAGTAGGAAGAAAAGGAGCAGAGTTTATAGAATAAGTTTTCAAGGAGCAGTAGTTGTATTTCCTTCCTTCCTTCCTTCCTTTAATTAGAGCATAGCGGAAGCCCTATGCAAATACCACACACGAGACAAGTACAGCCTTTCAAAATTCCTCACTTTTGTCTCTGTGTAGCTTGATATAAAGTGTGTGCTATTAAGATAATCTCTTTCTGCTTAGAGATATAATGTATGCAACATTTTTTATTCTCTAACCGTTCATTATTTCAATTATTTTTGTATAGAGTGGCAGTTAATTATTCTGATTTATGTTTTTTATAAAGTGCCAGTTAATTACTATAGTTTAAAGTGTTGGTAGCTGACTTAATCAGCATATTTGTATGATTAGTGAACTGGGCATTGATTAGATGAATTCACCTTCAGTGTAGTTTATTTAAACATAGCTTAAAAAAAAATAAACATAGCTTAGTGACATATTCAATGAGTACAGATTATGATAACTGCTTTTATAGGAAATGTTGAGTGTGTTTCGTATATTACATAGACCTTACGTTTTTACTTATTCTAAGTAAATATCTGATAATGGCAAGTTCATTGGATTCTGCACACAAAATAATCCCTGTTATATCCCCCTTAAAAAGGTGGGTGGTAGAATAGGTATACATTTGTACAGTGTGGTTTTCTCACACTGCACTTATGTGAATGAAATGGGAGCCTGTTCAAGGGCAGTGATTTAGTGTTCCAAATTCCTTCATTAGATATTAATTCTTAATTTGTTTACATTCTAGGCCCTTTATGGTGACCTAGTTGGATTTTGGGTTTAAAAAAAACACATTATACAGAGAGGAGACATCAGAGAAGAAGAAAAGACTTCAAGGAGAAGAAGGTTGAGAGTAATGAAAACAGAATCGGTGGACAGTGTTGTGGGATGAGAGCAAGGGAATTGGGTAGAGAGAGCTCAGGAAGATGGATGAGATTTGGATAAGAGAAGGGACATCTAGTCTTTAGGAAGAGGAGAATGGATGGATACAAATTCAAATATATATTAGTTTTTCCTGTTTGGAAACTGATATATTTGTAAAGGTCAACCCATATTAGTCAATTTTTGAGTCATTTGAAAGATTCCTGATTCTGACTTGAGTTGAACATAGTATGTTTATTCTGTTTAAGTGGTAACTTGATATTTTTTTAAATCTCCCAATGACAAACTTAATGAGTATCTTGTGCCTTTCCACTGACTTTCTCATTGCAATAAAAAAATGGTTTATTGAGTTTTTCATAGGTGCTTCTTAAGTTTCTGATAGACTTTGTTAAAATACATTGGTTTAAATGGCCTTTAGTTTTAAACTTGATAAGCAGACAGAGACTCAAGTTTATCTAGCCCAAATTGTCCTCAGGAAAGCTGTGCTTTAGTGATTTGTCTGAAGCCATTTAGCCACTTAGTAATAGAGGTAAAACAGAAACATTAGTTTCATGATTCTTAGGGCAGTGCTATTTCCCTTATGCCAACTGCCTTGCTTTCCTAATTGAGTACACTGGTGTCTGATTTCAGCACACTTCTGTGTGCTTTTGGCTCACGAGCATTTCACAAGAACTTCAAAACTAGACTTACTAGCTTCTTTAATATTCATTCAAGAAATATTTCTCAAGTGTCTACTGTATGACAGTCATGGTTTTAGATTTTGGTGATTAACAAGTTCTCAGACCTCGAGAATGAGAGATGCAGAAAATAAATACGTAAAAATTACTAGTTTCAGATAGTTATAAATGCTATCAAGAAAACAGAGAAATAGATTATGGTAGCAGGATTATCTACTTGAGACAGAATAGTCAGGGAAGGTTTCTCTGAGGAAGCGACATTTAAGCTGAGACCTGAATGATAAGCAGAGCCAGCCATGTGAAGTTGTAGGGGTAGAGCATTCCAAATAGAGGCCTTAAGCTTGAATGAACTTGGCATGGTTGATGAATGGAAAGAGGGTGAACACTGAGGAGAGTGGGAGGAAAAGAAGCTGGAGAGAAGACAGTGGAGCAATGTAGACCATGAAAATGGGAATTTAGAAATGGGATTGTATTCTAAGTAAAATGGAATGGTTTTGGAGCAGGGGAGTCACTGCCCTGAAGAATATGTCTAGATGGGGGCGCCTGGGTGGCTCAGTCGTTAAGTGTCTGCCTTCAGCTCAGGTCATGATCCTGGGGTCCCGGGACTGAGCCCCGCATTGGGCTCCCTGCTCAGCGGGGAGTCTGCTTCTCCCTCTCCCTCTCCCCCTGCTTGTGTTCCCTCTCTCTCTGTGTCTCTCTCTGTCAAATAAATAAATAAAATCTTAAAAAAAAAAGAAGAATATGTCTAGATGATCACACAGGTGTAAAGTGGGTTGTAGGGGGATACCAGTGAAGGCAAGGAGAAGTGGTTGGATTTGGGATATATTTTAGAGGTTTGCTGGAATTACCGATGGACTGGATGTGGGGGAGGTTTTGGGAGGAAGATGGTGGTAGACTGGGGGAAGAGCATTGTTTTAGGGGAGGAAATCAGATGGTTTGTCTGGGACTTGATAAATTTGAGATGCCTACTGGATATCCAAAGAGGCAGTTGGATATTCACATTTAGGGTTGAGGAGGAGAGATCAGGCCTGGAAATGGACACCTAAGAGACATCAGCATTAACACCATACTGAAGGAGTTTGCACAGGGAAAGAAGAGAAGACGGTCCAGAACTAAGCCCTGAAGCATTGCAATATTTAGAGGTGAGGAGGGAAAGAAGTAGGCAGAGGGCCAGGGATATAGGAGGAAAGCCAGGAATATTGTATTGTGGGAGCCAAGAAAGGGCATTTTAAAGGAGGGATGTTAGTGTTCACTTTTACTAAATAGTGCCACCAGATCAGGTATGATGAGGACAGAGAAATGGCCATTGGATTTGGCAATATGGAAAGCATTGGTATCCCTCACTAGAACAATTGCCATGTCATCATAGAGTTAGAAGCTGACTGGGGAGAGGGTTGAAGAATGGATGGAAGGTGAGAAATTAAAGACAATGTGACTAGAAATTACTGCTTTTGAGAAGATTTGCTATGAAAGGGAGTCTAGAAATGGAATACCACAAGGGAGGAGGTGGAGTCAAGGGAGAGTTTTTTTCTTTCTGTGCTTTTTTTTTGAATTGGGAAATATTAAAAGCTTGTTTATGTGCTGATGGGAGTGATCCACTAGTAAGGAAAATTAATGATGATGCAGGAAAAGGATTAATTGTGGAGTTAAGTCCTTGAGGTGGCTGGTGATTCGGCTGGAGAGCACAAGTGGGGGGATTGCCCCTTCTGGAAGCAGGGAACCATGGTATAATATGACCTCACACTCCCCTTTACACACAGCTCTTCTCTTCAGTCTCACTGGACCAAGTTGATCACCTCCTTTCTGTAATCACTAGGGTTTTTTTTTGTGCTATGTCTTACATGTTCTTTTGGATTGAATTCATCCTGTATAAGGTTTAGCATGAAGCAGCTGGTGGTATTTAACACCAATTTCAATTTTTGTGCCAACAGGTGAAGCGAAAAATTTATTGCCATATCTTGGACCCAACAAAATGAGAGATTGTTTCTGCACCATAAATTTGGACCAGGAAGAGGTTTATCGTACCCAAGTTGTTGAAAAGTCTTTAAGGTTTGTTAAAAAAATTGGTAAATTATCTTTCATATGATATATATTGATTAATAAATTTTATACATTTTCCAGACTGTAATCATCAAAAAGACTTTCTTTATCTGAAACTTTTCTTTTACATTCTGGATTTGTTTTTAGAATTACAGAATCTCGGTGTTTGAAGGAGCCTTAATGTTTATTGAGCTGGAGTAATCAACTGTCTTATGCTTGGTTCCTTCTGACAATAATTGTTGACAAGCAGTCATCTGACATTTGCTTAATAATGTTCATTCCAGTGACCAAAGAGTTCATTGCCTCCCAAGCAGCCTATTTGGTCTTAGAACAATTCTGACTCTTAGAAAGTTCTTACATTTAGTCAATTAATGTCTATCAAAAGGAGAACCTACTATAGGCCAAGAGCTTGCTGGGTGCTATTTATTCAAACATCCAAGAGAGCAAGATAAATGCAGTGCTTGCTTTCATGTGGCTTTTCATTGCCTCAAAATATATCTTCCTTTTAATTGTTGCTAATTCTATCCCTTGGATTTCTGGAGAACACACCTCAATCCATATTTGACATGACATCTTCCAAGTTTTTGAAAACAACTATCATATACCTCAGTTTGTTCTCTAGGCTAAGTTTTGCCTATTCATTTGAACTTTTCTCAGAGTACATCATTGTTTTATTTCTCTTGAGAATAAATTACTTCTTAAAGTTTATACAAGTCACTGGGCGCCTGGGTGGCTCAGTTGGTTAAGCGACTGCCTTCGGCTCAGGTCATGATCCTGGAGTCCTGGGATCGAGTCCCACATCAGGCTCCCTGCTCAGCAGGGAGTCCGCTCCTCCCTCTCATGCTCTCTGTTTCTCATTCTCTCTCTCGCAAATAAATACAATCTTAAAAAAAAAAAAAATTAAAAAAAAAAAAAAGTTTATACAAGTCACTGAACTAAGTAGGGCATTGTAAGGGAATGAATTCTTGGGTAAATTTCTCATCTTTTGAAAGTGTAATAGCACTCAGAGTATCCTAGTATATTCTAATTCATAAAATTGGAGTGTGCCACCTCTGCCCTGTAATAGTGTTTGTGGACATAATTCTAGCACAGAGCTGTGCTGGCAGGATGCGGTCGTGGTCAGAGATAAGAGTCAAAACAAGGGCGTGGGGAGTTGTCGGAATGAACGTGTGGTGGGTGAAGTACTGAGTGTCATGACTCCTGTAAATTGCGTTTTGGGAATTTATTTTTTGATGCTCTTTTTTTCATAATCTTTTTTCGTTATGCTCCCCCCCTCCTTTTTTTTTCCTCTGGAGCTTTTCCCTTTGTGTCTTTATTGTCGGTGTTTATAATTTTGAATGTCTATAGTGTTCTTCATAGGAAAGGCATTGTATAAAGCTGAAAATACTTTAGTAGCCCCCCAAAATTTGAAGTAATACACTTCACATCTTTAGTCATAAATCACCTGTCCCTGTTCTTTTAGAATTCTGTTGTTATTTATATGTTATACGTGATGAAACTGAGTCACCAAAAGGCTGAATAATTTGTGCATATAATATAGGAAGTTAGGAGCAAAACGGAGATTGGAACCTGAAACTGTCTCAGTTTCAGTTTGTTACTTAATGTACACTGATTCCATATCGCACAAAAATCAGTGATATACAAAGCTAGTAATCGTCCATAAATTGAATACTTGTGGTAGTTTCTAATATGTAGCTTTGTAAGTTAGTAACTAAAATTAGCTTACTTTTTCTTTTTTAAACTCCTGCCTTTCTAGATATTTGTGTTGGGAAAAGATGATGAAACAGATTATCTTTATCCATCTTAAATTATTTTCTAGATACTTAGCAACTTGGAAGATATTTTAAGGCTTAGGTTATTTCAATAGTTAGACTAGGTGCTTCTTGGATTCTAGGTGACCCCTAGCACTTTTCCTTGAAGAATAAGGTGAAAGAATGTGTAATATAAACCCTTGCTGACCTTGCTTTCATGTCAGTGTTTTCTTCCCTTATTTTGATAAGCTATCAAGTCAAGAGTCAGTAGATACCATTTAGATCTTTATGGGTTCTGGATATTATAGTTTTTATAGGTAGTCTGGATATAGAGTTTTCGTAACGGGTAAGGAAGAGTGACATATGGAATCTATAGCTCATAAGTTTTTACCTCAAATTCTTTTAAAAAGTGAGTGGTTTATAAACAGCCATACTGCTTATGCCCAGTGCTTTTCTTCCCCATGCCAGGAATTTCCTTAGGAGTCATGTATGATCATATGTCAGTGATAGCATTAGAATGTTGTTTTTAAAACTATGTCTCATCATGCTCCTTACCAACCCATTGAAAAGTTTTCTTCAGATGGATTGATTAGTTAATTAATAATTAAATTAAATAAAGATGTGGGCGCCCAGATGTGGGGATTGTTGACATTGTGGTGATACAGTGCTACAGATGACTTAGTGAATAATTCTTTGGTGTTCTTACTTGGTTTTAGAATGTATTTTAAAAATAATATTTGAGGGACGCCTGGGTGGCAGTCAGTTAGGCGTCAGACTCTTGGTTTTGGCTCAGGTTGTGGTCTCAGGGTGGTGAGATCGAGCCCAGTGGCCGGCTCTGCACTTAGCATGGAGTCTGCTTAAGACCGTCTCTCCCTCTCCCTCTGCCCCCCCCCAAATAAATAAATAAGTCTTAAAAAATAAAATAAATGAAAATAATATTTGAATATGTACATGTGATACATAAAGGAAATTCTTCATTTTATAATTGTTTATAAAATGATGCAAAGGAGAAAATACTTAAATATGTCATGTCTTTGCCTAATAGTTTTTTTTTTTTTTTAAGATTTTATTTATTTATTTGACAGAGACACAGCGAGAGAGGGAACACAAGCAAGGGGAATGGGAGAGGGAGAAGCAGGCTTCCCGCGGAGCAGGGAGCCCGATGCGGGGTTGGATCCCAGGACCCTGGGATCATGACCTGAGCCAAAGGCAGACGCTTAACGACTAAGCCACCCAGGCGCCCCCTAATAGTTGTTTTTGTGTCAATTTTTATGTTGAGATTAATAGAGGACTCTAGTTATTTTGATAGACCAACTTTTTTAAAGATTTTATTTATTTGTCTGTTTATTTATTTATTTATTTGAGAGAGTGCACATGGGGAGAGAGCGGAGGGAGAGAATCTGAAACAGACTCCACACTGATCATGGAGCTGGGAGCCCTGTGCTGGGCTCCATCCCATGGCCCTAGGTCATGACCTGAGCCCAAACCGAGAGTTGTGGACGCTTAACCCACTGAGCCACCCAGGTGCCCCATTGATAGACCAACTTTTAAAAGTTTATTTTGATTACATTTGAAGTAAAAAATACATTGACAGACGCCTGGGTGGCTCAGTTGGTTAAGCAACTGCCTTCGGCTCAGGTCATGATCCTGGAGTCCCGGGATCGAGTCCTGCATCGGGCTCCCTGCTGAGCAGGGAGTCTGCTTCTCCCTCTCACCCTCTTCCCTCTCACCCTCTTCCCTCTCGTGCTATCTCTCATTCTCTCTCTCTCAAATAAATAAATAAAATCTTAAAAAAAAAAATACATTGACAAAAGTTGACCAGGCATTATAAACAACTAAAAAGCTGAGTCAACTGTTTTCTGGACAAGTTTGAAATAACTTCTGTAAGAGTATTTTTCTTTGCATTTCAGCTTCTTTTTAAGTCGTGACATCCTAAAGAGGTTGCGTTTTATGGTGACATTTTCAAAGTATCCTTTAGTTCTTTAAGCATTCTCAGGAAAGAGGTGCTCTTAACAAAAGATATTTACTAGCATTTTAGAGATTCATGTCTTCATAGAATCTAAACATCAAAATAACATTCTTAAACATCTAAAAATGAGCTGTTTCATAGGAAAAAATCTTAGCAGCTTGGGGATAGGCAAAGATTTCTTAGGATGCAGAAATCACTAGTCATAAAAGAGGAAAATTGATAAACTGGATTTCATCAAAATCAGAGCCTTTTGCTCTTCAACAGACACTGTCAGGAAAATGAAATGGTAAGCCACAGCTGGGAGAAAAGATTCTGACAAAGGACTTGCATCTAGAATTTATTTAAAAACAAAAACAAAACCAATAAGAAGAAAGCCCGTTTAAAAAAGTGGGGAAGAACCGAACAGCTATTTCCCAAAAGAATATATATACAAATGGCCAGCAAGCACATGAAAAAATATTCATCATCATCAGTCATCAAGGAAATGCAGTTTAAAATCATTTCTGTCACTATAGATTCTTGAACATAATGTGTCATGATCGAAATCAGATTACTGGTTCCTGTGACAGTATGGAGAAGGTGATTGCACAAGGGAACTCTCTGGGGAGATAGAAATGTTCTGTATCTTGATTGGGGTAGAGATTACACAGATGTAAAAATTTATCATATCACATTCAGTAGAATAGCTAATTTTAAAGACTTTCAGTAGCAAAAGTGGACAATGATATGGAATAACTGGAGCTCTCCTGCATTGCTGGTAAAAGTAAATGCTACATATTTGTTTGGGCCACAAATGTGGGAAAACAATTGGACAGTTTCTTATAAATTAAAAATTCACCTACCTTTTAACTTAGCAATTCCACTCTTCTAGTTACCTATCTAAAAATATTGAAAACATATGTTCAGAAAAAGCCTTGTATAAAAATGTTTATAGCAGCTTTATTTTTAATAGCCCAAACTGGAAACAACTCACATGACTACTAGGAGAATAGATTGTGGAATATTCATGAATGGAATATTCAGCAATTAAAACAAATGAACTACTTATATACACAACAAAATGGAAAAATCTCATAGCTCTTAAACTGGGTGAAGAAGCTAGGCACAAGAGTACATACTATTTAGTTCCATTTATATGAAATTCTTAGATCTATATAATACTGCAGAGGAGTATAAGGGAACTTTATGGGGAGATAGAAATGTTACTATATCTTGATTGGGATGGAAGCAACACAGGTTTATAAATTTATCAAATCATTAACCACTATATTTCATTTTTTTAAAAGATTTTATTTATTTCAGAGAGAGAGCACACACGTGCGTGAGCAACGAGAGAGGCAAAGGGAGAGGGGGAGAGAGAATCTCAAGCAGGCTCCACACCCAGCTCATGAGCCCCATGCAGGGCTGATCTCATGACCCAGAGATCATGACCTGAGCAGAAACCAAGTGACTGAGCCATCCAGGCACCCCAATCATTTAAATTAGATTTTATTACATGTAATTTATACCTTAATAAAGTTGATTTTTTAAAAACCCTGTTTTTTTAAAAAAAAAACCCTGTTTTAGTTTCTTAAAATTACTTTAAAATAGTGCTTTACATAACATTACCCATTTGTGTTATGTATTATTGTGATTAATATAGCTATACATATTTCTGAGATGATGATGGGTGTGCATGACATTATCCTGAACTCTCATTTGTGTCCACTTTAGGTGAACAAGACCCCAGGCAATAACTGGGTCTTCTGTCCTTAGGACTCCTAAAAAGCTGTTCAGAGCTTAACCTGGCAATTGAGGTCCTCTCAGAGTTCAGCTTGGTTTGTACAGGATTTAGTTGTAATTCAGCATAGAGAATAATTTTGGAGCTTTTGAAACTTTCCCTATGGTGTTTTAGTCTGTAATTTGTTTTATTGAAAATACTATATGAGGGCACTGTCAGATTTAAATTTAATGAACTTTCCCCTTTTCTCTCTAGCCCATTTTTCAGTGAAGAATTTTACTTTGAGATTCCAAGAACTTTCCAGTATTTGTCTTTCTATGTTTATGATAAGAATGTTTTACAAAGAGATCTTCGTATAGGTATGTACTATTCATAATTATCTTTAATCACAGCATTAGTGTTTATATTCATTCTTTCACTAAGTATAAAGTGTTGAAAACAACAGAATAACAGAATAATACATGCTCAACATTTCTAATCCTTTTCTTTAGTCTTCAAGTTCATTTGTGAGTCTCATTTTTAATTTGTATGCTCAGCTTCGGTAACACTTTGGAAGTATCTTGACTGATTCCCGCCTGCCCCCAGTCATGGTGTCATATGTTTCCAGAATACCTGATGGGGCATTTTCCATAGTATTCATTACACTTGTTCATCAGTTTGTTGTTTAATATCTAGACTCTCTAGTTGAATATGATATTTATGAAGATAGAGATTGTCGCTCCAGAGTGCCTTACATTTAGTAGATGTTTGGTAAGTATTTGCTGAATGGTTCAAAGAATGTTTTTATACAAAGATCACAGTGTTTGATCCCCCAAAGAACATTTATTTTTCAAGTTTTTCACTAGAAGTAATAATTTGCTTTAATCTAGACATGTGTTTTTCTTTCTGGCTGTGTTGGTGACCATTAACTCTGTTTCTTAAATAATTGTCTAAGGCTGGGGTGTGATCTATGGGCATGGAGTAGAACAAAGCTAAATGGACACACATGTGTCATCGTGGTCTTTGCTCCAGTGTCTATGTTTTAATAACAGGTAGAGGTCTATCATTTACATGTATTATCCTCTCACTTTTTAGTATCATGAATTTTGTCATCCCTTTCTCTCTTTTCTGATTTGAAAAGTCTTCCACAGTTTAAATGATTAAGCTTTATTTGACTTTGTCCTCTTAACTACCACCTAATTTGTTTCCTCCGCTTTTGCTCCTGAACTCCTTAACAAGTGGTTTGTATCCTTCTGCTTACTGCTGCTTTTTTTTTAAATCTTTGTAATCTTGCTTCTACATTTTTCTGACAAACCTTTTTTGAAGTTTGTCAGAATCATTTTAGAGGAAATCAAATAACCTTTCAATAAACAGTGTATATATATTTTTAATTATAAAACTATTACATGTTCTTAGTGACTAGTAGTGACTGTGAACAGGAATAACTACAGTTAATAATTTGTGTATTTCTTCCCATTCTTTATGCATTTGTATTATTACATTGCAGTATTCAGTTTTTTCCTTTTTTTCATCTAATGATCCTTTTCCCCTGTCATAAAGTATTTTCCAAAAATATTTGTTAAATAATATCCTTTGTAAAGAAATGTATTATTTGAGCTACTTCTTTGTTGGTGAACAATTATGTTTTCAGATTTTTGGTGCTCTTAATGGTGTTGTTATGAACATCCTTCTTGCATAAACTGTTGCTTGTCTCTTTTTCTTAGAATAAATTCCTAGAAGTGAAAATACTGAATTAAAGGGTATGAATATTTTTGAAATTTCTTCTCTCTCTGTTTTTCACATTGGCCCCCAGAAATACTTTACTAATTTAAATTCCCCCAAACATGGCATGGGCATAATCATTTCACCATACCCTGGTTATTCTTGGATATTAGCATTGAAAAAATTTTTTCCCAATTTGACAGGTGAAAAATAATATTTTTTTAACTGTATTTTTCTGATTATCAGTGAATTTGAAGAATTTTTCATGTGTTTATGTCTTTTACATTTTTCTTCTATGAACTAGTTTTTCATTCTTACGCCTATTTTTCATTTGGATGGATTTCGTTGTTCTTATGCATACTTATTTGTTAAATATGTTAACTTTTGTCAGCTGTACACTTAACAAATACTTTTTTCTTTGTCACAAAAGGCATTTTTGGAGTGCTGAATCCTTATCTGCCTCTGTCATATTTGACTCTTTTGATTGCTTATTCAACTTGTTGAAAGCCAAGGAAAATACAATTTAATGACTTTGTATTTTCCTAGTTGTCTTTCTTCTTCTGACTTCTTTATTTATATGCGGACTCTTCTCTTTCTAGAAAACCCTCAATTATGAATCACCCTTGAGGCCCCATCCTCAATTCAATTAAACAGCCATTTACAGACACTTCTGTGTGGCATATAAAGGATGGGAATACTAAGATGAATAAGACTCATGTTATTCCCAGGCTATCAAAGAGGCACACTTATACTCTAATTTGTTACAATTGGATCTTTGCTGGAGGTCTGAACAGAGTACTTGGGAGAACAGGTAATCTTGTTTGGTGGAGGATTAACAGACTACTTAGGAAAAGGAAGAAATTTCCAGGTAATAGGGATTAGCAGAATTAGAGGATAAAAAATAAATCATGTTTGTGGTGTATCTGTTGGAATATATAAATTACTTAGGAAGAGGGCAGTAGAAATGAAGCAGGGACTATAAATTGGGGCCAATTTGTGATGGACCCTGAAGGCTGTGCTAAGGATTTTGGACTTTATCCTAAGACAGTAGTGCTGAGCCTTTTAAGAATGAGAAACCTTTTAAAAATTACATGTAACTATATGTACATGAATACTTTCGTGGTTTAACAACTTTCTGTGGCAGACAGTGGTACTTCCAAAGTCCAAACTCAGTGTCTATAGATTACATATGTAAAATGTATATGTATGTAATTATATGTAACTGTATATATTCTTTTAAAGTATATATACACACACTTTACATATGTAATCTATAGTTTATGGTTTAGAGAGATTAGAGTCAGGGAGGCTATTATCAGATGAGATGCAAAGGGCAATAGCGGTGGGAATGCAGATGAGGGAATGTACTTCACTGGAGGAGCTGCAGGTAGGATTTGAGGACTTTAAGGGGATAAAGGGATGTGAGAAAGGAAAGGGTTAAAAAGAATCTTGTTTCTATGGCTGTCATTAACTGAGATAAAGAACACTGCAGGACCGTTCAGTTTTGAGTGGGGGATGGGAAGAGGAGAGGATGACTTTGATTTCAAACAAGTTAAACTTGTATTACCTGGGGAACATCTTGGTGGACTGGTGGTTGGTTGGCTGTTGGAAATACAGATCTGAGGCTTAGAGAGAAGAGCTGGAGAGGTGAATTTGAGAGTCATTAGCATTAAGTGATACTTCATGCCTCTGCTGGAATGAATGAAATTGTCCTGGGAGCAGATAAGGAGAATGCCAGGAAAATGAGGCTTCAGTGAAGATTGATAAAGTTTATCAGGAGGGTAGGAAGAGAGGAGAGATTCATATCTCAGAGGGCCGGGGGATCTTTTAATGTCAACAACTAGAGAGAGGTAGAGCAGGATAAGGATTGGATAAAGCTCTTGGTGATTATGAGCGATCCTTGAGAGTGTGTCTCTGATTATCATGTCTTCTTAAGAAAATGTTTTGTAATTTTCATTGTTTGCACATAATGTTATAATCATCATACAGTATTTATTGAAAAGGCCTTTTGTTGAGGTTTATTGTTATGATTTCCGAAAGTTCCCCTGTGCTTTGGTTTTTGTTTTTAAAGCAAGTCAATTGTACTTTAAGCAAAAAAAAGTAAGAATCAGTTCTTTTTCTTTTAAGATTGTATTTATTACTTGAGAGAGAGAGAGAGCACAAGCGGGGAGGTGGGGGGAAGGGGCAGAGGCAGAGAGAGAAGCAGACTCCCTGCTGACCCAAGCTGAAGGCAGACGCTTAACTGACTGAGCCACACAGGTGCCTCTAAGTAAAAATTCGTTTTTTGTGGAGTGGTATCAGAAAGGCATAATTTGGTATGAGAACTTTTGTTTGCAAATAAGCTTATTTTTTTTAAAGATTTTATTTATTTATTTGACAGAGAGATAGCACAAGTAAGGGGAGCTGCAGGCAGAGGGAGAGGGAGAAGCAGGCTCTGTCCGCAGAGCAGGGAGCCCGATGTGGGGCTCAATCCCAGGACCCTGGGATCATGACCTGAGCCGAAGGCAGACGCTTAACCAACTGAGCCACCCAGGCGCCCCGCAAATAAATTTATTTTTATTAAGAGAGAAAATTTCTACATTTAGTAGCAGTTTTTTTTTCCTTTTACATATGGGAAACTGAAACTCAATTTGTACGTACCCTTTAATTTAAAGTTGAAAAATGGCTTTCATTTATGAATTTTGATGTTTTTGTAGTTTAACATTTTCTTTTGTCATTAACTCATAAAGTTGGGTTGTTGCTTTTTAAAAAAAAATTTGAGCTATTGAAAATTGGGTTCAATTATTTTGTAACTCTTAGTTGCCAAGTTATAGATTAAACAGTGCCATAGCATTTTCTAGAAATGAAATTTGAACTAGAGTTGAGAGAACCATCTTTCAAACTTAAGAAGATCTGAGAATGTATACTGGTCAAATACAGTTTTAAGAGCTTGTTTGTTTTTTATTTTTAATTGTATAAGTAATATATGAATTTTTTTCTTTTTGTAGGAGAATTTTAAATTGTGGTATTACAGATAATCCTCGTTAATTTTGACTACTGACTCCCTCCCCTTCCTAGAAGTAATAACTGTTATCAATATTGGGCATAATATTTTATATTAGGCATTTTCATATGCCAGGTAGTTAGTGAAAAAACTCGATTATGGATCAGTTAAAAACTTGAGACGTAGGAACTATGCAATAAAAAGATAGGAAGTTGCAAAATTAAGGTTTTAAAAATCTTTTACTGTATGATACATTGTTCTAAGGTATAGTGTCTTCTCTTAAAAGGAAAGAAAAAGAGAAGAGAAAAACTTTATGTAGGAATGTATTTCCATTTCCAGTGAGAATCATAATACGAAAATTAAAACGTATATTTTATCTTCTTTTTTTTTGAAGATTTTATTTATTTATTTTACAGAGAGAGTTAGCGAGAGCAGAAACACAAGCACTGTAGTCTACCTTCCCATATTTTTTTCCTGTTCTTACTTCCTAGAGATTTCCTTTTTCCAAGCCGAAAAAAATGTGGATTCTCCCCAGGGCAGGAGACTTAACCTAGGTGTAATTTTTAAAAGATTTTTATTTATTTATTTGAGAGAGAGCGCACAAGCAGGGGGAGAGGCAGGCAGAGGGAGAGGGAGAAGCAGGTTCCCTGCTGAGCAGGGAGCCCGATGCAGGGCTGCTTCCCAGGATCCTGGGATCATGACCTGAGCCGAAGGCAGACGCTTAATGACTGAGCCACCCAGGTGCCCCTATATTTTATCTTATGTGTATTTTCTAGGTATTTTAGTTTGAGAGAGACACGCTCTCTCAAACAACTAAACTGTGGTTATCTTAGTAGACTTTGGCAACTTTTTTTCTTTTCCCTCAGTTCATTACAGTATCAAAGAATTTCACTGGGATGTCAGAGACCTGAATTCCATTCATGACTCTATCATTTACTAGCTGTGTGACCTTAAACACATAACTTTACCTTCTTAGGCCTGGTTTATCTATAAAATAAGGCTGAGTTTAAGTAAGATTCCTTAAGGTCTTTTCCAACTCTTCGATTTGTCATTTCTGCTGGCATTTAGCTCTGAAGTCAAACCTACCGTTTAAAAATTGCCTAAGACTACACTTCTATATCCGTTTGCATAGGGTCTGTATCAGTTATCTATTGCTACATAACAAACCATTCCAGTACTTGGTGGCTTAATACATCAACCATATATTTGGCCATGATCCTGAGGGTTGTCAGTTTGGGCTGAGCTCAACTGGGTGGTTCTTCTGCTGGTCTCACCTGGGGTCGCTGATGTGCAGTTATCTGGGAAATTGACTGGACTGAATGGACTGACTCCTCTATCTGATGGCTGGTGCTGGCTATCATCTGGGTCTTCCTTTCCACATGATATTGGGGTTTTAAGAGGCTAAACCCTACTGCACAGGTGTTTATTAATTAAGATTCTACTTGCATCACATTTGCTGATGTCCCATTTGGCAAAAGCAGGTGACATGGTCAAACCCAGAGTCTGTGGTGGAGGGGACCACACAATGGTATAGATCAAGGAAGTATGATTTATTGGAGACCATTGATATACTGGACTGCTACCACAGAGAACAAAAGGTATCTCCCTAAACTCTGGTGTACTAAGGCAGCATCAAAGTTTTACTGTTGACTGAACTGCTGTTGTTGACTCTGCCAGAATTTATTCAGTCTTCTGGTCCTTTTTCATCCTGTATAGGCAGTCACAGTTGTCACTGCTTTTATCTGCTCTTTCAGCCATTTCTACTAGTGTCCATGTAGGAACAGGACTGTCAAGATTTGCCAATTGGTGATCTGTATCAGGATGAAATTTCCAAGAATAGGTTGTGTCTAAAAATGGGACCCAAATATAACACAGTTTTTATAGATGGCAAGAAAATGCTGCTTAGAAGTGGTGCTGGAAAGCTGAGAGTACTTTTTTTACTTAGAGACCAATAGAGATGGTTTCTGTGCCCACAGTTCCTTCATTTCTTATGGTGTTTCCTCGCCTTGTCTTATTTTAAGGAACTAATACAGCATCTGGTATGTGTATGTGTATGTATTTATGTTTGGTCTAAGCTCTTTCTGTCTGTGAGTTTGTCAGGACAGTGGGGAAATGAAATAGTACCTTAAAATTGTTGGGTAGTTTGTTCCTGGGAGGTTTTGTTGCTGTTGTTGTGTTTTGTTTTTTGTTTTTGTTTTGTTTTGAGGTGGTTGATTTCATGACCACTAAGGTAATGAGTTAACTTTGTTCAAAATAGTAAACACTAAACTATGTTTGGAACCATTAGAGTCACAAAATTTATGCAGCTGATCAGAGAAGGGTTTCCCTTTGAGAAGAAAGAACCATTCAACTCTTTCATGATAGTGAGTACCATGGATGCATGAGATAGGAAATAAGAGGAAGAAGGTACTTGGCTTCTGGGAATTTTTACTTATGAACTAAGAGAGGATTCTCTTTTGGGAAAGGCACCTATGATAGAGAAGATGTATATCCAGTGATCTGAGTTGTGAGTCATAAATGGAATAGGTAGATTCCTACTCTAGTTTTCAGAAGCATTGCTGGTAAAATATACTTTGGTTAGGGGAGCCTGGAAATTACATCAGCATTTAAAGCACAGTGCCATTGTGACTATTTGTTGAAAGAATAAATGAATCAAACCAGTAAACTTCCAAATAAACTTTTTAAAAAACTCTGTTTTTAAGTTGGGGGCTTGCTTTGGTGATACTTGTAAATATCAACATACATATTCATAAATTATATATAAATCTAAAAATCCTGGAAATTGTAGAATAGGAGTCTTAACCAGGAATCTACCAGTGAGTTTCTGGATGGTGAGTAAACTCTTTTAAAGTTTGCCAGATAATATCTGTGCATTTTTCTGGGGAGAGAACACAAACGATGCATAGATACCAAGATTCTTAAAGGTGGAAATGAGTTGTTCTTGAAATGTAAGACCTTCAGCTATGGGATATATAGATCTATTTCTGTATTTACATGTGTGCATATATATATATCAAACTGTTACACATTGCCTTAATGTTTATACCTGGAGTGGAATCAATGGTAAATGGAACCACTTGAAAGAATTATGATAATCATGATCCTTTGTGACATGCAATATTTAATACTTCGTCATAATTCTATATCCTAAGCCATTCCTGGTATTGTATTGATTTGCCAGGGATTTGATAAAATCTATAGGTAAAACATATCAAGAAATTTGTATGATTTGACTCTTAACCTAAACTTCTTCAACAGTATAAAGAATATTTGGGCGTTACAGTTAGTACCTAAATCCTGTACTTGACTTTTAGTCTACGTATTTGGTACTGGAAGAATTTCTGTTTTCCCATCATTTTGTATCTTAAGTTTAACCAAACAAAGGCTGAAATAATTTTCCTGGTGCCGTTTCTTAACAAAATTTGAATGAATTATGAATTCCATATACTCACAAGAAGATTTTGGCCTTTACATTAGATTTCATCCAGTATATTTTAAAGAAAGTTGGAAGGATTTGTGCTTAATTGTGAGGACCAGTTTATTAATTTTAAAATTTTACATGTTTCAAGCTTTGTGTTACTGGATATAACTGATGAATTTTCAGTAGTTCTCTTTTGGGTTATATATTAATACAGTTGCCCTTCTAAAGAAAATATTTGTAGCTGTGTATTTTAATATTTTCCTTAAAATTACACATATGTAGATAATGTTTGTAGTTTGAGTTCCAGTTCATGAAAAGGAAGATAAGCTTATCAAAATTTTAATATGGTTAAATTTTTTTAACAATGTTTTATTGAGGTGTAATTTACATGCCATAAAACTCACTATTTTAACATACAGTGCACACATTGTATATATTCACAGATTTGTGCAACCATCACCACTACCTAATTCCAAATAAAATTTTAAAGGTTTTTCTGGGTTTGTTTTCTTGTCCTGTCTTTCCTTTCCACTTGATACACAAAAAATTGGTATATCTTGACAGAAATTTTTTACTGTTTCCTTAAAGTTTTCAAACGTGGAACTAAGAGACCAAGATAGGTCAGAAGAGAAAGGGCATGAAGTACAATTAGGACCCTTAAAGTAAAAATTCTTATTTGATAAAAGAAAGCAAACTTTGACTTCAGTATATATCTTTTGTTAAAGCTTTTGTGTTGACTCTTGGAATAAATTGCCAGTCATATGCAAAACTGTGTCTGCTTCTTAAAACTTGAATTGAGGAAGGAAATGCTTTGTACCAACATGGCAAATACTTTATTATAATAAGAACATTTGTTTCTTCCTCTCATACAACTTTGTTCATTGTACTGTATCTTTCTCTGAGAGGTAGAAACTCTTTAGGGAACTGCCCTGAGTGTGTGTGTGTGTGTGTGTGTGTGTGTGTGTGTATGCATTGAAGCAGCATAAGTGGTGTTTATAATGTTTTGATAAAAGCAGATTTTAAAATTGTTGTTTTAATCTCCCGAATTTTCAAGTCAGTTTTCAATATTGTTAGTGATGTATGATATTGTTTTTTTTAATAGGATTTTATGAACTCTTATTAAATGGAGATGGGTCTGCCTAGATAGAACATACGGTTTATTCATAGTTTTAACCAATTGGGAGGATTAGTTTGCACTATCATTGTACATTGCTTTTTACATGGTGGAATGTATTCTGGGTGAAAACGTGAATCTGAATAACTACTGAAAAATGCAGTTGCATATAATTACAGTTGAGTTTTTATCTAATCATCTGATTCAAAATGACCCAGAAAAGGGTCTGCCAAGGGGCAGGGGGAAATGAGGCACTTTTCATTCTTTAGAATACAGAAAACACCTTAAAAAAAAAAGAAAGAAAGAAAAAAAGCACCTTGACCAAAAATCTGTCACAGAATTTTGAGACCCATTAAAACAAAAGTTTAATGAGGAAAAAAAAATACTTTATAAAAATGGATTTTTTAGTATCAATAGGTACAAATTAATTTAAAATATTTTCTGTAAGGTATTATACATTACAGTGCTAATGATGATACAAAATGTTTCCCTTATATTGTTTTTTTTCCTATAGGAAAAGTAGCCATCAAAAAAGAAGATTTGTGTAACCACAGTGGCAAAGAAACCTGGTTTTCACTACAACCTGTCGATTCCAATTCGGAGGTTCAGGTAAATATTAAGGCTTAGATGATGTGAGAGACTGTCAGCATAGAGAAAGCGGTGGAAAACAAACTGTACTTGTTTCTGTAGACAGTGCTTATCATACATTACTTTAAATTCTGGGACCAAATATTATAGAGCTTTAGGTAATATATAGCTGGAAAGAAATGCCTTGCCACATGAATTCAAGAATAATGCATGTTGTGGGTGTGTTCTGAGTTTGGGGAGGTTATATTAGGGGGATATTTCCTGCTTTAGTTCTTTTGTTTGAGTCACAGTGGCAAATTATTAATTTTTTTTTAAGATGGGAAAATTTTTTAAGAGAAAGGTTATGTTTTATTAATTCTGACTTTGAGGAGAATCCTTGAAGTCTGTGATTTCATTTCTTCTGACCAGGATGCTCTGTTTACTCTCTTAATAAACTAGTCTTGGGAAAATGTTATTCATTCAAACCATGCCTGAGCCCACCTTGAAGAGCCTTTTCATTCCCACACCCACCCTCTTCCTGTTGTTCACCTTTTTATTTGAAAGGGTGTCATTACTCTTTTTAAAGCTCTTCTTTCCTCTTGCCAAAATAAGAAGTCTTACAGATCTATATGTGAGTAAAGATGTATGTTTAGCCCCAAGTAGCTTAGCTTTCTATTTGTTTTTGAAAAGTCTGAGTTGCTCTTAGAAATTGTTATTTCTATCTAAAGGGAATCCTTTTTTTGTAACTCTTTATTTATAAAATATGGTAAGGATTGTGAAACCATTGTGAAACCCGAGGACATACTGCAAGCAGAATTCTTCCTCTCTCAAAGAAGTTATAATTTGCCACTGTGACTCAAACAGAAGTTTAAGACAAGAAAAAAGTGCTGCATATACACCCACAGATATTTGCAAATAAAGTGCCTGTGTCTCTGTTTCCTCATAACCTCTGAAGCGTTCTCTTTGATTAAATTCTCAAAAACTTAAGTATTTGAATATAAAACCCCTTCTTAAGTACAAAATAATTGAAATTTTTCCTATTTTATTCACTCGACCTCATTTCCACTTGGCAATAACTGTCGTTCAGATCGCACTTAGCCACCATCGTGTGTGACCCAGGTGAGAGGCAGTGTGACGAAATGGAAAAGCTTTTACACGAGAAGTCAGAAAATTTAGGTGTTAATTTTCATATGTGGTTACTTCACTGACCTTGAATTTTATTTCTATAAAATGGGCATAAAAGTTGCCATGTTGACTCATAGGATTGCGAGAATTAAGTGAAATGTCTTTTTTTTTTTAAGATTTTATTTATTTATTTGACAGAGAAAGACACAGCGAGAGAGGGAACACAAGCAGGGGGAGTGGGAGAGGAAGAAGCAGGCTTCCCGCCGAGCAGGGAGCCTGATGCGGGGCTCGATCCCAGGACCCTGGGATCATGACCTGAAGGCAGACGCTTAACGACTGAGCCACCCAGGCGCCACTAAGTGAAATGTCTTTAACAGTGTTGTGAAAGCTGTCAGTTGCTACACAAATGTAAAATACCTGTCTACCGGCAGTCACTCTGTGGTCCTTTCCATTTCCATAATATAACTTTACCAAAAGGCAGATAGGAGAGAAAGTATCAGTTTTCCTTTTTAATTATTTTAACAAAAAGCAAGATAAGAAAAGGCTTTGAGAATTTAGTGTGAAATGAAATTTGAGGATTATTTTAAGATGTAGTTTATTGAAGTTCCAATAAAAATATAAATATAAATATTAACTTGCTAAAGGATTCAAGGCCCCCAACTCTCAAAAAGTAGAAATCTCTCTAGAATACTCTGTGTAATTGTTGGAGATGGTATTAAAGATTAGTATTGGATAACAAGCTTTTATTTAGTGGTATATGTAAAACTCATCTCTGAAACATAAAAATTCTGGAAATAACAATTATTAGAGATAATGTCAGCATTTTTTACTTGTTATAAGTGATTTTCAGACTTTATAGGTCTTTGGCTTAAATGATACTTAATTAGAGCTAATTCTTTAAAATACATTTTAGGAGGAAAAGTGCTTTAGTGGGTGGGAGGGATACAGAACCCCTTTCAGGTTAATATAGTACTACTGGAAATGTTGTTTGGCCCCAGAACTAATCTAGGAATACTAAATTAACTTCGTGAGCCTAGAAAAGATAGAAGAAGCAGCCCATGATTCATACAAATCCTATTTTGTTAATAAATTTGTTCACTTGCATAAAGTTTATAAAATTTTACAAAAATATCATGGAAATAATAGCAATTGATGGAGCCATGGGAGAAAGCTATGAGAAGGATTGAGTTCAGTAGGAATTCCACCTAATAATTACTATTAGTGGTTAAACAGTATGTACCAAGCACAGTATTACGTACTTAATATATATTTTTTCATTTATTCTTCAGAAAAGCATTATGAGGTGTAGGAAGCGTTACCCGCATTTTACAAATATAGAAAATGGATTCAGAAAGGTTAAATGACATCTCCAAAATCAGAACTATTAGGTGATGGAGCCCTGGTTCCAACAGAGATCTAGTCTGATTCTAAAATTCCTAACCATGGTGCTTTACTGCTTTTCAGTCTTCGTAATTTTGGTCACGAAAAGGCTTCAACAGATTATTAGGCGGGGACATGTGAGTATAAGGAACAGAAGCCTGCTCACATTAGCTCAAAGAAAAAGGGAGGGGCATTTGAAAGTTCCTAGGAAACTTCTTGGAGTATAATTACAGGAACTTCAGTATGGCCAACGAGAGCTGGAAGTTGTCAGGCATTTACTGAGGAGCTGTCTCTAAAGCGGAGGTCGGGTTCTTACAGTAATAAACTAGATACAGTTCACAGAGTCAAAATCGTTTTTGAAAAGTTTTTAATTTCTCATAAAGTATACTAAAATATTGGGTGGTTTGTTTCTACTTGATCACTACATTAAATAGTTGACTTGCATTTGGGACCATGGCGAATAAAAAAATATATATTGTGTTTTTAAACTGTGGACTTACACTCAGTGCAGCCGTAGATACTGCAAGGGGCACTTGGGAACCGAGATCCACTGATTCATTTCTTCCCACTCGTACGCTCACTGTGCTCATTGAGTATAAGTGCTCACTGTTTAAATAGTATTTTTTCCTTTCCCTCTTATTTTGTAAATGAATAGTTAATATTTTCTGTCTTGCTCTCTCATTTTAATACTATTCACTTTGCAAAATGAAAGGAAAAAAACCACTAATGATGAGATTCCCTTGTATTCTTTTTGTACGTCTGATGAGATTACATGTTTCTCACTTCTGCTTCTCTTTAATCTCTTGTTGACGGCTAAAAAAATGCCCACATCAGCCTTTGAGTGTACATGACCATACCACCCCTCACTTTCTGAGATCTGAGTTAGTTCTCTGCCGCAATTTAGAGAATTTGGCCCAACTAGGGCCAGATGTCTACTGCATACTAGTTGGTATGACTGGGGGGATAAAGTCACTGTAGAACAGGCCGTTTTGGGGCTTTGGGTAGGCATGATCCCTAAGAAAGGGGTTTAGGTAGAGGAAATGATTGGCATTTCTACTTCAGAGGGTAAGTTGTTTGTTTTCCTAGCTCTACTACTAATTGCCATTTGTACCCAAAACAGTTGTAACCTTTTGTTGTCTGAGGCTCTTCATCTTTGAAATGAGAACTTCAGTGTATGGGATTCCCTTCAGTTCTGAAGTTGTAGGGAAGTAACATGCAGAAACGTAATTTAGCCTTGAATTGAAAAGATCCCAACAGTAGTGAGATGGGTTTTATACTAAAACAGTTGAAAATTGCAAAGAACACTAAACCTCTTAACTTGGATTGGTTCCCAGATGCTTTATTATTGCTGTTAATAATGTTAATCATTTTCAGTTTTCTTTTCAAACATTCAAGATATTATTAATATTTCATGAGTGCATTTTTCTACACTTTTTTTTCTGTTCTTTTTTTGTTTTTGTTTTGTAGTTACTCTCTGTGGATTGAAACATTCTCTTCTGAACCCACTCTGATCCGCCTTCATACTCCACAATGAGCTAGAGGGAGAGCACAAAGGGCTCTCACTAACGTTACCCATGACATTGTGTCAATAAGTCTGGTGGACATTTTTCAGTCCTCCTCTTATATGATCTTTCAGTGCTTTTCATAATGTTGACCACTCCTTTTTGAAACATTCTCTTCCTTAGTTTCTGGTTGTGGTTATCATCCTACTTCACTTGGTATTCTTTCTACTACTCTTTGCCACACAAATGAAGTTAATTTGGATTGTGTTGGTGCCTCTCTCTATACATCCTCTTTTGGCTTCAGTGATCTGCAGCCATGCTGTTAGCTGTTAGTGCTGGAACTCACAACAAACTTGAAATATTTTTCCTTTCTTTAGTTCTTAGGTGCTGAGATAAAGAGCATACGTTCACATAAGACCGATTAAACCATTTCTCTTATATGGACAAGTTGGTACTCTAATTAATTAAGGCTATTTGTCTCACAGAACTTGTACAAGAAGTAAATCTAGATGTGCTGTCAAGCACGTCTTCTGATGTAATTACTTAGTTAATAAGTCTTTACCAGCAAGCTTATCTTGAATTTCTGGATCATGCCATAAGTTATTGATTGTTTTATGGTTGTTGTTGTTATTGTTTTTAATATGGCCTCTGCCCTTTCTATTTAAACAAGTGTTAAAAATAACAAATGCAGTGATTATACCTAATAATATATACATCTGTTTTTTTAAACATGCCTGATTAAAACATAATGAATGTAAAGGTATAATTCATTGTTGCAGGAAGAAACTTCATTTGTAAATTTGTAAACATGAAATAACAAAGAAGGGAGCTATTCTAGATTGTAATAAATACTTCTTCAAAGAGGAAAAGCAGATCCGTCCATAAATAAGAGAGATTAAAACCTTTATTTTGTTTTTCATCTGATAGCCAGTTGTGTCCAGAATGATTTATAGTTAATTACTACATATGAAAACATCTGGAAATCAGGAAGTTGGGATTTTTTTCCCCTCATATGAAGAAAACTTTTCACCAGTCGAAATATACTGAGTTCTTTTATGTGGAATGGTTGTTACAATTCAGTGTTTTGTGATAAAAACTAAAAACTGAAAAGAAAAAAAAAAAAAAAGACTGAAGAAATTTTGAAGTGTGTGCATTGGGTTTTGCCCAAATACCCATAATACACCGGAGCTTCCCAAACTGTATGCAGAAATTCATATGGTATCTTCTATATGGTACCATTAAAATAATCACAGATTTTTCTATGGGAACTTTTATAAAAGTATTTGAAATAAAGCTAGCATATTATTAAATCTTCAGACAGTCCCAGAGTAATATAAGTTCCTAAATATGCTGTCTAGTACAAATTAATGTGATATAATTGCATATATCAACCTAACGTAATCATTGCTATAAAATGCATATAGAATATTAGCTCCCCAAAATTTGGTTAACTTTAAATAAAACATATAGAATACAGTGCCAGGTATTCGATCTTCCAGTATTTCCTGACATATAAGAAAATTACACTGTTTTGTCATTGAACCTCCCTTAGGAGGTTGGATAATAAGAAAGCAGTTGTGGACCAAATCACATTGCATGTTTATCGTCAAACATAGTTTCTTGTCAGAGTCTTGTAGTTGCTTCGTTGTGGCTAATGTCTCTTTTCTCTAGTTGCTTTTAGGATTTTCTTTTGATCTGCTTTTAGCAGTTTTACTATGCTCTGCTTACATATGATTTTCTTTATGTTTATCCTGTGGGTGTTCCTGGGGGCTCCTAAATCTCTGCCTTGATGTCTTTGGTTTTGGAAAATTCCAGGCAATTATTTATCTTTTTTTTTCTCCTTCCCTATTTTTTCTGTCTCTTCTGGGACTCCGATTACATGAATAATAGACCATTTTCCTATGTTTCATATGTCTCTTATGCTCTCTCCCTCTCTGTGCTTCATTGTGGATATTTGCCCCTGACTAATTTATCTCCCATTACACCAATTCTTGTTTTGGCTATGGCTCATTCGCTGTTAAATACATCGTCATTTTGGTTATTTTATTGCCTAATCCTAAACTTTTCGTTTGATATACTTTATCAAATTTTTTGCTGCGTTTTTTCATTTTGTTGTCTACCTTAAAAAATGTAAGCAGTTATTTTAACCTCTGTCAGTTTACTCCAACATCTGCATCTCCTGCTTTTTATTGGTTTTTGTTTTTTGGTGTATGGTCTTGTCTTCTGGCATGCTTCATCATTTTTAATGGAATGCTAGACATTGAAAAATATGAAATATTTTAGAGATAATTTGAAGCTGTGGGTGATACGGTTTTTTTTTCCTTCAGAGAAGATTTACTTTACTTACTGTCTACAGGTGATCACCTCAATCTAGTTAGGGAGTCAGCTGATTTTAGGCGAGGTTTCCAGTCTTTGTAAAGGCTGGTCAGTTGTTGTTCACCCTTACTCCTTAGGCATAGTCTTTCAGAGATTCCAACAGAAAGCCTGCCTGTTTGCCAGCAGCACACTACCTTGGGGGGCCCTGGACTCCAGTTTTTATATGCCCAGCATCATGAGACTGTAGACTGCTTTGTTTAAGTTCTTCAGCTTCTCAAGCCCCTGCTGAAGTTAGGGAGTCCCATTCAACAAGCTTCTCCAGATACCCCACCAGCAACATCTACTTTGATCTCATTGGCCAGAATTGTATCCTATGACTGTCCTTAGCCTGTATCACCTGGCTTCAGAGGAGACTAGGAAATGTTTTTTGTTTTTTGTTTTAAAGATTTTATTTATTTATTTGACAGAGAGAGAGATAGCGACAGCAGGAACACAAGCAGGGGGAGTGGGAGAGGGAGAAGCAGGCTTCCCGCTGAGCAGGGAGCCCGATGCGGGACTCGATCCCAGGACCCTGGGATCATGACCTGAGCTGAAGGCAGACGCTTAACGACTGAGCCACCCAGGCGCCCCGAGACTAGGAAATGTTTTGCTGAACTCAAAACTGTCCTCTTCAAAAAATAGAAACAAAAAACCCCCAGAAAAACAAAAAACACCGAACTTGTATCGCTACAATCCAAATCTATAAAATGATAACAGATATAAATGAAACTAAACTTTTGTGTCAATGTATTAAGGAATACTAAATATTTCTTCTAAAATGTTCATAGATTTGGGTTTCTAACACTAAGAAGTAGCTTTAAATAATTTTTAAAACTTTTTTTTTTGCTAAAAAACAGAACACATTGGTAGTAGAAATTTTAAAATCTAGATGAGCAAAAAAATCTGAAATCCTACCAAGCAAAGGTAACTTCCATCAATATTTTAGTAGATGACCTTGTAGTAAATTTATATAGTAATATATATAGTACATTTTATTTTTACAAATTAACATTATATTATACACCCTGATTTGTATCTTGTTTCTTTTACTAAGTATCATGTATATATTCCCATGTTAAAGTATACAATGAGGTAGTGTTTTACAGTTTAGAAATTATAATTTCCTTGGTTTAATTCATAATGCTTTTTAATTTTAGTGTTCCACCCTAATAATAAATGTCTTGTGTCTGTCTGTTCTGTCTCCACTCTTTTCTTGACCAAGTTAAATACGCAATTATGTTATTGTTGACTAATACCAAAGGAATGGTCTTTTTAACAGCCAGTAGGAGTAATGAACATAGTAGGTAGGCTCTGACTCAGGGATAATGATTCCTGGTAGAATCCCATTAAATAGATTTTTTTTTATTTCTAGGCTTTGCTTGATACAGTGCTATGATTTTTAGTTGTGAATGAAATTATTATACTTTTCTTCTCTATTTAACAGTTTCTGTTGTTTTAGAAATAGAGTAGATCCTAGACATTTCCTGAGAAGACAGTTGGGAATGCCCTGTTAGCATACAATTTCTACCATAAAATGCATACATGTTAAAATAGTAAAACTGCTTTGAGATGCAAATGCTGATGCAGTCTGCTAGGCCCACTCACTGGGCAAGTGACACACACATGCTGGCCTGACAGTGAAGATGATTCAGAAATCTAACTGAGTAATACTAAAAATTACTACATATCACGGACCTCTTCCGGGTCACTCTCAAATGGTAGGGGTAGAGAATATTAAAGCAGGATTAATGAGAGACCTATTTCATAAATTTTATATGATTTTATAAATATTTGTACCTGGATTTTTAGTGGAAAATTTGCTTAATTTAGTTCCAATTCCACCTTACTGCCGATTTTGCTACTACTGTTGCCTTTGTTTCTTTAGAGCTTAGCTTTCTCATGCAGACTTTTGTGCTGAGATCCATCAGTGTTTATTGCTCCTCACTCAGTATCCATCTAACCCTGAGCTTTGTAGTTAGTGGACCTCAGATTGACTCTTATAGAGCAAACCCCCATAAAATAGTGAAGCTGATTCAGGTTAGACTCCTGTGAAAGAATGTCTGAGAGGGGTTGTTCCAAAGAGGAACAGTGACTTGATAATGAACTTTCCTACCTCTGATGAAATTACTTATGTCATCAGCCTCTAGACATCACACCCCTGAAATCTCCACTGTGGGAATTTGTCTTGTCAGCTGGGTGGAGGTAATCCAGGACTGATCTTAACCACTTTAGAATTGGCTCATAACCAGTTTAGAATTGCTCATCGCCAGTGGCAGGGTGGAAATATCAAGCTCTAGATTATATTGTTCCTAAACTTTTGTTTCATGAGAAGTTTATAGTTTGCTTTAAATTTATACTACTGAATTTTTTAAAAATCCATTTATTAATAGTTGTTGAAGAAGGTATGAAAGTATCCCATTTTTTCATCAGTGCTATGGGTCATATATTGTTATCTTTATTTATTGTCTCTCCAACTAGACTATGAACTTCTTATGAGCAGTGATTGTGTCTTATACATCTATTGATTCCTACCCAGTCCTACAGTGCTTACTAAAATATAGTAGATATTCCATAAATCTTTAATTTTCAGAAAAGTGTTGACAAATTGAATCTTACTAGTTTTAACTTAGTTTTATTGTTTTAGAATTGTATGATTTCTCTTGACCTTTAATGATAGTGCCTCTGTTCTTATTGATGGTTTATCTTTTCTGGAAAAAACATTCTACATTTTATAATCTGCTTTCATTTCAAAATTTCCTAAAACATAAGTGCCATCTTTTTTTTTTATCCATGGTAACTGAGATTCATAAATACTTTTTGAACTGGGCATTAAATTCTTAGATTGGAGTACCATGTCTGATATAAGCATCTGAGTTCTAGATCTACATTGTTGGTTATTCATCATTTAACAAGTACTTAATGTGGGCAAAGCCATGTGCTAGGGATCACTAAAATTTAGTTAGTGAACAGCTAAATATTATTGGTACCATTGGAAAAAGTACTTACCTTTAATATTTTGTCAGTAAAATAGACCATTCATTTTTTTTCTCATTATAGGGTAAAGTTCACCTTGAATTAAAACTGAATGAACTGATAACAGAGAATGGAACTGTGTGCCAGCAGCTTGTTGTACAGTAAGCATATTTCTTTTACCAAAATCAGCTGGAAATAATCCTCCATCATGTATTCTTTGAATCTTAAGACAACACCTTATTTTATATACTTCAGAAACTTTTTTTGAGAAATGAAACTCTGCTGTGTCACTCCTTTATTAAGTTGATTTCCAGTTTGTCTTCTCATATCTACTCTACTCAGGTTACGATCGGTCATTAATTCATTCAGCCTTATGTATTGAATGTGGGTTAAATGATAGAGATAGGCAGTAGGCTGTTACAGGACCCCGACTAAGCATATCTAACTCCCTGGCAGGATGGAGTTGGAAAGGCTTCCTGGTGGAGGGCCTCTAGAGACGCTGATACCACAGAGCTGAGCATTAGGAGCCCTGGGACTAAAACTAAATGGCTGCCTTGGGATGTACCAGTATCGATTCTTACCTACTTTAAAATTCCCCTTTTGCCCTCAAGTCATTTTTTGTGGCTCAGACTCTAATCTTCTAACTGCTCTGGAAATGCAGATTTCCAAGCCCAATCCTCTGCCTTTTCTCTTCCACCCAGATTTTTCCTGTGTTATCAGGAAACTACTGGATATCCCTGACTTCTTCTGAATGTTTTTCTTTGTCTTAACTGATAATCTGAATATCCCGAGTTACTGTTTCCTCTACTGCCTTCTCAGTTAGAAGCTGTTTTCTCCCGTACCCACTTACCTTAGAGTGGGGAGTGTTCCTCTGCTAGTGCTGCTCCAGACTATAATTTCTTATCCTTACTATGAAAGCCCCAGCTCCTTTGAGGCATTTTCCCTGTCTCTCTCCCTCTCTCTCTACTTATTTATATTTGTTATGTATCTAATATTACTTTTTTAACTCTTTTAAAGAAGGTTGCATATATCATGATCCTTATTAATAGTGTGTATTTCCTAAGAATAAGGATATTCTTTTAAATAACTCTAGTACATTTATCAAATTTAGGAAGCTTAACATTATTATAATAAAAGTATAATGTATAGTTTTTGCATTCCAGTACTTTAATCTGCAGTTACTTTATTTTACTTTTGTCAACTGTCCCAATAATATCCTTTAAGATATTTTTTTCTCTGCAACAAAGGATCCAGTCCAAGATCATGTATTACATTTAGTTTATATGTCTCTTTAATCTCCTTAACCAGTAATAATTTTTAGCTTTTCTTTACCTTTCATGTTACTGAGATTTTTGAAGAATACAGGCCAGTTATTTTTTTTTGAATGTTTCTCAATTTGGATTTACTTACTACAAACAGCTCAAGATTTGTTTGTAGTAGTTTTCCCTCAGACTGAGAGCATATAGTGAAAGTGTTTGGATTAGTCCCTTCCACCATTCCCTCCCTTGCTCACTTTGGTTATGTTGTAACATTTGAAATAGTTGGTTTGTTTTGGTTTGTTTGCAGTCAGTTTAATGTTTTTTTTTCCCCATCCTTGTTGTTTACTTTTATTTTTTTAAATATGTACAATATTAGCATGACTTCAGAAGTCAAAACTCTACCAAAAGGCATTGCTCAGAGATGTGTTTAGTTCTCTCTCCCTATACTCAGCACCAGGAAACCATGACCTGATTTTGGTCCCTATAGTTTTGCCTTCTTCAAAATGTCGTATGAACAGATTCATGTAATATGTAGGCTTTTGTGAATGGCTTCTTTCACTTAGCATAATGCTTTTGAGATTCATCCACATTGCTGCACATATCAATAGTTATCTTTTTTTAGGTATTACTTAATTTACCTTTTTTTTTTTTAAAGATTTTATTTATTTATTTGACAGAGAGAGACAGACACACAGCGAGAGAGGGAACACAAGCAGGGGGAGTGGGAGAGGGAGAAGGAGGCTTCCTGCCTAGCAGAGAGCCCGATGCGGGGCTCAATCCCAGGACCCTGGGATCATGACCTGAGCTGAAGGCAGACGCTTAACGACTGAGCCACCCAGGCGCCCCTTAATTTACTTCTTGTCATAACTTGGTATAGATACTGTTGTATGACAAAACAATGCGCAGATTGGTTAAATAAGCCCAAATTTATACAGGAGGTAGTAGAGTCTGGGTTTGAACTCTGGCAGTTTGATTTTTTTTTTTTTTTAACTTCTTTCTTTTGAGATAATCATAGATTTATTTATAAGAAATTGCAAAGTACGGAGAGGTCCTGTGTACCTTTCACTCAGTATCCCTCAATGGTTACATCTTATAAAACTATAATATAAAATAAAAACCAGGAAATTGACATTGTGCAGTGTCCAGCATATTGTGTTTTATCGTATGTGTAGATTTGTGGTACCACTGCAATCGAGATACAGAACTGTTCTATCACCATAAAGATCTCCCTTATGCTACCGTACTCTTTTAGTCACACCCACTCCTTCCCCCACTACCATCTGTAACCTTTGGCAACCTCTGATCTGTTTCCAGATCTATAATTTTTGTCATTTCAAGAATGTTATGTAAATGGAGTCTTATCATATATGACCTTTTGAGATAGGCTTTTTTCAATCACATCCATCCAGTTGTGTGTAATTTCTTACAAATAGAATATAGTTGGGTGTCACTTTTTAAAATCCACTCTGCCAATCTGTCTTTTATTTAGTGAATTTGTAGAATTTACTTTTAATATAATTACTGATGTGTTAAGCTTAAATCTGCCATTTTTTGGTTTGTTTTCTGTTCTCTATTTTATTTTTTTCCTGTTTTCTTTTTCCTCTGGGTCTTTCTTTCTTTCTTTCTTTCTTTCTTTTTTAAGGATTTTATTTATTTGACAGAGAGAGAGACCGCGAGAGAGGGAACACAAGCAGGGGGAGTGGGAGAGGGAGAAGCAGGCTTCCCGCTGAGCAGGGAGCCCGATGTGGGGCTCGATCCCAGGACCCTGGGATCATGACCTGAGCCGAAGGCAGACGCTTAACAGATGAGCCACCCAGGCGCCCGTCCTCTGGGTTTCTTGAACATATTTTTAGAATTCCATTTTGATTTATCTGTACTGTTTTTCTATCTGTAGTATATCTCTTTGTATAGTTTTTCTAGGTATGGTTTTTTGGTGGTGTTTTAGGTATGACACTGTACATGTATAACTTATTGTAGTCTACTGGTATTGCCATTTTACTGGTTAGAATAAAGTGTAGAAACCTTACCTTCTTTTAAATCCCTTTACCCTCCACCATTTGTAATATAATTGTCTTAAATATTTTCCCTATGTACATTGAGAACCACATCAGTGTTACAATTTTTGCTTTAGCCATCTAACAGAATTTAGAAAAATTAGAAAAGGGAAGACTAAGTTCGTTGTTTTTTTTTTGTTTGTTTTTTTGTTTTCTTTATTTTTTACATCCTACTTATTGTTTAGCCTTTGTATTTCAGGCAAAGCACAGAGATGTATTACCCATATTTTTGCTCTTTCCATATCCTTTTTTCCCTTCCTGTTGTTTTAGGATTCCTTCTTTTATCACTGTCTTTATGTATAGAGAATCTCCTTTTACCGTTCTTTTAGGGTAGGTCTGTGAGTGACACATTCTTTTAGTTTTCCGTTATCTGAGAATGTCTTGATTTCTTTATTCTTGAAGGACATTTTCAATGGATATAGAATTCTTCATTGACAGTTCTTTTTAAGCACATGAAAAATATGTCACTTCCTTGTGGCCTTTAT
Source organism: Phoca vitulina (assembly GCF_004348235.1). Lineage (NCBI taxonomy): Eukaryota > Metazoa > Chordata > Mammalia > Carnivora > Phocidae > Phoca > Phoca vitulina. The sequence continues at coordinate 15,916,390 of NW_022589713.1, read as the reverse complement.
GGTTTTTTAATTCACTGTAATTGTTTTCCTTTGCAGGTAATGTGCTTTTTCTCCCTGGCTGCTTTCAATAGTTTGTCTTTGGTCTTCTATGTGTTTCAGTTTGACTCTGAGGTATCTTGGCATAGATTTCTTTTTCTTTTTTTTTTTTTAATTTTTATTTGACAGAGTACAAGCAGGGGGAGTGGCAGGCAGAGGCAGAGGGAGAGGGAGAAGCAGGCTCACCACTGAGCAGGGAGCCCGATGTGGGGCTCGGTCCCAGGACCCCGGGATCATGACCCGAGCCAAAGGCAGGTGCTTAACTGTCTGAGCCACCCAGGCGCCCCTCTTGGCATAGATTTCTTTAGGTTTATCCTGTTTGGTGTTTGATCAGCTTCTTGAATCTGTATGTTTATGTCTTTTGCCAAATTTGGGAAATTTTCGGCCATTATTTCTTCTAATACTTTATCAGCCCTGCCATCTTTCTCCTCTCCTCTTGAGATTTAGATGGCATTAATGTTAGATCTTCTATTATAGTCCCACAGGTCCCTGAGGCTCTGTTTGTTTGTTTTCCCCAGTCTGTTTTCTCTGTTCATGTTGGGTAATTTCTGTTGTTCTGTTTTTTAAGAATCACTGATTATTTCCTCTGTCCCTTCCATTCTGCTGTTGAGCCCATCTGTCAGGTTTCTTATTTTGGTTCTAAGTGTCAAAATTTCCATTTGGTTCTTCATACCTTTTATATCTTTGACTTTCTATTTTTTTTACTGAAACTTTTTCTTCATTTATTTCAGATGTGTTTGTAAATGCTCAATGAATCTTTTTTTTTTTTTAAGATTTTACTTATTTATTTGACAGAGAGAGATGAATCACAAGTGAGCAGAGTGGCAGGCAAAGGGAGAGGGAGAAGCAGGCCTCCCGCTAAGCGAGGAGCCCGATGCGGGACTCGATCCCAGGACCTGGGATCACGACCTGAGCCGAAGGCAAACGCTTAACCGACTGAGCCACCCAGGCGCCCCTCACTGAATCATTTTTATGATGGCTGCTTTTACATCTTTGCCAGATAATTCCAACATCCGTGTTATCTCAGTGTTGTCATCTGCTGATTGTTTTGTTTTGTTTTTTTTTTTTTCCATTTAAAGCTGAAGATTGGTGTTTTGGTATGATGAGTAGTTTCAGACATTTTGGGTATTAAGTTATGAGACTCTGGATCTTATTTAAGTGTTCTGTTTTAGCCAGACTCCTTGACACTCTGCGGGTGAATGGAGAGGAGTGCCTATGCATTACTGTCAGGTACAGATAGAAATCCAGGTTCCTGACTCAACCTCTGCTGATAAGCCTGGGGGAAGAGTGAGAAGAGTTCCTTATTATTGCTGAATGGGAGTGGTAGTTTAGGCTCCCTTTAGTCCTCTCATGCGGCCACTCTGGCTGGGATGGGGAGGAGGGCCTCATTACTGCTACATTGTGGCCCTCCACTGACATGATGGTTGAGAGGATTTGGTAGTTACCCCTGTAGGTGGTAAAGGTCTTGTTTTCCTACTCAGCCTTCTCTGACATCACCCTGGCATGAAGGGGGAGGAGTGCCTCATTGCTACAGGTGGGGATGAAAATCCAGGTTCCTCAGGTGGTGTCTGCTGACACCATGCAAAGGAAGAGACTGGGTTCCTTCATACTAGGATTGTTCCAGAGAAATAAGATGGATGAAGAAAAGAGCAAGGAAGTTAAGGAACCTGCAAGAAAAAATGATTATAGTAAGGGGGAAGGGGGCTTGTTACAGCTTGTTAAAGGTGGGGGGAAGGGGGCTTGTTACAGCTTGTTGAAGGTGGAAATCTAGGCTCTCTCCTCAGTCTTTGGTCTTTGTTGTTAGGGGTTTGGGTGGAGCCAGTGTTTTTCATGGTGTTTCATTAGAGTAAGTGGTTTTTTATTGTCTAAAAATGGTTTGTCTTGCTAAGCTGTCCAGTTCCTGGTCCTTTGGCTAGAGAGAGCTGGCTTTTTCTTAGGGCATTTTTTGCCCATGCCCACTGGTGTTGTTCCAGGTTGGTGGCTTCTCTAGCAATCACTCTTGAGATATATAAAGTACAAAAAAAGCTCAGGTAATTCACTCCCATGTCTTCCCTTGGGTTCCAAGATCTCTAATTGGTTTGCTTCTCTTCACTTTTCAGAGTTTTCTTATGTTTGTTATATATTTAATGCCCAATATTTTTAGCTATACCTAGTGGGAGGACTAGGGAGGCATGCATCTATTCCATCTTGACTTGGAACTGGAAACCAGTTTTTTTTTCTTCATGAGTAGTATTCCATTTGTTTATCTGTTCACCAGTTGACAGATATTTGGATTGTTTCCAGTTTGAGGCTATTATAAAGAAAGCTGCCGGGCGCCTGAGTGGCTCAGTTGTTAAGCGTCTGCCTTCGGCTCGGGTCGTGATTGCAGGGTCCTGGGATCGAGCCCCACGTCGGGCTCCTTGCTCAGCAGAAAGCCTGCTTCTCCCTCTCCCACTCCCCCTGCTTGTATTCCCTCTCTCGCTGTGTCTCTCTTTCTGTCAAAAAAAATTAAAAATAAAAATATTAAAAAAAAAAGAAAGCAAGCTGCTATAAATGTTCACAAGTAGGTCTTTATATGGGTATATGGTGGTCTGTATTCTTTCCTTCTTTCTGTTCTTTCTCACTTAAATCTCCATGGTTCATACTCACTGGCCTGCAGTAGCAGAGCTCCAGTAGCAATTTTGTGGAATTTATTATTGATTTCTCAACTTCTAGAAGTATTTCGAAGTGCATGGTATTCTCTGTTCTTTAGTAATACTGCAGGCATAGTTTTATATGTTGTTTTCTTTGTGCCACTTGCTGAACTTACAATTAGGGGGTAATGTGTGGAAATGTTCATCTCCTAGCAGTTACTACTATCTTCCAGACCTGGAAGCTCCCCACTGCAGCATTTCTTAAATTTCAGTAAGACTTCTGTCCATCAATCTTTACCACATTCTTACCTGCTTTTATTTTTCAGTTCCCTCTAGGTCATTTTCCATGATCTATCACTATAATCATTTTTTCTTGCAGGTTCCTTAACTTCCTTGCTCTTTTATTCATCCATCTTATTTCTCTGGAACAATCCTAGTATGAAGGAACTCAGTCTCTTCCTTTGCATTCAGTCTGCACCTGATTATTGCTGGAGAAAATCACACAGATGGATTTTACTTTAAATTCATGATCACAGACCTTGTATGGGTACTTAAAACTTCCCTGGAGTTTTACTGTGCTTCTCTAGTAACACCTGTGAGATCCTCCATCACTATAGACTGTAAATTGGTCGCATTTTCCTGAATCTAAATCTGCAAACCTGTGTTGGCATCCATCTTTTTGTCCTTATGTTATTATAGTAGAGGAGGTGCCCGTCTCTTATTGGGGGTGAATTCTTCTATCTGAACTCTGGATTCTTTCTATTTCCCCTACTCAAGGACTTTGTTCCTTCAGTTATTCCTTTTTCTGTTTTAGCAGCTTCACCTTCTCTTTTAGATTGTTTTCATCAACATGTAAGACATGTTCTAGGATCTCCTATCCTAAAACGCATGCCTCCCCAGACCTCATCTCCACCTGACTCTCCCAGCTACCATCCCCATTTCTCTATTCTCCTTTGAAGGCAGACTTCTCAAAGTAAACTTGCTTAATAGATACAGGACTGTTTGAGTGTGTGTGTGTGTGTACTAGCTCTATTCACACAGAAGGCCTAGAAGCAATGTCAGCCCAGTAGCAGTGAACATAGCATCCATACCTTGGTTTTTAAATATCATTTTCCAGTCAGTACTGTCCAGTAGATCTTTTTGTGATGATAAAAATGTTTTATAACTTAACTGTCCAATATGGTAGCCACTAGTCATATGTGGCTATTGAAAACTTAAACTATGGCTAGTGCAACTAAAGAATTGAATTTTTAATTTTGTCTAATTTTAATTAATTTAAGTTTAAATAGCCACATGTAGCAAATGGCTACAGTATTAGAGCTACTCCAATAAAAAGAACCTGAATTTTTTTTAAGCATTGGTTGATTCAGGACTTGAACATGGGAAAATACAAGATGAGCTCAGAGCATCTATGAAGTCAGAAAGTAAGAAAGTGCTAATAATAACAATAATAATAATAATAATAACGACGACATGTAGAAAGGACATTGAAGCCAACTTGAAAGAGCTCCAAGTAACCAAACTGGGACAACTTGAGCATCAAAATAAATAATGAAAATTAGAGAATAAATCCATGAGGCAATACTATAGAATAAAATGTCCATGAGCCAATGCTGATATATAAATAAACAAACACATTGGGGAGAAAGGATTACTTTTTCTTTAGTAGAATTCTAATTAATGAGTGTAGGACAAATGATGGAAATAGAAAATCAACATTGGCATACTACAGTAATAATTAGTGCAGGGATAAATCATCTGTGGATGCTAAATAAGTGGGCCTAAGTATGAAGACAAATAGCATATTTGCGTAGTCTCAAAGAATCTCACCATAAGGTGTCTGATAGATACCAACTTACCTGTGTGACCCAGGTTAATATCACTGGTAATGAGACATCCAGCCTCCTAGTATGATGCATAGAGAAGGACACCAACATGCATAGCTTCAGTCTAATCATGAGGAAACATCAAATTCAAATGAAGGAATATTTTACAAAAGAACTGGCTAGTACTGGCAAGATCATGGGTCGAAGAAGAAAAACTAAGGAATAGTGTTTTAGGATGAAAGAGACTAAGAAGACATGACAGCTAAGTGCAGTGTGAGATCCTATATTGCATCCTGGACCAGAAAAAGGACATTGCAAAATTTGAGTAAAGTCCAGAAGATTAACTAATATTATCGTTAACATTGTATCAATGTTATTTTCCTGTTTCTATAATTTTACTCTGGTTAAACAAAATGTGAATACTGGGTGATGGGTATAGAGGAACTGTATATATTATTTTGCAAGTTTTTGAAAGTCAGAACTTACTTCAAAATAAGTTAAAAAAAATTGTCTGTACCTTGTGCATTTAACTCAGGTCTTTTTTCTGAGCTCTGCACTCATACATCCACCTGTCTTTTTGGCAATTCTGCTTTGATGTCTCACAACATTGCAAATTTAACACATGTGAAACTGAAGCATTGCCTGTCATATCTGTACAGCTCCTTCCCATAGCCTTAGCAGTTGGAACCACCATGTGCCTAATTACCTAAGCCAGAAATCTGAGAATCATTTAAAATCTTTTCTCCTCTTTGCCCCCATACATTGGATCCCTTTCTTATTGATTATATGAAATATTTCTTGAATTTTCTAATTTTTAATATTTAATGACATCTTACTTCAAACCAGCAACCATTTGTTATCTTGACTGTTTCAGTAGTCTTAGCTGGCCTTCTACTCTGCAGTCCGTTCTCTCCATAGCAACCCAGAGCAGTCTTTTAAAACATAAATTAGGTCATGTCATTCCCCTGCTGAAATACTTAATGATTCCTATTGCATTTAGAGTAAGACCCAAGCCCTTTAACTTGGCCCATAAGATCCCCTGTGTTCTGATGTTGCCTGCCTCTCAGATTTCATCTTGTGGTATGCTTCCTCTTGTTCATATGTTCACTGGCCTTCTCTCGATTCCTCAAATGTGACATACTCTTCCTGTTCAGAGATACACATCTGCTGTGCTTTATGCCTGGCATGCCCATTCTTCTAGCTTATTCCTTGTCCTCCTTGAAGTTTCAGCTTAAATATCACTTATTTTAAAATAGGGCACCCTATTCTTTTTTTCTTCATAGCACTTGCCACTATTTGTAATTATTATTTTTTTCTTTATTGCTTGTCATCTGTTATTTCAAGTAGACTCTAAGCTCCATGAGAGCAGGAACATATTTGTCTTATTCACCTCATCACCCCCAGAGCCTGGCACTAATAGGCACTACATAACTCTTTGAAACAACTAAATGAAAAAAGAAGGTAATATTTGTCTTCTTAAAGGATGAATAGAAAGTAGCTTGCCTAGGAAAAGTGAGATTTTTTTTCCAGAAGGAAAGAACAATATAGGCAAAAGTATGGAAGAAGAAAGAGGGAGGGAGAATAATTAAAAGCGGTTTGATGTTGCCGAGCATATGAAGCTCAAAGATTGGTCAGATACTGGTGACATAGGCTGGAGCCAGATCTTGGAGGCTATTTTGTACCATATGAACTTACAAAACTTACAAGAGCTCATGGAATTCTTTTTTTTTTTTTTTTTAAATTCATTTCTTTTTTTTTTTTTTTTTTTAAAGATTTTATTTTATTTATTTGACAGAGAGAGAGAGAGACAGCTAGAGAGGGAACACAAGCAGGGGGAGTGGGAGAGGGAGAAGCAGGCTACCGGCCGAGCAGAGAGCCCGATGCGGGGCTCGATCCCAGGACCCCGGGATCATGACCTGAGCCGAAGGCAGACGCTTAACGACTGAGCCACCCAGGCGCCCCGAGCTCATGGAATTCTTGAAAGATTTTAGACAATAGAGTAATATGGACAAATTTGCATTTTAGAAAGATCAGATTTGTGACAGCAGTAAGTGTAGAAACTGGGAGGTGAATTTGAAGGGTGTTAGGGTGATCCAAGTGAGAGATGATGGATTCTGCACCTGAACAGTTGTTACAGAAATGAGAGAAGAGGACAAATGAAGAAATATTTAAAGAGTAGAATCACTAAAACTTACTGAGTAGATACAGAAAGTGAGGAAGAAGAAGGAATGAATCTGAGTGTGGCTCCTAGATTTCTAGATTGTGTTACTGGGTAGGTGGTAGAGTTTACAATACAGAGAAAATTCTAGAAGAGGAGCTCCTTTAATAAGAGATGGTAATGAGTTGAGTTGTAGCTGTTCTTAAACATCTAGGTAGAGATTTCCATCAGGCATTTGGATATAAAAATCTTAAACTTTGTGGTGAGATCTCATATAGAAGTGTAAAGTTGATGGTAGTTGTAGCCATAAGAATAGATGTGATAAAAACAACCTTAGAGGGAGGTTATATATTGCAAAGAGAGCAGCTGACTGAAAAGAACAGATCCAGCAGTAGAAGTAGAATAGCATGAGAGGAAAACATGAGGGAGACAGGTGATATGAGGAAAATTACTAGAGTGAAGGCCAAGGAAACCAAGAAAGAAGAGGTCTTTAAAGCAGTAGGGAGGGGCGCCTGGGTGGCTCAGTCATTAAGTGTCTGCCTTCGGCTCAGGTCATGATCCCAGGGTCCTGGGATCAAACCCCACATCGGGCTCCCTGCTCAGCGGGAAGCCTGCTTCTCCCTCTCCTACTTCCCCCTGCTTGTGTTCCCTCTCTTGCTGTGTCTCTCTCTGTCAGATAAATAAATAAAATCTTAAAAAAAAAAAATAAAGCAGTAGGGAGTGATCAGAAGTATTGCATGCAGCCAAGAAATCAAGTAAGAGCCTTGAAAAATATGGATAGCATTTAACACTCAGGGGACTTTAATGAGGAGAGTTTCCATAGAATGATGAACGTAGAAAAAGTAGATTTCAGTAGGGTGAGGAGTGAAAGGAGTGGAAGGGAGGTCAAAACATTTGGAAAGGCAAACAGAAAAATTAATAAGGTACTGGGTGACTTGAAGTCCAGGCAGTGGTTTTTATATTAGAGAAACAGACTGAGGGAAAAAACCTGGTGGGGAGGGGAGGGTTAAGAGGGAGAAAAACAAGTTGAATATATGGTTGTTTGTTGCTAGTATATAGAAATTTAAAAAAAAAAATAGTTTGTGTTCTGCAACCTTGTTACATTCACTGATTTGTTCTACTAGCTTGTGTATAGATTCCATAGGATTTTGTGTAGATGATTGTGTCATCTGTGAATAGACAGTTTAACTTCTTTCTTTTTAGTCTGGATACCTCTTATTTCTGTTTCTTGCCTGATCGCACAGGCTAGATAGAACCTCCAGTACTATGTTGAATAGAAGATGTGAGAGCAAACGTCTTTGTCTTATTCCTTATTTTAGGGGGAAAGCATTCAGTTTTTTTACCATTAAGTATGATGATAGCTGTTGTTTATCAGGTTGAGAAAGCTCCCCTCTGTTCCTGGTTTGCTAAGAATGTTTATCAAGGATGGGTATTCAAATGATCTTATCCTTTTTCTGTTTTCATCTGTTAATATGGTGAATTTTGTTGATTGATTTTTGACGTTGAACCAACCTCCACTTGGTCATGTTGTATTATTGTTATATGTTGTTGGCTTTGATTTGCTAAAATTTTGTTAAGGTTTTTTGTATCCATGTTTATGAAGGATGTTGGTCTGTAGTTTTCTTGTAATGTCTTTGGTTTTGGAATTGGGAATAATGGCCTCATTGAATGAATTGGGAAGTATTCTCTTTTTTTTCCCCCAATTTTCTGGGGTGTTTGTATATAATTAATGTAATTTATTTTTTACATGAATAGTATAAGAATTCACCAGCAAAGCCTTCTGGGCCTCGAGTGTTTTTGTTTTGTTTGCTTTTTGGTGGGAAGGTTTTTAACCAGGAATTTAGTTTTTTTAAATAGATATATAACTATTCAGATTTTTTTACAGTCATCTTCGGTAATTTGTATCTTTTAAGAAATTTGACCATTTAATCTGAGTTGTCCAGTTATTTGGTATAAAGTTGTTCAAGTTACCCCTTTTTATTCTTTTAATATCTGTAGACTTTGTAGTGATGTCATGTCACTCATCCTGATGTTGGTAATATGTGTCTGTACTCTGTTTTTCCTAATCAGTCAAGCTAAAGTTTATCAATTTTAATGACCTTTTAAAGAAATGGCTTTCGAGGCACCTGGGTGGCTCATTCATTAAGCGTCTGCCTTCGGCTCAGGTCATGATACCGGAGTCCAGGGATCGAGTCCCACATCGGGCTCCTTGTTCGGCGGGAAGCCTGCTTCTCCCTCTCCCACTCCCCCTGCTTGTGTTCCTGCTCTCGCTGTCTCTCTCTCTGTCAAATAAATAAATAAAATCTTTAAAAAAAAAAAGAAATGGCTTTTGATTTCACTGATTCTTGGATGTTTTGTTTTCTGTTTTGATTCCCATTTTATTTTTGTTTACTTTAGGTTTAATTTGTTTTTATTTTTATTTTTTTTTAATTTTATTATGCTGTGTTAGTCACCATACAGTGCATCATTAGTTTTTGATGTAGTGATCCACGATTCATTGTGTTTTTATTTTTTAATTTTCTTGTGATGGAGGCTGAAGACAGTGACTGAAAACCTTTCTTCTTCCCTAATGTAGGTTTTGAGTGCTATCCATTTCCTTCTGAGTACTGTTTTAACAGCATCCTTCAAATATTGATATGCTGGGTTTTCATTTTAATTCAATTCAAAATATTTTATAGTTTTTCTTTTCTTTTATTCTTCACCCTATGGATTATTTATATATATGGATATATATCATGAGTTATTTTGTTTCCAAGTATTTGAGGATTTTCCTGATATCTTCTTGCTGTCGATTTCTAATTTAATTCGGTTGTCAACATATTTTGTATGGTCTGAATACTTTTCAATTTGCCGAGACTGTTTTTTGGCCACAAAGTGTCATTTAATCTTGGTACATGTTCCATGTGCATTTGAAAAGAATGTGTTCTCTGCTTTAGGTGGAGAGAGATTTTTTTTTTTTTTAAGATTTTATTTATTTGAGAGAGTGTGAGCAAGAGAGAGAGCACTCAAGGAGGGGCAGAAGGAGAGGGAGAAGCAGACTCCCCACTGAGCAGGGAGCCTGATATAGGGCTTGATCCCAGGACCTGGGGATCATGACCTGAGCCAAAGGCAGACACTTAACCAACTGAGCCACCTAGGTGCCCCTGGATAGAGTATTTTTAATAAATGTTAATTATGTCAGGTTGGTTGACAGTCTTATTTAACTTTCATTCTTAATTGCTTTATCAGTTATTGAGGGAGGGTGTTGCTGTCTCTAACTGTTTGTGAATTTGTCTATTTCTCCTTGTAGTTCTATCAGTTTTTGCTTCGTTTGTTTTGTAGCTCTAATGTTAGGAGTTTAACATTTCGGATTGTTATAACTTCCTAATAAATTGAATTCTTCACTATTATAAAATGACCCTCTTTATCCCTGGGAATATATTTTGTTGTGAAATCTACTTTGCTTGATATTAATATAGCCTCTCTGGCTGGCATGCTAACTTGCTTACTTTCTCTTTCTTTTTTTCTTTCTTCCTTTTGGCTGCTTTTCTTTCTTTCTCTCTGTTTCTTTCCTTCCTTCCTTCTTTCATGTTTCTAATTTAAGTTTAATATTATAAGATTTTTGACTTTATACTGTATCTCTTTCCTCTTATATTGGAAATTTTAATCCCTGACAACATTAACATAATTATCATCATTATCTTATGAAATACAGAGAATAGATTCAAAATAAAGCCAGTATTACCACTGGCAGTGAGGTTACTGAATGAAGTTTAAAAGGTCTTACTGTATTTGTTCTAAGGATGCAGAGTCAAATACTGTGCCCTTGTCTGTTGAAATAATTCTCTTTTATTGGTTTCTCAGAGTTGTTTTTTATTTTTATGTTTAATTTTACTTGAAATATATAAGTTTCTTATGTTCCCAAAGTCAGGACTTATATGAGGTATGTTTGGAGAAGTATCACATTCATTCCCAACTCTCTACCCTCCATATCAGAGTAATTAGAGAATAGGGATTTACCTTATTCTTTTTCACAACTACATAGAATTCCACCATATAGATTTACTATCAGTTATTCAACCAGACCCTTACTGATGGGCATTTTGGGTTGTTATCCATAGAATCAGCTTTCTTTTGATTGGTATTAGTATGTATTTTTCTGTTCTTTTAACCAGAACCTCTACATTTTAATTGGTGTGTTTAGACCATTTACATATCAGTTGATGTGTTTATTACTCTGTCTTCATGTTTGTTTATCTTTTCTTCTGCCATATCCAATCTTTTGTTAATCCCACTCAGTGTGTTTTTTCATGTCAGATGTGTTTTCATCTTTAGAGTTCCAACTTTTAATGTTTTCTATATCTCTGTAGAGATATACAATATATGAACATGAATACATGAACATATGAATATAGTTTTTAAAATTTATTATTTTTTAAATTCTAGTATAATTAACAGTGTCGTATTGGTTTCAGGTGTACAAGATAGTGATTCATCAGTTCTCTACATTGTTCATTGCTCATTATGATAAATGCACTCTTAATCCCCTTTACCTGTTTCACCCATCCCCCCACCCACCTCCCCTCTGGTAACCATCAGTTTGTTTTCTATAGTTAAGAGTCCTTTTTTTGCTTCTTTGTTTTGTTTCTTAAATTCCTCATGTGAGTGAAATCATATGGTATTTGTCTTTCTCTGATTTGTTTCATGTAGCATAATACCCTCTAGATAGATCCATCCATGTTGTTGCAAATGGCAAGATTTCATACTTTTTTATGGCTTAGTAATATTCTACTGTATATATATACTACCTCTTTATCCATTCATCTATTGATGGACACATGGGTTACTTCCATAATTTGGCAATTGTAAATAATGCTGCAGTAAACATAAGGAGTGCATATATTTTTTCAAATTAGTGTTTTCATATCCTTTGGGTAAATACCCAGTAGTAGAATTACTGGATCAAATGATAATTCTCTTTTTATATTTTTGAGGAAGTTCCATCCTATTTTTCATAGTGGCTGCACCAGTTTGCATTCTCACCAACAGTACAGGAAGGTTCCTTTTTCTCCACATCCTTGCCAATGCTTCTTGTTTTTTGTGTTTTTTATACTACCCATTCTGACTAATGTGAGGTGATATCTCAGTGTGGTTTTCATTTGTATTTCCCTGATGATGAGTAATGTTGAGCATCTTTTCATGTGTCTGTTGGCCATCTGCATGTCTTCTGTGGAGAAATGTCTGTGCATGTCTTCTGTCCATTTTTAAATTGGATTATTTGTTTTTTGGGTGTTGACTTGTATAAATTCTTTATGTATTTTGGATACTAACCCTTTATTGGATATATCATTTGCAAATATCTTCTCCTATTTAGTAGGTTGTCTTTTTGTTGGTTGCTTCCTTTGCTGTGCTTTTTATTTTGATATAGTCCTAATATTTTATTTTTGCTTTTGTTTCCCTTGCCCAAGGAGACTTACCTAGAAAAATGTTGCTGCAGCCAGTGTCAGAGAAATTACTGCCTATTCTCTCCTATTTTTCAAGGCTTTGGGTGTCACATTTAAGTCCTTAATCCATTTTGAGAGTTTGTTTTTTGTTTTTTTCTTTTGTATATGGTGTAAGAAAAAATGGTCCAATTTCATTCTTTGGCATGTAGCAGTCCAGTTTTCACAGCACCATTTGTTGAAGAGACTTTTTTCCCATTTCATATCGTTGCTTCCTTTGTTGAAGATTAATTGATCATGTAATCATGGATTTATTTCTGGGCTCTCTATTCTGTTCCATTGATCTGTATGTCTTTTTTTGTGCCAGTACTCTATATCTTGAAATCTGGGATTGCAGTACCTTCAGTTTTGTTCCTTGTTTTCAAGATTGATTTGGCTATTTGGAGTCTTTTGTGGTTCCATACAAATTTTAGGATTATTTATTCTAGTTCTGTGAACAAGGCTGTTGTTTGAAAGGGATTGCATTAAATGTGTAGATTGCTTTGGGTAGTCTGGACATTTTAGCAATATTTGTTCTCCCAATCCATGAGCATGGGATATCTTTCCATTTGTTTTTGTCATCTTCAAATTCTTTTTTTTTTATTATTATGTTATGTTAATCACCATACATTACATCATTAGTTCTTGATGTAGTGTTCCATGATTCATTGTTTGCATATAACACTCAGTGCTCCATGCAGAACATGCCCTCTTTAATGCCCATCACTAGGCTAACCCATCCCACCCCCATCCGCTCTAAAACCCTCAGTTTGTTTTTCATAGTCCATAGTCTCTCATGGTTTGTCTCCCCCTCCGATTCCCCCCCTTCATTTCAAATTCTTTTATCAGTGTATTATAGTTTTCAGAATACTAGAAGATCTTCCACCTCTTTTGACTATGTTTATTACTAGGTATTTTATTGTTTTTGGCACAATTGTAAATGGGATTTTTTTCTTAATTTCTCTTTCTGCTATTTCATTATTAGTGTATAGAAGTGCAATGAATTTCTGTATATTGATTTTGTATCCTGCAACCTTACTGAATTCATTTAGGAGTTCTGGTTTTTTGGTGGAGTTTTTAGGGTTTTCTATGTACAGTATCATGTCATCTACAAATAGTGAAAGTTTTACTTCTTCCTTACCAATTTGGATGCCTTTTATTTCTTTTTGTTTTCTGATTGCTGTGGCTAGGACTTCCAGTACTATGTTGAATAAAAGTGATGAGAGTGGACATTCTTGTCTTGTTTCTGATCTTGAGGGGAAGGCTCAGTTTTTCCCCATTAAGGATGATTTTAGCTGTGGGTTTTTCATATAAGGCCTTTATTATGTTGAGGTATGTTCCCTCTAAACTTACTTTAATGAGGGTTTTTATCATGAATGAATGTTGTACTTTGTCAGATGCTTTTTCTGCATCTGTTGAAATGACCGTGTGGTTTTCATCCTTTCTCTTGTTGATGTGATATATCATGTAGATTGATTTGTGAATATTGAACCACCCTTGCATTCTGGGAATAAATCCCACTTGATCATGATGAATGATTTTTTTAATGTATTGTTGGATTTGATTTGCTAATATTTTGTTGAGGATTTTTGCATCCACTTTCATCAGAGATTTTGACTTGTAATTCCCTTTCTTTTGTAGTGTCTTTATCTGGTTTTGGTATCAGGGTAATGCAGGCCTCATAGAATGAATTTGGAAGCCTTCCTATCTCTTGTTATTTTTTGGAATAGTTTGAGAATAGATATTAACTCTTTAAATGTTTGATAGAATTCACCTGTGACACCATCTGGTCCTGGACTTCTGTTTCTTGGGAATTTTTTGATTACTGATTCAGTTTCATTGCTGGTAATTGGTCTGTTCATGTTCAAATTTTCTATTTCTTCCTGATTCAGTTTTGGAACATTATATGTTTCTAGGAATTTATCTATCTCTTCTAGGTTGTCCAATTTGTTAGTGTATAATTTTTCATAATACTTTCTTATAATCCTTTGTATATCTGCGGTGTCAGTTGTTATTTCTCCTCTTTTAATTTCTGATTTTGTTTTTGAGTCCTCTCTCTCTCTGTCTCCCTCTCTCTCCCTCTGGGGAGTCTGGCTAAAGGTTTATCAATTTTGTTGATCTTTTCAAAGAACCAGCTCCTGGTTTCATTGATATGTTTTATTGTTTTTTAAGTTTCTATTTCATTTATTTCTTCTCTGATCTTTATTATTTCCTTCCTCCTCCTGGAGTTTTGCTGTGCTTCTTTTTCTCGTTCCTTTATGTGTAAGATTAGGTTGTTTGAGATTTTTATTGTTTATTGAGATATTTTGGCTCCTATTTTTTTTGATTCTTTGTGTTCCTGGTTATTTTCTGTTTGATTCTAGACATTACGAAGTTTCTGGATATTTTTATATTTTTATCAGTACACTTGACCCAGTTAAGTAACTTGGAAACAGTTTCATTCTTTTGTGGTTTGCTTTTAAACTTTGATGGATGGAATAAGAGCAGCCTTTAGTCTAGGACTTATGTTTTCTCAATCATGAGGCAGCATCTGTGAATTACCAGGTTTCATAATATGGCTGGTAGGACCTTATGCTAGCCATTTGTGGGCTTCAGGAATTGTTCCCTCTGCTCTTTTTTTTTAAGATTTTATTTATTTACTTAGAGAGCAAGCGAGAGCATGAGTTGGGGGGGGAGGGGCAGAGGGAGAAGCAGACTCCCCGCTGAGCAGGTAGCCCAGTGCGGGACCTGATCCCAGGACCCCAGGATCACAACCCAAGCCGAAGGCCCTCTGCTCTTTTCAAATGATTCTTTCCCTAGCCTCAGTTTCCTCACACGTATATGCTTATCAGCACTCAGCTAATGACTCCAGGGGGATTCTTGTAGCTCTCTGGAGGTTTCTTTCTGTGCAGCTTTTCTTTTCTCTGGTACTCTGCCTTGGGAACTCTAGTTGCCATCTGAGAACTCTCCCTCTAGCAGTAAGCTGGGACAGTTAGGGGCTCACTTCATTTCTTCTCCCCTCAGAGATCAGTGTCCTGCACTGCCAATTTTGTTCCTTCCCCCCCCCCCCCCCCCCCCGGTTATTTCAGGCAGGGAGGTAATTCTTTTCCCTGTTACTACATCTTGGCTGTACATAGACGTTAACACTTGTCTTCTAGTTTAAAACAACAACAACAACAAAACCTCAAGGAGGAGATTTAGGTTATTCTATATTTTAAACAAGTTTGGGCTAAATTTATTTTCCTTTGCAATTTCTAGAAAATGTATTAATATCAAATGTCATATTTAAACAAAATGTAAGATGGTTTAGTATACCAAGCTCATTTGCAACATTTGTTTTCTGCTTATCCATGGTTTATGATATGAATTTGCTTGATTCACTGATTAGAAGAATAGTTGTATTCTCGGTAATTAGAAAAATATTTCATGACATGCAGTAAATAAAATAATTTGTATTTGATAATACTGAGTTTGTCAGAAAACAATTTTAAAACTATCTTACATTTAAAAGTTAAGACCACTTCTGATGATTTTTATAGATTCATATTTCTGGCTTATGGACATCATTGTTTTGCGTTGTGAAGTATTCTTATAGAAGTCTTTGTATAATGAACTGCATTTTTCTTAGGTTTTTTTATACTTCATAAAATTATAGTGACTTTCTATAAGATTTCTCATAATTAGTGTTTACATGAGATGAATTTGGTATTACAAGGAGAGTAATACAATAAATTCAGGTGCAATAGGGAATGTAGAAAGACACTGGACTGTAGAAACAGTTAAGAAAGTAGAAGTTGGGTCTTGGCCCACTTTGTACAAGTAGTGTTACCTCTTTAGCCTTATTTTGTTACTGTCGCACATAATCTTTTTGGGCCTTTTTTTCTTCTTTAAGGTGTTTTTTCTCAAAGGCAGTTGTGGGAATTAGATACATTTTGTGAAAATACATGGTAAACTACAAATGCTATATAAAAACCAGGTATCATTTTGAGATTTAGCCTGAGGACTGTAAGTTTCAAACGGTATATAGTTGGAAAATTTGACTGTACCTGAACCTAATAACCAGAATGATTATCTTGGCCTGTGCTTTCTTTGGTTTCAGAAATTTTTAAAATTTGATTTTTGATACTCAATTTAATAGAAATGAGTCAAATTATCATTTATTTCTTTACTTGGCAGCACAGCATATGCACTTCACCCACATATGTGATCTGTGGGTTGTGGAGAGAAATAAGGATGTTGCTCAATAGCCCACATCTTTCAACAAAGAATACTTTTCAGCAACTCTCATGAGTTTTTCGTAGACATTAGGAAATGCAGACCCTTAGATGTTAAACTAAATTCGTGAACTAAATACCGAGTGAGGAAATGTGGGGAGCAGACCATTAAGTTAGATTCTATGTCCTCTGTAAATACCAGTGACTTTACCTATAGATCGGATTAGAAGACCTTGGTTTTTAAGTTCTGAAACATTTTCTGCAGAATGATATAGGAGCTGTTACTGAGAATCAGAATAAAAGGCTACAGAATTGTGGGAGGCTTGCCCTCTATTTATGAATCAGATTTCAAGTGGAAACCACAGTCGTTTCCTTGTTTCTCATTCATGCTTTAGCAGAGGATGTGATGCCATAGATCTAGCTTGGTTTGTAGTTTCTCCTTTAAGGTTCACACCACATTCTTTTCCTGTTTAGAAGCCACAGCAGTTTTAATATATTGTCAAACCACAGACTGTACCTTGCTGGATATTTAGTGGGGGGATGTGTGCTACATATTATTTGGTAGTCCCAGTACTGATTGTGGCAATCTAGTTTAAGTCCTATTTCAGAAATATAGCATAAATAAATAAGTGCACAGTATAGATGGATGTATTTGGGGTAGGTGGTATATAGGCATACTTCTGCAGACTTGTGGAAAACAGTTTTAACCCTTTGAATATATTAATTTGTATTTAAAAATAATGCTTTATGTTAAACTTGAATATATGTTAACTTTCTTTTATTCTTCCTTAGCATCATGGCATGCCATGGGTTGCCTCTCATAAATGGACAAAGCTGTGACCCTTATGCAACAGTTTCTCTAGTGGGCCCTTCTAGGTAATGTTTATTTTTTTTTTAAGTTTTTATTTAAATTCCAGTTAGTTAACATACACTGTAATGTTAGTTTCAGGTGTACTATTCAGTGATCTAACACTTCCATACAACACCCAGTGCTCATCACAAGTGTGCTCCTTAATCCCCATTACTCCCCCCACCCACCACCCTGCTGGTAACCAACAGTTTGTTCTCTATAGTTAAGAGTCAGTGTTTCTTGATTTGCCTCTCTCTCTTTTTTTTTTTCCCCTATGCTCATTTGTTTTGTTTCTTAAATTCCACATATGAGTGAAATCATATTATGGTATTTGTCTTTCTCTGACTGACTTATTTCACTTAGCATAATACTCTCTAGCTCCATCCATGTCATTGGTAGGTAATGTTTATTGAATTATTATTAGATTTTTTTTTTTTTTTACCTCTAACCAATTTCAAACATGCCTTTATTTACCATAAGTACACTGATTTTAATCCAGAAATGTAAACATCTCTGGATCTGAAGACTCAGTATGTATATGGGCTTAACAAATGACAGTAGATGCTTCATTACATTGAAATGATTAGTGGTTGGCTTCTATTTGTAACCTGGAGTTCAGAATTCAGAGTAGGAGAGCAAATTATTATTAAGTTTTTAAGTTTTAAAATGTGACTTAAGAATTACCAAGTTAAGATTCTAAGAATAAATGCTAAATAGCTATTTCTGACACAAAGTAATGAATGCTTTGAAAGAAAGATCTCTAGTGAGTTCTATTATACACTTGCAAACAACCAAGTCCTGTTTTTATAGAAAGAAAGTGGTTGCCATTTCAAATATGCTGGACTCTTAGACTGTGGGAAGCAACATTAGTTTTATAGTAGTTAAAATGCACTTTACAACATAAACTTGACCTTCTTCAGTCATCATTGGCCTTCCTGCCTTCAATGTCTTAGATTTTATGTAGGTAAAATCCTGTTTTAAGAAGTGCTAGCGCAGAATCACAAGGCAGTTTCCATATTTTTATCTGGAAAGCGGCTCAGAACTAAAAATGCCTTTTCCACTCACGGCATCTATGCTCTACAGAGAGAATCCCAAGCTGTAGACAGACTGCTGAAGTACCAGAACATGGTAAAGTGCACCATATCGTTGATTTAAATTATTTATGATGATTTATGGAAAAACCTACAGCAATTTGTATATTTGGTATTTTATAACTTCATTATGATTTCTTTCAGAGCCTGACTAGTCTGAAATTTGCCTACAACTTGAAGGTTTAAAATCAGGAAACAAAGAGCAAAATATTCCCTCCATACCAAACACATACATACATACATACACACACAGACACACACCCCTTCTCCCCAACTTCAGGCTCTCTAGGTATTCTTTTTATTATTTATTTTTATTAATTTTTCTTAATTCCAGGGTAGTCAGCATACAGTGTTATATTAGTTTCAGGTGTACAGTATAGGTATTTTTATTTTTTAGAAAATCACCAGTAAGTCACTTTAAAAAATGTATTTATATATGTATATAAAATACCTAGTGCCATGCCTAGTACTCACTATGTGCGCAAACAATATTGCGCTGTTATTACTATAGATGGTTTTAAATTTGAAAGCAGATGCTCAATCCTTTAAGATTCATGCTATCAGAGGGATTAGTTCTGTATGTTAAAAATGTTTAGCCAAAAAAAAAAAAAAAAATGTTTAGCCTAGTGGAGCTAT
The DNA here is from genome assembly GCF_004348235.1 of Phoca vitulina. Lineage (NCBI taxonomy): Eukaryota > Metazoa > Chordata > Mammalia > Carnivora > Phocidae > Phoca > Phoca vitulina. The sequence continues at coordinate 15,897,529 of NW_022589713.1, read as the reverse complement.
TTTTTGTTTTTGTTTATAATCTGTAGTTGAAGACAAATTCTTTAGTGTAATCATTTAATAACATACAAATGGAAACTTTGGCATATGAATTTGTTTTTAAGAGTCATTATTGGTATTGATAGTGTCCTATCATCACATAAGATGTTAAAATTCGGAGAGGCTGGGGAAAGACTGCATGGGACTTCCCTGTACATTTCTTTGCAACCTTCTCTAATTATTTCAAAATAAAAAGTTTTTTAAAAAGCCATATTGTAGCTGAAGCCCAAGAAGTAAATTTGGTTAAGAATGCTTTTCGTGTTCCTCAGGTATTTTTCAGCATAGATAAAGGTACTCTGAATCTCACTGTCTTCCTTTTACCATTCTGATATAAAATAAGCTAGTATATATAAAATAAGCTTGATAGTTGACCTAGTGTAGCCATAAAGAGAAAATACAATCTTGTCATATATTACATATACAAACTTGTATTTTCTTTGATTTGAGTCTTTAGAGACATCTCAAGTTTTTTCCCCAAGTAATATTTAAAACTGTAGTTTTCCCTGAGTCATCTTAACAGCTAAAGGGAGGTCAGGCTCCCTGGTTGGAAATAGCATGTTTTATAATTGTGTACTATTAAGTTCTACAAGGTAAAACTCTACCACATTGGAACAGGAATGACCAAAAGAAGACAAAAGTAAAGAAGAAAACGAGCAATCCGCAGTTTAATGAAATCTTTTATTTTGAGGTAACTTTTTATTTTATATAAATGTTGACACTGAATATTTAATATTGAATGCTGGTTTACTTCTTTTTTTGAACTATAGCCATAGTAATCATTTAATCAACTAATGCAACTAAGCATTTGTATTCCAAGAGCAGTAGAACCATGATGTAATGTGGTAGAGGCCCAGTATATAAAAAATAAAGGCAGAGCTATAACTGATTTGGGGATAGGGAGGACTAGGGCCACACCTACTCCTTAGTCATCCCTATTATTACACCGTCCTCCACACACACACCCCCCACCTTACCCACCCCCCCCCCCCACCTGACACACAGTGGCCACTGGACTCTTCTACAGAGTACTTGAAAATCACTAGTAAAGTAAGTATGACATCACTTGGTTGGAGTTCTTGTCCCAGTTGACGTGGAATAAATTACTAAATGTGAGGTTTAATTTTATCTTGTGAAAGGATAATTTTGTAAGAGAAAACACTAGCCAAAAGAGTTTTTAGGAGGCCCAAATGTGAGAATGCTTTGAGACCATAAAGTACTATATGATTAAGGCCTTATTATTAAGTTCTTTTTAGCTAATTGCCTCTACAGACACATGCTTATTTTCATAGAGATCTTCAGCTGCCTTGAAGTTTCCCCAAAATACAGTGCTTTGGAGTTCTTTACTGTGGAGCATTTGTTAAATCCTTTTTCATATTATTTGAAAACTACAGAAAAAAAAAAGTTGACCTCTGATTTCTAAAGATTGTGTTCTAACCATAGAACATGTTGCAAGTGAGATTAACAGGTAGGAAAGATTTGGGAGAAAGATACATTATGTGCTTTTTTCTCTTTTGTGTGTGTTTTTCTTGATAATTCAAAGTGGAGACGAGTGAGAGCACATCTAGCCATGCCTGATTACTGTACTTTAATAAAGAAACATAGGTTAAAGAAAATACCAAATTGAAGTAGGAAGAATTGTGGGGGTGGAGGCAAGGGAGAAAGAAAAACAAAAGAAAAGGTACCAGTGTGAGACTTTTCCATTTCCTGGCTAAGGACTTTGGTTGTTACACATTTATCAATGACTATTACATCCAACCTGTAGAAAACATGGGGCAACTTGCAGCAAGCAGATGGTCCTTTGAAAGGCAAGGCCTGACCTGCTTGCTATATCCAAGTGTACCTATGAAGCCTTAAAACATTTTTTCAAAAGCCCTTTGTTGAGCTGATTATAAAGATAAGATTCAATCTCTGTCCTCGAGCTAAAGCAAGAAACAGAGCACACATATGCATGCATGCACACAGCAGCAAAATGCAGTAGATGCTGGGAAGGTCGGATGAGTTCTGCTCCAGCCAAGTTAAGTGAGGGAAAAGGAGTATTAGAAAGAACATTTTGAGCAGAGACAAAGAGAAAAGCAGAAAGTTATGTCCAAAGAATAGCAAATAATGATTTAACTGGAAAGGTTCTATAAGAGAATAATTGGAACAAAGCTTAAAAGCTAGACTAGGACCAACTATGAAAGGCATTGAATACCTGGCTGGTGTGCTTACAGAGTAGGTGTTGAATGTTTTTGAGCCTGGAAGTGGTAAGAGTAATGCAGTGTTTTGGGAAGAATTAACCATGATCTGTGGGCCAGTGGCTGAGAAAGAACAGAGATCAAGAGACTCTTATAGTTTAGGTGTTAAAAAAAAAAAAAAGGTGGGGGGGTGGTTCTGATCCAAAAGAGTAACATGGAAAAAGAAAGTGACAGATGAGAAAGAAGCTGTAAAGGGCAAGATAACAAACTGATTGTAGAAGAAAAGACACAAAGGGAGGAGTCAGATGTCCTCATGGTTTCAAATCTGGAATAAGGGAAAAGTTAAGGAAAGCAGAAGTGGTTCAGTTTGGGACATAATGAACTTGAGGTCTGACATGAAAACCTTACAATAGGCAGTTCATGACTGAAACTTAAGATGGGTGATGGCTGTAGATAAGGACTCAAGATTTGCTTACAGAGAGTCAAGAAAGCCAAGGGAATAGAGGTATACAATATAGGAGAAAAGTGAGGAAGCTCAGTTCTGCCGCTTATTAGGTATTCAGCTTTGAGCACATCTCTTAATTTCTGTCCTTTAACTTCCTCATTTTCAAGATGAGGATAATAAATCTAGCCCTGCCTGCTTCAGAGCAGCATTCTGATGAACAAAGAAGATAATGGATGTGAAAGCACTTTGTAAACTGTACAGCCCTTTGCAGCTCTTAGAGCAAAATAAAAGTTAAAACCATGGAGAAAACCCATATTTATAGGTTCTGAGGAAGAAGAGGTCCCACAGGAAGAAGCAGAGAGCAGGAGGTTGCCTGGGTAGTGCCTGGGTAAACTCAAAAGAGTGTTTCTGGGCAAGGAGGTATAGTTGTATTCACTTGTTCTGATAGAGGGATCAAGGAAGACAAGAACTAAGGACTCACCATCAGACTTGGTGACTAAGGAGGTTGGGGAGGGTGATCTGTGAGGAAACCAGATTATAAGGAGTTACTATAGTGAGTGGGTGTGAGGAAGTGGCGGCTGTAAGGATGGATTACAGTTTTGAGATATTTGTCTGTGAAAGGAAGCAGATAGGAAGACCATAATTTAAGTGTAGAATTTTTCTTAGACTTGAGTGAGGTGAATAAGCTGGTAATGAAAGCTGTAATTAAAATAGATCAAATGCTTACTGCATGCTTACTGTATATCATGCATGGGTGGAATAGTCTTGGAAAAGAGGCGGATCATCTCATCTCTTGTTCAGAAGAAATGAGAAAACTCATCAAGTAGAAGGACCTATGTGAGAATGGACATGTTCAGGTGGATGGTAGCTGAGGAAGTCCCTGCCAGTAGCCTTGATATTTTTGGTAAAAATGTGAGAAGGAAGTGTAAGGATAGAATTGATATCTTGAGAAATGTGGGAAAGTCTTCAAACAGTTCTTAGCATGTGCAACTTCACCAAAATAGAACACTTTTACTCTTTGAGCCACTAACAGATTACATGTGAGTCAGAGAACCTAATGTTGCTGTAGATTGAGTTGATAAGGGAGGGCATGGAGGCAAGATTGTTTTTGGTATTTTTAAACTGCCTTATTCTTTCCTCCCTGCTACTTCCATAGCCGTTTTTATCTTTAGCTTTGGGGGAAACTATTACCTAAGCGTTTTCCTCTGTTTATAATAAACACAATTGAACATTTTGATAGTTTTTTAAGTTCATGTAGGAAAAAAATATTTAAAAATTTGTTGTCAACTAAAATTTTTTGTTCACAGGTAACCAGATCCAGTAGTTACACAAGGAAGTCCCAGTTCCAGGTAGAAGAGGAGGACATTGAAAAGCTAGAAATTAGGTATTTGTCTTGGAGTTTTACACAGTTGTTTTTTTTGGTGCCAAAAGAAAATCCTAAATCCCAAATAAAAAAATCCTAAAAAGAAAATAGGTGAACCAAGCTTAATAGATTTCTCTTTAGCAAGTTAGTTGATGAAACTTAGAGGAACATGCATCTAATTTAAATTCATATAATCTTTTCAAAATCTATTTTCCTTGCAGAAGTAGTCAAGGTGTATTTATTTTAAAACCAAAGATGACCTAATTTTTACCTATTTTATTATATTTTTAATTTTCACAAATTTAATTGCTCTTTAAATTTCTGAATCATAGCATAATGGGTGCAAAGAATATATAGAAAAGTAACTATATTTTAGCCAATTTAGAAATAATTTTTTTATTCTTCTTAACATATCTGCTGTCTAACAGAAATTTCAGTGAGGTAAGAAGTCTTGTAAGATAATTCAACAGGTGCATGTGTTTGAAGTTTGTGCTATTTAGGTCTTAAATCTCTGCTGTTTGGGAGGGGAAAGTTCTGTAAGTGCATGTACAGGTGTGGTGTTAACAGGTGTTCATCTAAAGGGTGTGTTAGTCACATGTTTGGAATGATCAGGTAATGTATTTCTCTAAATCACCTATCTTTACATATTAACTGGCTCTAATTGAGAAAGAAACTGTAGTCTTGTGGTTTCTTTTCTCAAATTCAACAAAGTGACTCTAGTTCTTACTGCTACAGGTTAAAATAAAGCCTAGACTTTGAAACTAAGAAACTTAAGTGCTTTCTTTTAGATTATTTAAAATAGTTACATTCTATGCTTATAAATAAAAGCTACTGCAATATTTTGTTTTCTTAGTTTAGTTAATAAGGTATATGACAGTGCTAACATCTCTTACTTTTAAGCATGTAAAATTAATGCTATAATACAGTCAAAGTGATTTGAAGCTACCTGGTGGCATGTGTTCTCTTAAACATTGTTTGCAAAAAATAAAGCCAGTTTTAAATTTTCAGGATCGACTTGTGGAACAATGGAAACCTGGTCCAAGATATTTTCCTGGGCGAGATTAAGGTTCCTGTGAACGTGTTAAGAAATGATTCCTTTCATCAAGCCTGGTAAGAAGACAAACATTCTAGTGAACTCCACAGTAGGTCATCTCCTTTAATAAAATGTACATGCAAATAAATGCTTACTATAAGCAGATTTTTATTTTTACTTATTTATTTATTTTTAATAAGCAGATTTTTAAATTTGAGGTAGAATAAGCCAGAAGTCATTAACTTTTATTGATTTGGTTTATTTATTTTTGCAGAAATAGAAGTACATTGATGGTTTTATAACTTAAGCTCTAGTACTGAGATACAAGAACTGAATTATCTAGGGATATTGTTCTGTTCAAAAACGAAATCTTAACTCTAAGGAGAAAATTAAAATCATTTAAAACATTACATAAGAGTTGCCCAGGTGTAAGATGCTTGGTCACAGATCAACATCTTCAGTACAGAAGCCTTATTAATGTAATGGGAACTGTGGATATTTGAAAACAGAGGGTTTATGGTAGGGAATCAGCTGTTTATGGGATCTAACCAGTGATTTTCCTTTACCACACCCCACTGAAATGCACTGTGAATGGCCCTATGTTATTTTCTAAATGTCTAGGGTCAGGGAGCCTGGGTGGCTGAATTGGTTGAGCGTCCAGCTCATGATTTCAGCTCAGGTCATCATCTCAAGGTTGTGAAATCAAGCCCCACATTGGGCTCTGTGCTCAGCTGGGAGTCTGCTTGAGATTCTCCTCCCCCGCCCACTTGTAATAAATAAATAAATAAGTAAGTAAGTAAGTAAGTAAGTGTGTCTAGGGTCCAGATGTTGAGCTGATTCAGTAAATACTTTCTTGAGGTGCTCTGGTGGCTCAATAATGGTTACAGTATTATTTTACCTTTTCATGTCTTTAACAGTGATATTAAACTGATGGTAGATAAAACGTAATGTTCATACATTAAACTGATGTTATTTTCCTTAACAGAATTGATATGAAACTATCATTTTTTTTCTGTCTAGAGCACTTACAAGCATGGCTATCCATGCCTTCCAGTAGGTTGCCCAGCAGCCCTCATGCTAGACTGGGGTTTCTACTGAGCATAAAAAAAACAGGCCTTTCTCATTTGCCTCCAGTGCCCACTATTTAGAACTCAGTTTCAGTGTCTAGAAGAGGAGTTTGAAACTGTTTAGATGTTTCTTACTGTGGGCATTAATCTCATTTGTCTTTAAAAGAGCCTGCCTCTACAGATTGACTGCCAGACATTTTTCACTTTGAACTCTGTTGTAGACGGATTTTTAGACTCTCAAAATTTTTATTTTATTTTTACCTCTTGCTAATACAGATCTAAGATTTATTGGTCTTTCTGGTGGCATTTTGTATAATTTCAAAAATGTATCCACCTTTGGGGGGGATTAAGCTTGCTTACTTTGAAAAATTGACAAACAACATTTGAGACCTGTCACACACCCCACCTCATGTCTTCTTCCACCTTCTGTAAAATAGCATATATTTTAAAATGAAAATCTCTTGGGGTACCTGGGTGGCTCAGTCGGTTAAGTGTCTCTTTGGCTCAGGTCGTGATCCCAGGGTCCTGGGATCGAGCCCCACGGCAGGCTCCCTGCTCAGCGGGGAGTCTGCTTCTCCCTCTCTCTACCTCTCCCTGCTGCTCATGCTTTCTATCTCTCTCTCTCTCAAAAAAATAAAATCTTAAAGAAAAAGAAGATCTCTGCACTCACTTTGTTAGGTCTTCAAAATTGTATGGCATGCCACTCGTACAAAATTAAAAAATGAGTTGTTATGGCTCTCAGGACCCCTCAAAGTGAACCTGAAATGTGCCACCCGGCTTGTATTTTAAGTAAGACTGTTTCCAGACAGGTCCTCCAAATCTGACAAACTTTGTCCACCTTGGCAGGATGTAAGAACACTGACAAACAGAAATTAAGTTTATTCCTATAGATATCTTTTTTGCCAATAGTATTTTAAAGCCAAAGTGTAAGTTCTAAAATTTATATAGCATGCAGGGTGCCTGGGTGGCGCAGTCGGTTAAGCATCTGCCTTCAGCTCAGGTCATGGTCCCAAGGTCCTGGGATTGAAGCCCAAATTCCAGCTCCTTGCTCATCAGGAAGCCTGCTTGTCCCTCTACCCCTCTCCCTGCTTGTTCTCTCTGTCTCTTTCTCTCTCTCTCTCTCTCCCCCCCTTGCTATCTCTCGCTCTCTCAAATAAATAAATCTTTAAAAAAATTCATACAACATGGAATAGAAACATCTCCTAATTTATTTATACTTCCATAGATATAAGGAAGTATAAAAATGTGAATGCCATTTTAAATCAGAAATTAAACTTAAGGCTCGTTTGTCATTTGTAGAGCTATAGCATCCCCTTGTGGGATTGATGGTAACTGCATGAAAACGCAGGAAAAGCTTTCTTTACCTTCAGAATTTCAGGCATATTTTTTCTAATCTTGGTAGTAGGAAAAAGAATAATTATCAGTAATGTAATCCTGTTGTTTGAAAAGTTTCAATTTGCTTTCCTTTTTCACATAATTTCCAATTAGTATTTGTCTATTACAGTCTTTTCCTGAAAACAGATTTTAATGGTTCTAATTTAATTTTATTCTCAGATTACAACATTCCCCCATTCCTTTCTTGGCTTTTCAGTTCCTTAGCAATGACATATGTTCTTTATTCTGAAACTTCTGTCAGATGTTAGGAGAGCTTGTTGGTGTTGATAGTAACTCATTTTAACTTTAACCTTATAGATAATAGAATTTTATATGATTTTTTGAATCGTTAATATACTCACACGGTTCACAGTTCAAAAGGTAAAAATCTGTATCTTGCCCCAGTCCCTTAGCTAATCATTTCCCCTCTTCTGAGGCAGTCACTGTTTTGAGTTTCTGGAAATATTTTATGGAATATAGTCAAATATGTATATATTCTTCTTTTCCCTTCTTTACACAAATGGGCACATACTGTATCCTGATCTGCACCTTGCTTTTCTCACTTACCAGTGTAGTAGAACTTCAGTAAATATTTGTAGAACTTTGGTAGTGGTTAAGAGTATGGGCTCTGGAACCAAATTGCCTTGGTTCAAATCTTAACCTCTGCCATAACTTCCTGTGTGACCTTGGACAAGTTACTCCACTCACTTGGCTTTGCCTTTCTCTGGCTATAAAATAGGGACAGTACAAATAGTACCTGCTTCCCAGAGTTGTTAGAGGATGAAATGCATTCATCCTCATAAATGAAACAAGCTGCAGGTGCAAGGACTATGGGTATAGCTCATGCTCTCATCATTACAGTGATTGCTGCTGTCATCACCATTCCTCCAGAGCAATACATACAGAATTTCTGCATCCTTTTTTGTCATACCAGTATTCTATTGTTTGGAAAGTTAGAAAGAGAACCTCAGAGGCAGCCTAAGTTTAATCTCATTTCACCAGTTCCTGTAATGTCAGTGTCTTAATGTGTGCAAAACCTTTGTGTGATTGTACAAATTGGCACAACAATTTCCCCCTAAATGATCCAACATGTAAAAATGGACATTAAGAAAAGACAATAGAGGGGTGCCTGGGTGGCTCAGTTGGTTAAGCGTCTGCCTTCAGCTCATATCATGATCCCAGGGTCCTGGGATTGAGTCCCACATCGGGCTCCCTGCTCGGCGGGAAGCCTGCTTCTCCCTCTGCCTGCTGCTCCCCCTGCTTGTGCACACGTGCTCTCTCTCTGACATATAAATAAAATCTTTCTAAAAAAAGAAAAAAAAAACCAATAGATACAAACATCTTTTCATGTTGTAATTTTCATGCTGAATATAAGATTCAAATAGTAAATGAAACAAATGGTTGGGGTTTTTCAACATAAGCACTTTATACATATTTAAAACTAGCTTAATATTTTATTTGATATGCGTTGGTTGTCTAGTTTGCTGATTTTGACCACCTATCTTTAATCTCCAATTTTAAGTAAAAATCCACTGATAATGCTTATCTCTATAGAACCAGAAACAGCATTCAAGTGTTAGTAGAGCTTCCTCTGAACAGTTACTTTCCAGCTTCTAAACATAACTTCATTATGCTTGTTTTCAGCATTATGAACAAATTGTAGTTTTTACCTGCCTACCTTAAGTTCAATTATACAGACCTTGTGGTTAAAAATTTTCGAATGCTAGATTTTTTTTCTATTAAGGACCTTTCAAAACGGCTGAATCTTGGGAGCATCAGGATTACTTTTATGCCTCTCCAGTTGTGAATAAAAAAATGTGTAGAGCAACTGAATTCCACTTTCAGTTAATAATTCCTCTTTATTTCCTTTTTCTTATTCTTTCAAACTGAAATGCTTTACTCAAAAACTGAAGAAAATACATATATATATATATTTTTTTTAATCCCTCAACCTTAGGCATGGCCATGTATCCTCATTTAACAAATCTTGAGGGTTTTCTCTTTACCTCTGATTCATACAAGATTACTTAGTCCACAAGGGATTCTTCAGGATTTAAATAGAGCCTTTTTAAACAATATTATAAAATAACAAATCACTGGGGCGCCTGGGTGGCTCAGTCGTTAAGCGTCTGCCTTTGGCTCAGGTCATGATCCCAGGGTTCTGGGATCGAGCCCCGCATCGGGCTCTCTGCTCAGTGGAAAGCCTGCTTCTCCCTCTCCGACTCCCCCTGCTTGTGTTCCCTCTCTCGCTGTGTCTCTCTCTGTCAAATAAGTAAATAAAATTAAAAAGAAACAAATCACATTTATGTAGTTACATTAATAAGTACATTTATCTATAGTTATTTGTATATTTAAGTGGTAACAGTTACATATAAATCTTACATAAATAACTGCTGCATAATGTTTACTGTGTACCAGGCACTATTCTAAGTGCTTTACTTATATAACCTCCTTAGAGTTGTTGTAAGGATTAAATCAGTTAGATTCTGTTATTATCCCTTATTTAGAGTAATAATAAGGTAAGGAAACAAGTGCAGGGAGATTGAGCAGTTTGCCCAAGGTCACACAGCTGAGATTTGGACCAAATATTCTGACCCCAAAGTTTATGCTCTTAACCAATTACTATAATAAATTGTACCTTGGCGTATATTTTTTATTTTTTATTTTTTTTATTTTTATTTATTTATTTATTTTTAAAGATTTTATTTATTTATTTGACAGAGAGAGACACAGCGAGAGAGAGAATACAAGCAGGGGGAATGGGAGAGGGAGAAGCAGGCTTCCCGCGGAGCAGGGAGCCCGACACGGGGCTCAATCCCAGGACCCTGGGATCATGACCTGAGCCGAAGGCAGACGCTTAACAACTGAGCCACCCAGGCCCCCCTTGGCATATATTTTTTAAAGATTTTATTTACTTATCTGAGAGAGACAGAGCACAAGTGGGGGAAAGGGACAGAGAAAGAAGCAGACTCCCTGCTGAGCAGGGAGCCCAATTCGGGGCTCGATCCCAGGACCCTGGGATCATGATCTGAGCCAGAGGCAGACGCTTAACCAACTGAGCCATCCAGCTACCCCATAAATATTTTTGAATATGTTTAAAACTCAAAAATATTTGGGGTGCCTGGGTGGCTCAGTCAGTTAAGGGTCCAACTCTTGATTTTGGCTCAGGTCATGATCCTCAGGGTTGTGAGATTGATCCCCGTGTCGGATTCTGTGCTCAGTGTGGAGTCTGCTTAAGATTCTGTCTCCCTGTCCCTTTGCCCCTCCCCCACCACTCGTGCACACGTGCTCTCATTCTCAAATAAATTAAAAATGTTTTTTGAAAACCCTCAAAAATATTCTCTGTTTTAAGCTGAAACCAAAGATTTAAATGCCCCTTGCTTTATAAAATACTGTTTAAAAAATTGAAGGGGGGGCGCCTGGGTGGCTCAGTCGGTTAAGCGGCTACCTTCGGCTCAGGTCATGATCCCAGGGTGCTGAGATCAAGCCCCACATCAGGCTCCTTGCTCAGCAGGGAGCCTGCTTCTCTCTCTGCCTGCAGCTCCCCCCTGCTTGTGTGCACTCTCTCTCTAACAAATAAAATCTTTTTAAAAAAAAATTGAAGGGGCATGGGGTAGGTGGTGAGTTGAGGGTATTTTGAAATTTTATGTTTTTTCAAGTAGACACAGATGAGATACTGTGCCCAGAAGGATTTCTTACCGTTCCGAAAGAAACCCAAGGAAACAAGCTTAAAAAATGAGGCAGGAGTGAGCCCTTCTGGGGTACCTGGGCATTCTAAAGGAGTGCATACATAATAATTAGTAACTGGCATAGCATTGCCCTAATCCCTCTGCACAGAACAGGCCATGTTAGGATTATATAGATCTGTTTTGCTGGTATTTTGTAGTTTTGTGAGAGTAACAGAGGGACAAGGCATACTCCTTCCTCCAGTAATTTGGAGATAAGGGAATTAAAGTTGCCTTCTGAGTAAAATTCCTATAGAACAAACCAAAACAGAGTCTGTAAATCTGACTAGAATATGGGTACATTGTTTAAGATTTAAGATGGGTAAGTGCAATCTTAGGGAGGCAAAACCAAGTTGTAACTATAATACAAGTATTTTTACTTTATTTTTATATCCCATATATGGAAAACACTAGTTAAAACGGAAGGGAATATTAGAATAATAAGAAAGGATCCCAAAGAGGCAAACATGGGTAGGTACTACCCATTTAAATACAATCAAGAAAGAAGGAGATTCTGCTCCAGAAGCATTACTATTTCCTTGGCAAAACTGTTATCTTAGCTGGGAATTCTTAAGACTACCTCAGTCTCTGTGTTGTATCTCTGTACTCACCATAGTCCCTCTGATAATATGGCTCTCCAAACAGTTTATCAGTAGGTAAAAAATGTATTAATCAAACAGATTAAAAAGTATTAACAGGTAAAAAAAAGTATTAGTTGCAGTGAGGAATATAGATGAAGCACCATGGGAAACAGTGATAGTTGTTGAAGCCGAGTGGTAAGTGCGTGGGGGAGGTAGTGAGTTGAGGGTATTCATTATTAATATAACCACTCTTTGCCCTACCTTATTGCTTGCATAATAAAATGTATTGGTCACAAAAAAATGTGCAGGTATTTTTACTGCTTGACTGTTGTATTTCTTTTCATAAATTTAGAAATTAGCTTTCTACTTTAAATATACCAGTCTCTATGCTCAGTCATTGCAGTTCAGGTTTACTTTTAGATAAAACTAGGTATCTGAATTTGCAGGTCTACAAAACATATAGTAAGTAGATTGTGGAACTTGACCAAAGTAATGTCCTTTTCAGGATGTTTGGTGATCAGCCAACTAGACTTTTCCCTTAGAGGTACTTCTGGGTCACCTTTGCTAATAGGCTTATATGCAATTATTTCCTCAGGCAAATCTTTAAAACATTATTTCTCAAATCAGAGAATAGAAATTCTGAAGGCTGGTGTTTCAAAATAGAGATTCCTCTTTCGTAGATAGTGATATAATTTCTATATAATTTCTTCTCCCTTTATTGTCATCCTCTCATCTTTTAAATTTTGCTTGGTTGATTCTCTAGTTCCCTTTTATGTCTTTAATTCTGTCTTTCTCAAAACTAATAAATATTCTATTAAACCCTCCCTACCTTCTGTTTTTAAACAAGTTAGTGTAATGGGGAGGCCATAGGTGATAAATATCAAAAGTAAGTATCAAAACTAATGACACTACTTTATAAAAAGTATTCCAGGTAGTAAGTAAAGGAGGAATGATAGAATTCTAAAACTATCATTTTGGGACGCCTGGGTGGCTCAGTCCATTGAGCGTCTGCCTTCGGCTCAGGTCATGATCCCAGGGTCCTGGGATTGAGTCCCACATCGGGCTCCCTGCTCAGAGGGGAGCCTGTTTCTCCCTCTGCCTGCCACTCTCCCTGCTTGTGCTCTCTCTTTCTGACAAAGATAAATAAATAAAATCTTTAAAAAATAAAAAAATAAAACTATCATTTTATAATCTCTGAAAGTTAATGACTCTAGACAGTGCTCATCAGTGACTGCTAATATCACAAAAAGAGAAACAGACATTAGTGCCTCTTTGTGGAACTACACACTATCAGTGAAATGTTCTTGCCAGCATATCAAATCTGAATCTAACCAAGCCTCTAGATCTAACTGCCAGTATACAGGAAGTACAGAGAGGACAAAGAACATGTTAAGTGATGTCATGGAGATAGATTTAGCGTAATCCCTAATTGTGGAAAATTCTACTCTAACTACCAGATTTCTTAGGGGGTTTAGGGAATCTATAGGTTAAAAGAAACTTAAGTAATCTATGGACCTTGGATATGAACAAACTGTAGAAAAGTGTTCATGATAAAGTTTGGGAGAGTTTGAACACAAACTGGATAATAATGATTTTTAAAAGTTATATATAGTTATATATATTGAAATATTTATAGATAAAATTATAAGACGCCTGGAAATTGCTTTAAGATAATGCAGGAATGGGATGGGAGGAGTGAGTAGAGGTATGGCTGAAACAAGAATAGCCTCAAGTTGATGATTACTAAAGCTAGGTGATGGGTGCTTGGGGGTTCAATAGATATACTGTCCTCTTTACATGTGTTATGTGTTATTAAATTTCCATGATAAAAAGTCTTTAAAAATAACTATTAGATTTCTGATTTTGGTCCAACAAACTCCTCTTGATTTCTAAACATTTCTCTTCTCTTGGAAAATTTTAAAGCTATCTTTGTACATATATATTTTTTGCCTTCTACTTGCCTAAATAAAAAAAATTCATGTAAATCTGATTTCTGCAAAGAAAAATATTTTCAGTGTAGTTACATTGTTTCTCCTTTAATAATATAAAAATCTATAAACCTTCAGTCACTAACTTTTTAAAAAAATAAGTTCAGATTTTTACAAATTATGTCTTATCTATTTCAGCTAAATGTGTCTTAAGTTTAGTTAGATGTTATTTTTGATTATACATTGGATTTTAAATGTTTTACTTTTTATTATCTTTTCCTAAATCTATAAGCTAATCAAACTCATTCAGCCCCTTTGAGATCTTAAGTTTTGTATTACCTGTACTTTTTGTTTCCCGGGTAAAAATCTGTTTATAGCTTTCTATTCAATATACAACCAATGTTAAGCCCCTGAAGATTGATAGTTGGCTACTTATAAAGTGTCCTAACCTCAAATACTAAGTTGACTTTTTTGGTTTGGTTTTTTTTTTGTTTGTTTGTTTGTTTGTTTGTTTGTTTTACAGCTTAGCTGTTTATTTACCTCACTGACTTGGATGCTCATTATCATCTCATGAATTGTATTTTTACTTTAGGTACTTGCTACAACCAAGAGACAATGGAAACAAGTCATCTAAAACTGATGATCTGGGGTCTCTTCGATTAAATATATGTTACACAGAAGACTATGTGCTTCCTTCAGAGTACTATGGTCCTTTGAAAACGTTGCTGCTAAAATCACCAGATGTTCAGGTACTTTAAAAATCTTAAGGGTATGACTTAATGTGAAATGGCTAAAATAATTCTGTAAATGATGTGGAAAAGATTTCAGAGTATCAAGTTTCATTAAAATCGTCAATATATATACATATATATGTATATATTCAATTTATCTGAACCACAGTACTGTGATTCCAGGACATGCTTGAAATTTCATCTCTGAGAAAAGTTTTAGAAAATTAAATATTATTCTGTACAACAGTAATAATAAATACGCTTGAATTACTTATACAGGCTAGTGATGGAGCATTTAGTCGTGTTTTCTTGATTTTGTGCTTGTTTTCTGCCTTTTTATATTCTAGCCGATATCTGCCTCAGCTGCTTACATTTTGGGTGAAATTTGTCGAGATAAAAATGATGCTGTTTTGCCCCTTGTACGACTGCTGCTGCACCATGATAAACTTGTTCCTTTTGCCACTGCAGTGGCTGAATTAGACTTGAAGGATACACAGTAAGAGTTATGTTAAAATGTTAATTATGTGTGTTGAAATTGGATTTTAGTTTGCCAAATTGTTTTTGTAATTTCACTTCTTTTGTATTGACCAGCCTTACTGGATAGGAGTCTGAAAAGAACACTTAGCAAGAAATAAGAGGCAGTTCTTTAAGTTAGCAAACGGTATCCACCAACAGCAACATTAACAGTTAATGAAGGATTTTTTTATTCAGTGTCAAAATTTTCTGTTACTAATCTTGGCGGCTTCTTGCAATGATTCACATGTCACAGATACAGTGCCAGGTCAGAAGTCGGGTTTTTTTTCTCCTTACCCATTATGTATCACCCCCTATATACATATGTGTGACATTATGAAAAGCAGTCAGGTGGCTTCCCAGTCCTGTCATAGCACTGTCTCATATACACACACCTTCCACTTTTGTAGTTCATTAATATTGTTTGCTTTTTTTTTTTTTTTTTAAGTTCTTACTATTTTTGGTAAGTAGTTTTGGTAAGTTTGAAAAGCCTAATGGCAGCAAGCTTTTTTAAAAAATTTAAATTCAATTAACATATAATGTTAATTGGTTTCAAAGGTAGAGGTCAGTGATTCATCAGTCTTATATAACACCCAGTGCTCATTACATCATGTGCCCTCCTTAATGTCCATCACCCAGTTACCCATCCACCCCACCCTCTCCCCTCTAGCAACCCTCAGTTTGTTTCCTATGATTAAGAGTCTCTTATGGTTTGTCTCCCTCTTTGATTTTGCCTCGTTTTTTCCCCTCTCTTCCCCTATGATCCTCTGTTTTACTAAATTCTACATATGAGTGAGATCATAATGATAATTATCTTTCTCTTATTTTGCTTAGCATAATACCCTCTAGTTCCATCCACGTCATTGCAAATGGCACGATTTCATTCCTTCTGATGACTGAGTAGTATTCCATTGTACCTGTATATACCACATCTTTATCCATTCATCTGTCGATGGACATCTGGGCTCTTTCCATAGTTTGGCTGTTGTGGACATTGCTGCTATAAACATCGGGGTGCATGTGCCCCTTCTTTTCACTGCATTTGTATCTTTGGAGTAAATACCCAGTAGTATAATTGCTGGGTCATAGGGTAGCTGTATTTTTAACTTTTTGAGGAACCTCCATACTGTTTTCCAGAGTGACTGCACCAGCTTGCATTCCCAACAGTGTTAAGAGGATTCCCCTTTCTCCGCATCCTTACCAACATCTGTCGTTTCTTGACTTGTTAATTTGAGCCATTCTCAGTGGTGTGAGGTGGTATCTCGTGGTTTTGATTTGTATTTCCCTGATACCAAGTGATGTTGAGCACTTTTTCATGTGTCTCTTGGCCATCTGTATGTCTTCTTTGGGGAATGTCTGTTCATGTCTTGGCAGCAAGCTTTTTAAGTGGATGGTAGAAATTACTAAAATTGTGTATATAGCCAAAGTCATATATCTCATGCTATTGATTTCACAGCATTTGTTTACTGCTCTTGGTTTCACCTTATTTCTGTTTGTATTTCAGAGATGCAAACACAATTTTTAGAGGAAATTCTTTGGCTACCCGATGTCTGGATGAGATGATGAAAATAGTGGGAGGGCACTACCTGAAAGTCACATTAAAACCTATTCTAGATGAGGTATGGGCTATACCTCTGATAATTGAAGTCTCTGTGGCCTCTCTTTCATCAAGTGACCTAGTGACAGGGATCATACACCCGTTCATGTACTACTGAAAGAATAAGGCTGAGCCCTTCAGAAGTACCTTTCCATCAGTGGATTGTTACTTGAAGGGCACATTGAGTATAATCTACGTGATTATTTTTTTTTTGTTACTGGATTTCTTTCTTTTTGTTGTTGTTGTTACTAGATTTCGGTTTTATTTAGAGTTTCAAATATATTAGAAATGAATTTTGACAATTCTTTTGCAATACATTATCTCTGGATGGGGGTTATAAACGTTATGGTTTTAATTTTTATAATTGTATTATCAGAAAAATAATAGTTATTTTCATTTTGCCAAATTATTTAGAAAAGCAAATTAAATGAAAAATTAATCTATCTTCCAGATATGTGAATCCTCAAAATCCTGTGAAATCGATCCTATTAAATTGAAAGAGGGAGATAATGTAGAAAATAATAAGGTAAGTCCTTGTTATCTTTATAATTGCATTAAAATGGGCCTTCTCCCAAACATAATCTTCCATAATGCTATGTGGAAGGATGTAGTGCTTTTTATTCTTTACTTAATGCCCACACTATTCGTATTTCCTATGTCTAGTTTTTAGAGTGTTACTTCATCATGGGGTTTCACTTTATTTTTGTTCCTGATTATCTCTCTTTGGCTCTAGTAACAATAGTGGAATAAGGCTGTATCTAGTTGCAGTCTAGACCCTTTGGGGTCAGACTGACCAGGCTAAGTGGCACAATGACTTGGTCAACCAACATTTTAGTTGTCTCTGGGAAAACAATGATTATGTTAAGTCACACGTTTTCATTGCACTAAATAAAATTGCCACAGTGTCCGTGTGCCTGCATGTCCGAGTTATTTCCCTGATTTCCCTTTGGATGATTTTATTCTCTGTTGCCTCTTGTAAAGTTTATTCCGTACATTCACCAGTTATATTTAGCTAATCTCAATCAAATTTGTTAAATGAGGTCAAGATGTAAATTGTCCTTTAACTGAGTGAGTTTAGAGAAGGGAAGCAGAGCTTTAGTATACTAGATAGTAACTGCCTAATCTCATTTTCACTGCATTGTTTTCCATAAATGCTATGGAAAATGTGTAAAAGTTAAAATCCTGATGTTTACCTTGTTAAATTCTACAGGAGAATCTACGCTACTATGTAGACAAGTTATTCAGTACAATTGTAAAATCAAGTATGAGCTGCCCCACTGTAATGTGTGATACCTTTTATTCTCTAAGGCAAATGGCTACTCAAAGATTTCCTAGTAAGTGCCTTGTTTTACTAAAACATGCCATTTCTTTTTCTGTATTTGATTTTTTTTTAATAGATTTACTGTGGATTTGGCTTATGTGAAATGTTTAAGGTTTATAGGTACAGTCTTCTTTGCAAAATAATTATAGCTTTTTTATGAAACATCTGGTTTAATTTCCTTACAATCTCAAAACGTATTGTTTATTTCAATATAATGACAACTTATTACAAAGAGCAAATCAAAAATTATTTTTAAGAAAGGCAAACATTTAGAACTGTAACATAAGTAAACATTTATACTCGGTACTTACGGGATTGTTAAATGTAATAAACAAAAACGCCTTTGTTATTTGTACCTTTTTCACCTCATGCATTTATTTATTTATTTATTGCATTTAAATAATGAGAATTTTTAGTTCAATACAACTGACTAGATTTGACAGTTTGAGAATGCTAAGGTTTTGGTGGTGGGACATTTTTACAGAAATGGGTTTGAGACATTAGAAACATCTCTGTTGCAACAGACATAGAATTTTGAGGTACATATATCAGTCAATACATGCTTTAATTTGGTAGAATAGCTATGTCAGGGCTTTGTTTAGAAACATATCATAAAAATAAGAGTTGCTATCTCTGATTGTCAGTATTTAGAATTATTCTAATTATATGCATCTCTGATAAGTAAATAAACTTGCTATAGCTGTCTTTCCAGATCTGTTTATTGTAATAGGGGGAAGAGGGAGGAGGTAAGGTGGCTACTTAAATTATTAATCTTACCCAGCTGTGTGAGACTTAAGTGAGACTTCTGTAACCATCTGAAGAAATGTTGCTATTTTATCTTGTTCTTGTGTGTGTGTATGTGTACGTGCACACTCACGCATGGTGTGTGCATTTATCTGCCCCTCCACTAAATTTACCCAGTGCTAAAGTCATAGGGCTGAGTTGTCTAACTAATGTGTATAAATTCAGGCGCAGATGCCTTTGCTAATCCTACTAAAGACATACACAATCAACTTCAAATAAGTATACTAAATCTAGTCTTTACAGCACAAGTAAAGGGAGCAGAGACATTAACATATGGCAAGATGAACTACTCACTGAAATTATATTTTTAAATAGTTAAATCATGACAGGCACATTGAGTATTTAGTGAGTGAACACACGGTGCTAGCCTGCATTATCTCCTACTCCTCCTACTCTCATGCTCACACCACCACATGAAGCATGAGGTACTGCTCCCCTTAGGTAAATAATGAAACTGAGGTTTAGAAACGTTACATAACTCGCTCAAGGTCCAAGACATGGCCAGCAGACAAGAAGGGTCTCGAGACCAGCCTGGGTTTGGCCTATTCCAAAGCATATTGCTAGTCATTATACTCTGTACTACCCAGTGATCTTGGCTTTAAAAAATATGTTTAATTCTGTTTATAGAAATTATCTGAAACATATGGCTTTATATAAATGCAAATGTGTCACCTTTACTTTTTTTGTTGGCTTAAATATTAATATGTTTTCATATCCTCAGTAGACTACAGTAGTGATAGTTTTGTTGTCATAAAATATTTTCATATTTTCTCATTTGTTCTTCTGTTACCCTGGGAAGATGAGTAGAGAGTAGGGAGGAGACAGTGAGTGGGCAGCAGCAAGTATTATTGAAGAACTACAAGTTAAATGACTTGCCCATGACTACCTGTTGAGTGACTTATAAGAGTTTAAACTCAAACCAAATCCAGACTTTTTCCCCTCACTACCTGCTTCCCTGTCATGACTGTTGGGTTAAGTATTGACTCCAGTTTGAAACAAAAGCTGTAGGTGAATGAATGACAAAAACCGCAAGTTGTCTTCAGTTCATCTTCATTTTTATATGGAATATTGATTGCTTTTTTAAAAGAAAGATTCCTACTCGTTTTTATTGCATTGTCTTTGATATTATCAAGACTTTTGAGGGGAAAATTGAAACAATATTCTAAAACTGAAAATAATCTATCTTAGTCTTAAAGGATTCAGTATTACCACTAGGTGGTGCTAGATACTACTTTTATTTTTGTTGCAATTTCAGAAGTCTTTCTTGCAGATGAGGAAAGAAGTCTTTCCATAAAATATTCCTGAAAACCTGGTAGCTTTGCCTTTTTTTATTTAAATTTTTATATTATTCCTTTCAGATTTTTTTAGTCATAGGATTTTTTTCCTTTAATTTAGTCATAATCATTACTATCATTTCATCAACTCAGTCCCCACTAGACAAATTATATTGATCTCCTATTAAGTTTACATGTTTTTTCAATATCTTTTTATTTTGTCATCTTTTAATTCAGTGTTTTTGTGCATGACATTTCACCATTTTTTTCCTGCAGATGACCCTCATGTTCAGTATTCTGCAGTGAGCAGCTTTGTATTTCTTCGTTTCTTTGCTGTAGCCGTAGTATCACCTCATACTTTTCATTTGCGACCTCATCATCCAGTAAGTGTTGTTCTTCTCAAAGCTTTATTCCATTTTTACTTATTTTTACTGAAATTTAAAAAAGAAAAATAACAAGCCAGTTTCACTTGACTGTTTTCTTATAACTGGTACTTAAATTTACTGGACATTTTCCTTGGCCATTTCAGTCTTTCAGAGAAGGCTGAAAATTCCAATTTTTGTTGCTGTTAAAATATATTGCGCAAGAGTAATAAAATGTTGATAGTTGTTGAAGCTTGATGATAGGTACAAAGAGGATCCATTATATTTACCCTCCACTGTTGTGTGTGTTTGTAAATTTCCATAGGGTTGTTTTTGTTTTTGTTTTTTCATGAGTTACAGGTTTAGTTTAATCTCGCAGGTATTTTTAAATCTCACAGAAATTTGAAGAGGCTCATTTCTGAAAGGTGTAGAAACTTTGATTGGAACATAATTTGTTTGGTATCTCCACATTTTTTACTTTTTATTCACCTGATACTACAAATATATGAGATTTAAAACTTTAAAGATGTTCTGAAGTCCTATTTAATTTATATCTGAATCTATACTGCATAGATATACATGTTTCTTAACATTTTAAAACTCCTTATTTTTGCTCTTTCTTTCCTTCTCATGTGGAGTATATTTGCTGATTCTTTAACCTTTTATGTTCCAGATATTTTATAATCTTATCTAATTGCTTTCATTGCTGACTGGTGTAACACATAATAATAATAGCCAACATATACTTAGGACTTTGTAGTAGGCCTTGTTCTAAGTACTTTGTGTTTTAACTTACTTGGTCCTCCCTGTGAGGTAAATTCTGTTATCATCCCCATTTGCAGATAAGAATATCACAGTTCAGCAGTTTCTCCAAGGTCACACAACTGATCAAATATGATTTGATCTCACTCAGCTTGAACTGGTTAAACTGGAATGCTGTCTCCTTCAGTCTTCCCAATCTTTGAGCTCACCCCTCTTCTTTCCTGCCTCTTAGGCAGTAAGGTGTTCAAACACCTGTAGTGTTTCCATCACTGTGCTCAGTGCTAGAGATGCAGTGATGAGGAAGACACTCTGCCCTTAAGAAACTTATACGGGGTAGAGAAGACACATGAGTTTTAGAGTTAAAACTGGGCTTTGAAGGCCACTCCTCTTCACAGCTGCCTGACGTTGCCCACTCATTTCACTTTGACAACTGAATAGAACCATGCTACTGTTGCAGCAACACACCCTTTCTTGCCAAAGGACAAATAGTCTGTGAATAGCTGCAGCAGAGAGTGGGCCAGTGTCCTTTTGATCACAGGATTGTTCTTTCTTATGGCTATGTTACTGAAGCTGTGCAGAATTCTGGGTCTGAAAAAGCTTAGTAGCAGCATTCTGGATATAAACAGAACTCCTACCTCTGAGCTTGTGACCCTGCCTTGTATTCAGACTTGGATTTGCATATTTCTATAACAGACGTTGCAATAAAGTCCTTCTAGCCACAGACTTTGTATTTTACTTCACTTTTCCAATCAGTATGCTAGAAGGACTGGTTCATACTGTGTCATATAACTTTATTGTTCGCTTTTAAGTGTAAACTTATCCCCTCTTTTTAAGAACTTTTCATTCTAATTGGGAAAATAGGACAAATATGTAAGATACATCATCTAAAACTAGTACCTGATTTTTACCAAGTTAGTGCATACTATGGAAGTTAAGAGCAAGAAGTAATCCCAGGAACCTGGGAGTGATGGGATTGTCAAGACCAGTATTGAAAGTAAGAGTGGTTTGGGAGGAGAACCAATTAATGGTTGGATTTCACATTTAGAAGTTCTTCGAAGTTTGAGAAACCAGTTTTAGTAGAATACAAAAAAAATCGGATTTCAGAAGATTAAAAAATTAGTAGGTAAATGTAGTTTTTGCCCAGGAAATATATCAAAATTGAGCTTGCCCTGTTGCTAATAAAAGACATAGGCAAAATCAAACATGTACATGTGTGTACATAACACACATGAATGAATAATTTTTTTTAAATGCTAATTTTAAAATATGGGTTATGTTAACATTGACGTGGTGGACTCCTCTTTTGAGAAGTTTCATGGTTGGGGGGAAAAAAAGGATTGAACCATTTTTGTCATCATACCCCTCGTTCTCTCATTGATAGCTCCTTTCAAGACTCAGCCAAGGCAGACTTCTCTGTCTAGTCTGAGTTCGGTTCCTCTCTCACGTATACCTCTGTAGCATCCTGTGGCTCTCTCTGTCTTGACGTTTGTCATACTGTTTTATAATCATCTGTTTACAGTCTCTGAATGTGGACTGTCAATACCTAAGAGCAAGGGTTGGATCTTTTTCAAGTTTGTGTATCCCGAGTACGTACACAGACAAGTAGACACTTGGTGAATGTTTGGTAAGGGAAAGATAGTAGCTCAGAGAGGGAGCTGGTTAAATGATGAGTCTTCTCCAAAATGGGAAAATCTGTATGTGGTTTAAACAGAGGAGAAGAAACCAACAGGAAAGGAGAAAAGTGAAGAGAGAAGAGGGCTTGCTAATAACCAGGTCAGTATCCTGGAGGATTCAGATTGTCTTGAAAAGAAAAAATGATGGGTGTAAACCTTAGGAAAAGAGTAATTCCTCCTTTAAGTTATGGGAAACCGTATGAAGTTGTTTTGTGTTTTGTAGATCAAAAGTAGTCAAATAATAGTAATTTCATATGGTTCAACCTAATATAAGGAAAAAAGAATAAGATATGTTGTTTTGAGGTGAGAGATTCAACATTTCAGTTGAATTTAATAAATGTTATAAGGCATCTACTAGATGCCTGTGCCAGGCTGTGTGCTAGGTACCAGATGTCTAAGATACTGGACATGCATAAAAACTTACGATGGCAGATGGTAGCAGGGGAATAATTTAGAACCGCTTGTATGTAGAGTAAGTACACCAGGGAATCAGTAGTAGCTAAATGATATGATTGTCACATAGTAGTGAGGGTCATGTTGATGTAAACAAATATCTGATATGCAGAAATTGTATAAATATGGGTTGCTCTTTTTTTTTTAGTTCAGGGAAATCATAACCTAAAACAGTGATTTTAAAACCACATTTGAACAGGGAAGTCTTGGTGAAATTCAGTTCAAATTCAGTTTATTAGCCATTGTTAAGAATCTTACGTTCTTCAAAGGCAGAGAATTGTAGGGACCTTTTATACATACGATGGAATCCTGGATGTTCTAGATAAAATATTTCTGAATAACCTTAATTAAGGTGTGTAACTATTTCATAAATATATCATAATGACCATATCCCAGATATTCCTTTTTTTCCAGATTGCCTTACATCCTGGTCGTTTCTTCTCCTTCACATTCACTGTCATTTTCAATGTGGGGATACTAAGAATGTAACCAAAAACTGAACTAAAGCAATTTCTGTATCTAAGTTTTCTTAAGTCTGTGTTTTGGTGGAAGATATTGTTTATTTGAATCTCTAAAATAAAGAAATTCTATATGTGATAGGAGAATTGATTATACAGGTAATATGGATTGGTGGAAACTCATTGGGTTATGTACATTTAAAATCTGTTTAATTCACTGTATGTAAATTATACCTCAATTTAAAAAGGGAGGAGGGAGCAAGGACTCATTGGGGGAATTGTTTAATCCATTTTATTTATATTTAGTTTTTTCTGGTAGGCAGGCCTGAAAAATACCTTGGATAACAGACCCAAATAGTTACCTTCTGCTAAGATCCTACATGAACCGAATAACTTCTCATTTCTAAAGTTTAGTTAGGTCTTCGCTTCCATGATGAAAATGATTGACTGTACAAGCTGTATCAGTTATTGAATAGGCTTATAGGTGGGTTGAGTACAGAAAATCTGGAAACTGCCGTTTTAAGTTACAAGGTAGAAAAAGTAGATGTGATTGACATTTCAAAAGTGAATACAATTTGTTAGGTAATTCAAGCTGCCGTACTGTACAAAACAACATATATAGCATTAATTAAAGTATGGCTTTCAGAAGTAACAAATTATTGAATACAGTTACTTTGGGAGGAATTATAAATGACATCTGGCTTCTTTAGTCTCTTAATTCCTTAGTCTAGTGAGTTGTGCCCATTGTAAACTAGAGTTTAATGACACCAGTGGTTTGAATGAACATTTTTGAATCACTGCATTAAAGCAATATAGCCTATTCACTCTATTCTACCTCTTAACACAAATTCTGTTTCTTAAAAACTTAACAGGAGTTTTGTGTCTTTTTTACATTCTTTAGGATCCACAGACAATTAGAACATTAACCCTCATCTCAAAAACCATTCAAACTTTGGGAAGCTGGGGGAGTCTGTCCAAAAGCAAGGTAAGTCTTTCTATCTTTTGCTTTGTATTCACACTTCTAAATCTTGTTATACCTTATGATCCCTTCTCTCTCACTTATTCTTCCAAATTAAAAACAAAGCATAACCAAAAATATGCATATACAGATGCAGTAGCCATCTTTTAGATAGCCGTTGTGTCTTCGTCACCTGTTAACGAAGTTTTATTTAAACTAATATATCTAATTAAAGACATTTGCAAAAAAATATAGTCAATCTTCTAATTTTTTTGTTTTGGAAGATATAGTTGCTTTTCATTTTAAAATGTAATTTACATTAACATGTAATGGGATTATTATTTTTAAGTGAATTAGTAAATGTTTAAATTTGTAAAAAAAAATAAACTAATATGTCTAAGCAGAGGAGAGAGTCTAGTAAACAGATGCAAGAACCTTCTATGAATATGTTTGTGCCGTAATCATCTAACAGTTGTTGAAAGAAATCCCACTCCAAATCCTTTAACTCTCTGGAAATATATGATTGAATCCTTTAAGGCCTTAATCCTCAGCTTAGAAATGCAGTTCATTATATTCTTAGTTCTCTAATATTTAACATACATAAATTCTGTGTGATTTTTTTTTCCTAGTCAAGTTTCAAAGAGACGTTCATGTGTGAATTTTTCAAAATGTTTCAAGAAGAAGGGTATATTATAGCAGTTAAAAAGGTATGATTGTTTTACTCTGGAAATATTAACTTTCTTATCATGTAGATTGGGGAAATGTTAGCATTTCATGTTATTCCTAGAAGTCAACCCCCAGTTTAAAAAAAAAACGTTTAAACTGTACATCAAATGTAAAGAGGCCTGTCTTTTCCTTCCTTTCTTCTCCCGTACAAAACTATGAGATTTTTCACTGTGGAAATACCTAAACGTTTAACAACAGCTGCTATTGCCACTGTCTTAGTAACACAGATGACAAATAGCTAGAGTTAGGGTTTCTTAACAGCAACACTATGGACAATTGGGTCAGATAATTCTTGATTGTGAGGGGCTGCCTTGTGCATTGTAGGATGTTTAGCAGCATTCTTGGCCTCTACCAATTAGATGCTTCTAGTTTTGACAACCAAAAATGTCTGTTAACATTGCCAGGTGTTCCCTGAGGAACAAAATTGTTTCTGATTGAGAACCTCTGGTCTGGGGGGTAAAGTCTTAGTGTGGGGCCTGATATATCGTGGGTACTTGTCATAGTAAAAAAATACATGAATTACTAAACAGTTTATAAACGATATAAGCTTATGGTAGTAACCTGAGGAAAGTTACTATAAATTAATATGTATTGTAAATGTACAAAAGACTACAGTATATAATATCCTAACATGAGGCCTATAACATACAAAAATTGCTGTACTTAGAAATCAAGAATGTTTTGAAAGAATCTTTAATTTCTTGAGTCTTTAGTTCTGAATCATTCTAAACAAAATGTAGCTTTATTTTGTAAAACCCTAAAATTTGTAAAGTAACTTTGAAGTACATCTAAATTTGGCTTGAAGAAAGTACTGTATTTATCATGATTCTGATTTAATGAATCAAAATTAGTAAGGCCAAATTTTAAAGATTTTATTCAATTTCTGTAGCATGATTGATTCGTAGTTGACTGCCAAGAGTATATTTTATTGAAGTATATGTCTGTACTTTTTTGTGTGTGTGCTTAGAATTCTTACAGGGATTCAGTAAATGAAAATGATGATTTAAAAAAAATAAAGCCAGTTGGAATTTTTTTCATCTAGGATAGTGCAAGTTCAACCAAAATCTTTTTAGGCAACCACTGAAGGCTTTTGAGGAGAAAGACTTTGAAAAGAATATGCAAAGGAGGGGCGGCTGGGTGGCTCAGTCCCTTAAGCGTCTGCCTTCAGCTCAGGACATGATCCCAGGGTCCTGGGATTGAGCCCCGCATTGGGCTCCCTGCTCGGCGGGAAGCCTGCTTCTCCCTCTTCCACTCCCCCTGCTCGTGTTCCCTCTCTCGCTGTCAAATAAATAAAATCTTTAAAAAAAAAAAAAAAAGAATAGGCAGAGGAAAAGCTGCTCTTTTATTTGTAGGACATTGTTGAAACATTTGTGGGACAGTGTAGGCAGACTTTTGTTGGCAAGATTATGATGTATTGTCTTTTATTTTAGGGTTGTTTTGCCATTTATTATGACCTAGGCTGTGGTAGCAGCTGATTTTTTTTCTCCCCGATATAATCAGAATGTGTAGAGTTCATAATGTCAGTGCAGCAAATATTTAAGAGTGCCAGGAGTTGAGCCTGTTCCTGATCTGTCCTGTGTCACCTACTCACATTCTCATGGGCTATCTCCTGTTTTAGATGTGGATCTAGACTCCTAAACTAGGATAGGATATTTTGCCCTAACCTAAGAGTTTTCTTTATTATTTACTAGCTAAGTCTGGATATATGCATTGCTAGAAATTGCAAAAGCCTATGAGGCCCAGTTTCTCATTTTGTACTGGTGTGCTATTCCCACAGATTTTAGGAAGGGCAGCATGGATAGTTCTATTAACAGAGTGGCCATATAATTTACTGTCCAAACATGGACACTTTAAAGAGTGAAAATGAGGGGCGCCTGGGTGGCTCAGTCATTGAGCATCTGCCTTCGGCTCATGTCATGATCCCGGGGGTCCTGGGATCGAGCCCCGCATCGGGCTCCCCTCCCAGGTGCCTCCCTACATGGGGAAGCCTGCTTCTCCCTCTCCCACTCCCCCTGCTTGTGTTCCCTCTCTTGCTGTGTTTCTGTCTGTCAAATAAATAAATAAAATCTTTAAAAAAAAAAAAAAGTGAATATGAGTACTGTTGATAATGTTGGGACCACAGCTGTAGACAGGGATGGCCCTGAGCAAATTGGGACCTATATTCACCCTCCCCGTAGTTCATCTTAATTATTGTGTTTTCTCTCACTTTATATAATTGTATTTACCCCATACATAGTTCCTTATAAATATAACAAATAATAAATGTAATAATTATAAATAAATAATATTTTTCAAATAAATAAATCAGTGCCTTCAGGCAAATACTAAAAAATATTCAAGTATGTCTCTTACCCTCCATTAGTGGATGGTCCATCTATAAGAACTGAAGATGTGATAGGACACTTGTTTAGTTCCCTTGTATATATATATTTTTAAGATTTTTATTTATTTGAAAGAGAGAGTGTGCAAGAGAGAGTCAGGGGAAGGGCAGAGGAAGAGGGAGAGAGAGAATCTTAAGCAGGAGCTCTACCTTATAACCCTGAGATCATGACCTGAGCCAAAATCAAGAGTCGGACGCTTAACCGACTGAGCCACCCAGGTGCCCCATTTTTTTTTTTTTATTAACATATAATGTATTATTTGTTTCAGGGGTACATACAGGTCTGTGATTCATCAGTTTTACACAATTCACAGTGCTCACCATAGCACATACCCTCCCCAGTGTCCCATCACCCAGCCACCCCATCCCTCCCAACCCCCTCTACTGCAGCTACTCTCAGTTTGTTTCCTGAGATGAGTCTTTTATGGTTTGTCTCCCTCTCTGGTTTCATCTTGTTTCATTTTTCCCTCCCTCCCCCTATGATCCTCTGCCTTGTTTCTTCAAATTCCACATATCAGTGAGATCATATGATAATTTTCTTTCTGTGATTGACTTATTTCACTTAGCATAATACCCTCTAGTTCCATCCACATCATTCCATTTAGTTCCCTTATATACCTGTTCTGTATCACCACATATAATGCAAAAGAAGCTCTGTTCTCATTCCTTCATTTACCAAGATTTCCTTCTTACGTGCTAGAAGTAAACATTGGAAAAAATTACAAGTGTGGCTTCTAGTGGGCAATCTTAAGCCAGTCTTGAGAGAATATGACTCCCCACAAATTCTACTTTAGATCAGGCGCATGTGCCTCAGTGTCATGAATGTACTTTTTTTTTTTTTTTTAGTTCCAAGTGGGATGACATAGAAAAGTATAAAGGAAAAAGCAAGGACTAGACAAAGAGGTAGCTCATTTATGGGACAAAATAGAATTCCTCTCTAAGAACAAGAATTGTTCCTTGAAATACTAATTTCTCTTTCCTATGAAGAGACAGCCACATGCCAGGAAGCTCTTGACCAGTCAAGGTAGCATATTGATGAAGCTAACTGCTCTTCTCAAGAGTGGCTTGCCATTGCTAGAGATGGGTACTTCAAACTTTCTTGAGCCACCACATTCCCATTCTCCCTGGGAAGTTTATAAACAGTGATTAGATTTCCACGTTATTCCAGAGAACCCAATTACATTTCATTCATAATTGTGGAATACTGTGTCTCAGGGCTATAGTCAGTTATACATAATAGAATTCAGCAAAATCTTTTCTGTAAAGGGCCAGTGAGTAAATATTTTAGGCTTTGCTGGCCATATAAGAGCTCTGTCCTATATTCTTCTTTGTTTTTGTAGCCCTTTAAAAAATATAAAAACTGTTCTTAACTCAGAGGCCTTACAAAAAACAGGCTGCAGGTTGAATTTGGCCACTGAACCATAATTTGGTGATCCTGACATATAATACAGGTTTCACAATCCTAGATCTAAAATCTTTGGGACCAGAAATATTTCAGAATTCAGTTTTTCAGAGTTTTAAAAGATAATAGGTCTGTGCTATGTATTACACCCTCATGGAGCCTGAGGTAACACCCCAGAACCAAGTACATTGTAGAGCACAGTGTATGAATATTCACATGAAGTAAGATAAATACAGACTATAAATAACCTTTGGTAGTTCAGATTAAGTTGTGCCCCCAAATGAGTTTACTGTAAATCAAAAAACAAAAACAACTCTTTTTATTCAGAGCTTTATAGATTTCAGAATGGTAGTTTAAGGATTGTAGCTTGATCTATTTCTATAGGGAAACATACTCTGGGTTTTAAGTAACTTGAGAATAAACTCTTTAAAACACCTATCCAATGTGTAACTTAGGACTTCCTCTACAATTAAATACGTGTTTTGCTTTATAAGGTACAATTATGTGTATTCCTTAAAGAAGAACTTTACAATATTATCAGTGATATTTAAGATAAATTGAATTTTTGATATATGTTATCATAAAGTGTAATTTTTGCCCATTTCCCTATTTAGTTCTTGGATGAAATTTCATCTACTGAAACTAAAGAATCCAGTGGTACGAGTGAGCCTGTGCACCTGAAAGAAGGGTAATTTAATGAATTTAGAGATTAAAGTCATGTGTCAGTATAGATGTTACATAGTACAAAAAGCATGGGTCTGGAAGTGAGGAAATCTGGGTTTTGTTCTGTGTTAGAACTGCTTAAGTAACATCCATCAGGTAAGTCACACTGTCATATAAACTTTATGCCACATGGGCATGATTCCTTGTTCATGCAGTCCTAGAGTAGTTTTGTAAATATAATGAGATTATGGATATTAGAGTACTTTTAAAAAGTAATAGCACTCTTCAGTCTTGAAGTAGTGTTATCATTGGAAGTTAAAGGGGAACTTCAGTTAAAGTTTGGCCCTTTTAGTTCTGAATAGCACAATTATAAATATTAAATTAATTTAAAGACTTTATTCCCTTAACATGGCCAAAATAAATGCAGAAGTTATAGATGACAAAGACATTTTCATATACTTAATATGATCTTACACAGCCTTTAATGTCATTTAAAGTTAAAGAACAGTTTTTGTCTTGGATGAACTATTTTAATATTTGTAACTAAATTTTCCTATCTGTCGTTTTGGCAGTGAGATGTATAAAAGAGCTCAAGGAAGAACTCGGATCGGGAAAAAGAATTTCAAGAAACGGTGGTTCTGCTTAACAAGCAGAGAGCTTACCTACCACAAACAGCCAGGTAGTTGTGTTTATGCTTTATTTTGGGGCCTTTTCCTGGTTCTCAGTGAAGATAATTTTTTTGCTGCTTAATATAACTCTGGCAAACCTTTTTACTAATATTACTGCAGTGTATAGTTTCTCACAGTGATACACACACATTAAGAATGCAATAAATATTGGACAAGTGACACCATGTAAATTCCACTTTTTTTCCTCACATGCTCTGTTTTCTAAAAAATCTCTGGTAAATTCCAGTTATCCAGAACTTGGAAGTTTCTTTTAACTCTCAGAGCCAAATTGGTAAGAATCAGTATCTAATAAATGAAAGTATTTCAGTGGTTTGCTGGATAGCATCAGCTAAAAATTTCCACAGTCATACCATAGATTGTGATTCCTTCTACAGTTATCAGATTCATTCTAGACTGTTGGCCAAGCTAACTTCAAGATGGAAATTTTAAAGATTTACCTAATGATTTAATGAGAAAGCACAATGGGCTGTTTGGATAAAGAAAGCCATCTTCCTACAGTGTGATTTGAGGGATTCAGAAAGGCACAGTTTGTCCCTGAGTGGACTCACACGGTGCTTAAAATTCCACTTTTTAAGTTCATTCCTTTGGGGTAAATGATCTACAGAAGGCCATTAGCTCCTTCTGGTATCTTAGCAAGAAGAACTTAATAACTAAATCATGGATCACATTTAGTAGAATCCCCTTTATTCACGATGATCAGGATACAAAGATGTTCACTTAAAGCAAGAATCATTTAAAAACAGACAAAAAGGTACATACATATCTTAAATATATATATATATTTGTTTACCAAATCTTTTGATAGAGAATCAAGATCTTTTCTTTGAATATGGATCTATAGATTGGATTTCCCCTTTGTCTTTCTTGTGCAAATATACCCATAATGCATCAGTTTTCTGGTTGATTTCTCCAAAGTGAATCTAGAACTTAAATACTTGAAAATGCAATCCAAGTACAGAATCCTATTAGATTTCATGATAGTCACCCCTACTCTTTTATAGGTGTCTCACCCGCATATAAATTAACTTTATTTATATGGGTGTGGATCTCCTTTTTTGAAGCTTCTCAAAGCACTCACCTGATTTTCAAATAAACAGTAAACCTCTTAGTAGGGAGCACTTATTTTGTCACTCTACATATATTTAAGTAAATTATTATAACATGGAAAAATCGCATAAATAGGTTTGGGAACAACCCAGCGGAGTTGATAAACAGAACAGCCTAACCAACGGAAACAGAAGGATGCAGGCTTAACAGACAGTAGCCTAGTTACCCACAAGCACTCAGCATCCCATGAGCATCGTTTGTTATGTTTTACAGTGTACATGTTAATACATTAGCTCTGTTAGGTAAAGATCTGTTAGGAGAGCTTCTGCTGTAAATTCTGAAATGATAACAAACACCAGCAATTGGGTGCTTTCAAGAGAATGTAGATTCAACTAAGTAGAATGCTTCAGTGGAGATTTTTGAAGAGTAGAGTGATAAGAAAAATTGTTTCATAATTCCATATTATGGCTCTACCAAAATGATTACATATAGCCAAATGTATTAGTAAGATATAAGAAACCGAAGTCATTTTATTTTTAGGCACCCAGATAATTTGTTATGGCAGTGTTTTAGAAGTTACAGCTTATGTTGAATACTATATAAATGCTCTCACATATATAGCAACTTTAAAAAAGTAGCTGTCATAATATGCTAGTTTACATTAACAGTACATTGAAATAAAATTTAATTTAGTCATTCTCCATGAATAAATTAGCTGTTTTTTCCTCATTTAAAGTATTTTCTAATCTAAACTAGTATTCTAAAGTCTTTTTTGGCTTAGAACTTTAAGAATCAGGTGATAGCTTTGGCCTTTTTCCTCCAGAAAAATGCACATACAGACTAGACACAAAATTTTGCATATACTTTCAATGAGTTTGTAGATCAAAATTCATCTACAGTTCTTAAGAACCTCTGTTCTAACTAGTGGTCTTATGAGGATAAAATTCTATAGAGTGATTAGGCTGCTGTAGGTATAAAATAGACACATTAGAAATTACATTGTTTTCAGGCCTTAAGAAATTTAACCTACTGGAATGACATTGGAGGAATAAGCTCTATTATATGAAGTTTCAAGATTATGTATCAAAGCCTACAGTTTTAAGCATCCATGCCTTTTGTTTTAACTATTTTGATGGATTTTTCCAAAATGTATTACATGCTTCCCTGCCTTCTAAAAAAGAATTCATTGAACGTAAGTTAACATTTTCTAGATGACTTGGGGCTGTCATTGATAATATTACTTATTATGTAGTGCTTTGATTTAGTGGTGTTTTCAGAGCTGCTTATGGGTGTGTGCAGCTGTTTACTCCCCAGCTAAATGCCTTGGACTGCTGTGCTTTTATGTTCCTGTGTTTGCTTTATACAGTTTTTCTCTATCCCCTTTATATTCAGGCTGTTACTTTAAATTTCTTATGCTGTCAGTGAACCATAATGTAACATGTCACTCCCACCTTCATCACCCAGCTCGATTTTTTACCACAGATACACTGAATGAGGATACAGGTACTGTGTTTGTTAAAATTATGTTTAAGATTAAAAGGCTCTGATGGAAGATTTAAGGACTTTCCTATGTGGAGGAAATGCATGGGCTTTGGAGTCTCTGATTGTTTAAGCAAATGTTTCGCTTACTTCCTATTTCCTTGCTGTTGCTGGATAGCCAAGACTCCTAGTTAAATCTCTTGCTACACTTGCCATGTGACTTTGGTGTCTGAAAGAGTCTCTCCCAGATTTTCTATAAATGGCTCTAAATCATTGGGTCTTTCACTCTGCCTCTTACTGGACACTAGTATTCTGAACCAAGTATTTTTATCACTTAGAATCAAATAGTATGGTCTTTTCCCATTTTACTGGAAAAGGAATTAATAGAATGTTCTCAATTTTAAGGGTTTTTCCTAAGTAAGTTGTTAAGGTTTAGATGCCTGCTTAGGTAATCACTCACAAGTAATAGTATGCAACTTATCTTCAATACAACTAGATTAATGTGTGGCAAATGAGTATTATAGAGCCCTCAGCAGTCGGTCATGATTATATTGACAGTTTTTTATGAATATGTGTGCTTGTGATTATGGTCTTATATTGCTATATTGCAGTGTAGTCATCTTCTGTAAGTAAAAGTTCTTCTAGTTGTATGCTGAAATCAAATGAGTTATTGACTTCCAGCCTCTTTAACATGTGCTCTTTTACCTTCATGCTTTTGCATATGCTATACCTAGAAATTCTTTTCTTTCCTTCTTCACCTGTGTAATTTGTTGTCCTTTTAAGCCTCAGATCAGTTATCAGCTGTTTATGGAAGTCAGTTATAAGCCTCTAGCCACTTCAGTTGAGCTATTCCCTTATTCTGTTTCTTTATCACCTTAGGAATAACTCCTGTCACACCATGTAGTCCTTACTTTTGTCTGTCTCTTCCTCTAGTCTGTAAGATCCTCAGTGTCAGGGACCATTTTTTACTACCTTCGTTAAACCATGTCGTAAATGTTTTTAATAAATGGTGTTCTTCAAAGAGCACCATGTCTTCCAGATATATTATCATCTGAATTACTTTAAGAACCATTGCTCTAGGTTTCTGAAATTTCCACCAAGAGTACTAATAATAGATTATTAACAGATTCATCTCTGAAATCCATTCTGTGTTCTCCAAACTTGGTTAGGTATTGTCCACTCTTGGGAGACCTGATGTACACAGATACATACAGCGTACACAACTTCCATGTGATATCAAATGTTCCAGTTCATATAGCCTATGGACAATATAAAAGAAACTTTGATGATGTTTGAAACATAAATCTCAGTACATTTAGGTTGAATTCGTTTTCACCTGTTCATATTTTTTTTTTAAGTTTTTTTTTTTTTTTTTTTTTTGAAGAGAGAGACACAGCGAGAGAGGGAACACAAGCAGGGGGAGTGGCAGAGGGAGAAGCAGGCTTCCCGCTGAGTGGGGAGCCCGATGGGGGCTCGATCCCAGGACCCTGGGATCATGACCTGAGCCAAAGGCAGACGCTTAACGACTGAGCCACCCAGGCGTCCCTCACCTGCTCATATTTTTACACACTGCGTTCTGCAGCATTTTTTTCTTTGGTAGCTAAAGAACACCATTGTTGCAGTCATACATTCATTCAACAAATATTTTATTGAGTGCCTGGTATGTGCCAGATGCTGTCCTAGGCTCTAGAGAAAACAGTAGTAAACAAAACATACCAAAATTTTTGCCCTTGTGGAATTTTAAATGATAGATGATGAACAAAAAAATTATATAGTATATTGGAAATGAGATGGACAAAAATAAAGCAGAGAAAGGGAAGAGAGAATGATAGGCTTATGAGGAGAGTTGCAGTATTAAAAAGTCTAGCCAGGGAGGACTTCACTAAGAAAGTGTCATTTGAACAAAGACCTAAAGATGATAAGGGAGTGAGTCATGTGGATATCTGGGGTAATAGTGATGCATAGTTAACAGCAGCCAGTACAAAGGCCCTGAAACAGAAGCATGCCTAGAGTATTTAAGAGATAAGAGAAAGCTCTTGTGGCTAAGGGGGAAAAAAAGAGTAAAAGGGGTAGTCCTAGGAACTTAGGTCAGAAAGGTCATGGAGAAGCTTGATATTTTTAGGGCTTTGTGGGCCATTCTAAAACTTTTACTCTGAGTCAAAGATGGAAAGGCACTGGAGAGCTTTAAAGAGAGGAATTACATCATTTGACTTATGTTTTAATAGGATCAATCACTCATACCACGTGGAGAATAGAATGAAGGGGGTGAGGAGACCAGTTAAGAGGCATGGTAATAATTCAGGGGAGCAAAGATAATGGCTTGGACCAGTTGGTAGCAATGGAGGCAATAAAAGTGGATCACATTCTGGATCTTTTTTTATTTTTTTAAGTTTTTATTTATTTATTTATTTGACAGAGAGCACAAGCAGGGGGAGCGGCAGGCAGAGGGAGAGGCGGGCTTCCCACCAAGCAGGGAACCCGATGCGGGGCTCGAACCCAGGACCCTGGGATCATGACCTGAGCCAAAGGCAGACACTTAACCAACTGAGCCATCAGGCACCCCTCACATTCTGGATTTTTTGAAAGATAGTACTCAGGTGTTTTGCTAAAGGATCAGATATCAAGAGTGAGAGAAAGGCAAGACAAGGATAACTCCGAGGATTTGAGCTTACACAACTACACTGATGAAGTTACTTTTTTAAAAACAGACCCATGAGTTCTCAGTAGTGAAGGGGCTTGTACAGCCGTACCTCAGAGATACGGTGGGTTTGGTTCCAGACCACAACAGTAAAGCTTATTCACAATAAAGTGAGTCAAATGAATTTTTTGGCTTCCCAATGTGTATAAAAGTTATCTTTATGCTCTACTGTGGTCTGTTAAGTGTGCAATAGCATTATGTCTAAAAAAGACAATGTACATACCTTAATTTAAAAATACTTTGCTTAAAAAAATGCTAACCATCTTCTGAGATTTCAGCAAGTTGTAATCTTTTTGCTGGTGGAGGGGTCTTGCCTTGATGTTTGGCTGCTGGCTACTCAGGGTGGTGATTGCTGAAGGTTGGGTAGCTGTGGCAGTTTCATAAAATGAGACAACTATGAAATTTGCCACATCAGTTGACTCTTTTTTCATGAATGATTTTTCTGTAGCATGTGATGCTGTTTGATAGCATTTTACCCATAGTAGAACTTCTTTCAAAATCCGAGTCAGGGGCGCCTGGGTGGCTCAGTCATTAGGCGACTGCCTTTGGCTCAGGTCATGGTCACGGGGTCCTGGGATCGAGCCCCGCATTGGGCTCCCCGCTCAGCAGGAAGCCTGCCTCTCCCTTTCCCACTCCCCCTGCTTGTGTTCCCTCTCTCGCTGTGTCTCTCTCTGTCAAATAAATAAAATCTTAAAAAAAAAAAAAATCCGAGTCAATCCTCTCAAACTCTTCCACTGCTTTATCAATTAAGTTTAGATAATGCTCTAAGTCCTGTTGTCATTTTACTAGTCTTCACAGCGTCTTCACAAGAATAGATTCCATTTCAAGAACTACTTTCTTTGCTCATCCGTAATAAGACTCCTCATCCATTAAAGTTTTACCTTGAAATTACAGCAGGTTAGTCACATCTTCAGGCTCCACTTCTAACTCTAGTTCTCATGTTCCTTCCAATACATCTGCAGTTACTTCCTCCACTGAAGTCTTAAACCACTCAAAGTTATCAGGGAGGGCTAGAATCAACTTTCTTCCAAACTCCTGTTAATGTTGATATTTTGACTTCTTACAAATCACAAATGTTCTTAATGGCATCTAGAATGGTAAATCCTTTCCAGAAGGTTTCAGTTTATGTTGCTCAGATCCTTCAGAGGAACCACCATCTGTGGCAGCTATAGCCTTATGAAATGTTAACTATTAAGACTTTAAAGTCAAAATTACTCCTTGATCCATGGGCTACAGAATGGATGTTGTGTTGGCGGGCATGAAAACAACACTAATCTCGTTGTATATCCTCATCAGAGCACTTGGGTGACTGGGTACATTGTCAGGAGCCTTAATATTTTGAAAGGAATGTCTTTTTCTGAGCAGTAAATCTGAACAGTTGGCTTAAAATATATACTACATTATGTTGTAAACAGATGTGCTGTCATCCAGGCTTTGTTCCAATTACAGAGCACAGGCAGAGTAGATTCAGCGTAATTTTTAAGGGCCTTAGGATTTTTAGAATGTAAATGAGCATTGGCTTCAACTTAAAGTCAGCTACATTTGTTCCTAACAAGAGAGCTTGTCCTTGAAGGCTTTGAAGCCTTGAAGCCAGGCATTGACTTCTCTCTAGTTGTGAAAGTCCTAGATGGCGTCTTCTTCCAATATAAGACTTTTATCTACATGGAGTATCTGTTGTTTAGTATAGCCACCTTTATCAATTATCTTAGCTAGATCTTCTAAATAACTTGCTGCAGCTTCTACATCAGCACTTGCTGCTTCACTCTGTACTTTTGTGCTATGGAGAAGGCTTCTTTCCTTCTTTTTCTGCTAGCTTCAAACTTTTCTTGTGCAGCTTCCTCACTTCTATTAGCCTTAATAGAATTGAAAAGAGTTAGGGCCTTGCTCTAGATTAGGCTTTGGCTTAAGGAAATGTAGCTGGTGTGATCATCTGTTCTGACTGCTAAAACTGTCTCCATATCAGCAATGAGGCTGTTTCAATTTGTTATCATTCATGTGTTCCCTGGAGTAACATTTTAATTTCCTTCAAGAGCTTTTCTGTTGCATTCACAGCTTGGCTGTTTGGCACAAGAAGGCCTAGCTTTCGGCCTGTCTTGGCTTTTGACATTCCTTCCTCACTAAGCTTAATAATTTCTAGCGTTTGATTTAAAGTGAGATGTACAACTCTCCCTTCCACTTGAACACTTAGAGGCCATGGTAGGGTTATTAATTGGCCTAATTTCAGTATTGTTGTGTCTCAGAGAATAGGGAGGAGCAAGGAGAGGGAGAGACATGGGAGAATGGCTGGTTGGTGGAACATTGAGAGCACACACAACATTTATCAGTTAAGTTTGCTGTCTTATATGGGCATAATTCATGGTACCCCAGAAGAATTAGAGTAGTAATATCAAAGATCACTGATCACCATAACAAATATAATAATAATGGGAAAGTTTGAAATATTGTGAGAATTACCAAAATGTGACACAGACACAAAAAGAGCAAGAAAAATGGTACCAACAGACTTGCTTGCTGCGGGGTTAGCACAGGCCTTCAGTTTATTAAAAAAACACAGTATCTGTGAAGTGCAATAAAGCAACACACAATAAAATGAAGTGTGTCAGTATTAGACTAATTCTTTCATAGATAACAACTTGGAAGACTATATAAGGCAACTCTGAAGGATTTGACCCTCAAAAATGGGAGACATGCTGGAATATTATTATATGGCTTTTCTCTCTGAAGGCACTCCTAGCCTGTGCAGTGTGAGATGGCTGAAATTCAAGTAGGAAGCCACAGTTTTATTGGCTTGAGGTATTAGAAGATACAGTTCAAGACTGCCAGAGGAGCTGGAAATTGAGGGAAAAGAGGATGAGCCTTCCAATCTGTATATGAACTCCCTGGAAATCCTTGGCTGATTCTTCAACTGCTTATGCAAGGGGGAAGTTCAAAGAAGCTACTGAAAAGTAGTAACAGGAAAGACTTAAAAAGATGAACAGAAATTTCAATTCCTTTTCTCCCCAGGAGAAACATTTTGGAATTTTAGAAGGGCTTAATGAACACCCTGGGGTTTTCATTGAAATAGCAAAAAGGCAGTGGCTCAGCAGTAAAGACTGTCCTAAGATTAAGAATAAGGTATAAAGCCAAGTCTCAGAGTGATTTAACTAATGTAACTGTTCAAGGGAAGGTAACTGAATACAGTCTCTACAGTGTGTCATTCCTTATGTCCAGTATACAATGAAACATTAACAAGTTTGAGAAGAAACGGTAAAATAGGATATACAGACATGAACTTTAGAGGTATTACAAGTACTTGAAGGACTTGATGTAAAAGATAGTCATGAGTAAAGAAACGAAGGATTTCAGCAAAAGAAACATTAGAAACTATTAAAAGGAATCAGATGGAAATCTAGAAGTGCAATATTTCAACTGAAATATTAAAGAAAAGTTCAGGGAACTTGAAGATAGATTAGTAGAAATTATCCAATCTGGGAACACAGAGAAAAAAGACTAGGAGAGAAAAAAAACAAACGATAGAACCTCAGTGGCTTTTGGAACAATATCAGACAGCCTAACTTGTGCCTGGTTGGTGTCAGAAGGAGAGTAAAGAGTAGAGCAGAAAAAATATTTAAAGAAATAATGGCCTCAAATGTGGTGAAAAACATTATTTTACAGATCTAAGAAACTCAGTGACCTCCAGGTGTGATAAATACAAAGAAAATCACACTTAGACATATAGTAATTAAATTAAACCAAAGAGATACAGAAAATCTCAAAACCAGAAGAACAGAAGACAAATTGCATACAGGAGAACAATACGCTTGACAGCTAACTTCTCATAAGAAGCAACCAAAGCAAAAAGACAATAGAATGACCTCTTTAAAATGCTGAAGAAAATAAAACTCTCAACCTAGAATTCTAGTGAAAATTTACTTTAAAAAGGAAAATATCCTTTAGGTAAATGAAAGCTGGGAGACTCCATTGCAAACAGGTTTTCACTGTAGGAACGCTAAAGGAAATTCTTCAGGTTGAAGTGAAATAACACCAGATGGAAACTTAGATCAACAGGAAGGAATGAAGAACACTGGAAATGGTAAATATGTAGGTAAATGTAAGAATGTCTTTTCTCTCATTTTCCTTAAAAAGCAACTGTTTAATAAGCAAAATTTGTAACATTTAATTGCACAGTTTATAACAAATGTAGATGTAAAATATAGGACTAGAGTAAATTATTTGCAAAGCTCTTACATTTAATGTGAAGTGACACAATAATTTTAATTTTTTAATTTTAAGTAGACCATAATGAGGACTGTATACTATAATTGCTAGAACAAAAACATTTTTAGAAAAAAGTATAGCCCATCCCCTCTCCCTTACCCCAAAAGTAAATAAATAAATATGGCAGGAGAGGAAGAACAGAGGAGCAAAGATCAGATGCAATAAATGGGAAACAAAATGAAACAAGAAATAGCAAAATGATAGCTTAAACACAGTCATATCAATAAATACAATAAAGAGAACATCATATCCAAGATCAGGAGCAAAGCAAGGATTATCTACTTAGATCATTTCTACTCAACATTGTCCTGGAGGTTGTAATGTAATAAGGCCAAAAAAGGGAGGGCGGGGGAGGCATACATAGAATATCCTAAGGAATCTTCAAAACAAGTACTTGAACCAATAAATGAATTTAGTGAGGCCGTGGGATACATGATTCATATATACAAATCAGCTGTATTTCTATACACTGGAAGGAAATGGTTAGAAAATGAAATTTTTAAAATACCATTTACAGTAGCTCTCCCCCCCCCAAAAAAATAATTAGGAATAAATTAACCAGAGAAGTACAAGACTTCTTTTTTTTTTTTTTTTTAAGATTTTATTTATTTATTAGAGAGAGACACAGCGAGAGAGGGAATACAAGCAGGGGGAATGGGAGAGGGAGAAGCAGGCTTCCCGCGGAGCAGGGAGCCCGATGCGGGGCTCGATCCCAGGACCCTGGGATCATGACCTGAGCCGAAGGCAGACGCTTAACGACTGAGCCACCCAGGCGCCCCGAGAAGTACAAGACTTCTGCACTGAAAACTACAGAACATTGCTAAGATAAAATAAAGAAGACGTAAAAGGTGTACATCATGTTTGTGGATTTGAAAATTCAATATTTTTTAAGAAGTCACTTCTCAAACTTCTCAAATTTATCTTGATTTTAACACAGTCCTTCCTACTTCAAATCCCAGAAAGCTTTTTTTGTTATATTCACAAAGTTGTAAGATCACTAGTTCCAGGACATTTTTTCACCCCAGAAAGAAGTCCTGTGCCCATTAGCAGTCACTCTCCATACCTCCATTCTCCTAGCTCCCAACAACCATCTATTTACTTTCTATGTCTATGGATTTGCCTATGCTGGGCATTTCCTGTAAATGGACTCATAAAATATATAACCTTTTAAGAGTGGCTTCTTTCTCTTAGCATAATGTCTTCCAAGCTCATCCATGATCTAGCATGAGTCAGTACTTTATTCCTTTTATGGCTGAATAATATTACATTGTATGGATATAGGCCAGATCTTGTTTATCCATTCAAAAGCTGGACAGATTGTTTCCAGTTTTTTCCTATTATGAATGATTTTGCTCTGAATATTCCTGTATAAGTTTTTGTGTGGATATAATGTTTCTTGGTTCTTTTGGGTATATATGCCTAGGGATGGAATTGATGAGTCATATGGTAACTCTAGGTTCAACTTTTTGAAGAGGTAATAGAAATTTTAACTGAAACTGGGTTTCATTCATCTTTTTTTTTTTTTAAGATTTTATTTATTTATTTGACACAGAGAGAACATAAGCAGGGGGAGCTGCAGGCAGGGGGGAGAGAGAAGCAGGCTCTCCGCTGAGCAGAGAGCCTGATGCGGAGCTCAAACTCAGGACCCTGGGATCATGACCTGAGCCAAAGGCAGACGCTTAACCAACTGAGCCACCCAGGTGCCCCTTAAGGGGAAATTTAATGCACTCACATTTATTGTGATTACTATGATTACTGCTTTGTTTTGTATTTTCTGTTTACTAGGCTTTTCTGTTTATTAGGTTTATTTTTCCTTTCCTGCCTTTTTATTGGACTAATCAAGCCCTTGATTGCATGCTTTCCCCCCCCCCCCGCCCCCCCCCCCCGTGAGAGAATTTGGGCATCCTATTTGTACTCTAAGATTGTTAACAGACAAATTTAAACTTACATGTTTATCTTAATGTCTACAGTTAATCAAAGTCCCCATTCACTTAGGAAAAGAATAATAGGTTGCTTTGAATTTATTATTTTCCCAAGCATCTCCTTAATGAAGTTATATGGAACTGTAAGACTAGGTTCTCTTTTTCTTTTGCCTTCTTACATTATTCTTGCATGATTTTCTATCCATGTTTGTCAGTTTTGCTGATTTCTTTGCTCAGCACTGTTTCTTACATATTTGCCTTTTCCTGCATTTATTATTTATTTTGCAAGAGTGCTTCCTCAAAGAATTATTTCAGTAGGGTTTATGGCTGGTAAATTTTCTGAGTCCATGCATATTTTTTTAAAAGTCTATTTCACCCTTACTCTTAAATGATAGACAATTTAAAATCATTTTCCCTGAGAACTTTGAAGATACTACTCCATGGTTTGCTAGTTTCCAGTGTTGCTGGTGAGAATTTTGATGTCAGTCTGATTGTGTCTTGATTCTTTTCCCTAGTAACTGTTAGGAATTTCTTTAGCCTTCAAGTTCTAATATTTTACTCCCCAGTGTGAGGTTATGGACTTTTTCCTTCCGTGCTGCTCAGCACTTGTTGGATCCTTTCAGTCTGGAGATTTCTGTTTTTTATCTCTGGGACATTTTCATTGGTCGTTTTCTCCTGAACACTCTTTCTGTTCTGTTTCTGGAATTCTTATTAGGTATTAAAATTTATACATCCATCCATCATGGCTCTTAACTTTTTTAACTTTCTCTTTCTTTGTCCTTTTGTACTGTATTTTTGGAGAGTCCTCAGTAAAATCTAATCACCTTGCAATTCATTTCAGTTAACACTAGTAACTGTGAAGTTAACTCTAATGACATCATGATAATATATGTGCCTGGGAGCAATATACTTTCTCTACATATGCTATGTTATAATTTGCCCAGAAATGAACAAATATAGCAGTTCTAGGGTATATGATTGCTTTGTGTGTTAAACAGATCTAAAGATAGAAACTTCCTGCAAAATTACTGAATTCTCTGGAATCTCTGTGGTGCTATTCCATGTAGATCAGTACCCAGAGGTACTTCATTGTATCCTTCATTTCCTCAGATGTTATCCTCTTTGTTGTATCTGTGTCTCTCTTTCAGGGTACTGATTTCCCTCATCGTTTGGTGATCTTTTTGGTGATTTGCTCATCTGTGTGTTTTTACACTCTGTTCCCCTGCTTGAGTGTTCGGTAGCTTACTGCCAATGGTTGTGAGGGAGGTACAGAACAAGCTGCCGAGGGGCAAGCCTGCTGCTTGTCTTCTGGTGTGCGTGCTCTCCTTCCCTCCTGGGGGCCAGCGACTACCTGTGACAGAGCACCGCTCTGCCACCCTAGTAGGCATCATTACTGCTTAGCCTGGGAAATAAACCTCTGTTGACTGCCGCTTGGTACAAGCTGAGGGAGGGGGAGCTCTTCCAGACTCAGCTTACCTGTTAATCATCCTGATGTATGTCTGAGTGTGTGTGTGTGTGTGTGTGTGTGTGTCCTTGTGTCCCCAATCCCCAGCTCTCTGTGTCCAGTGACTCTGGCTTGAAGCTGTCTTCTGACTACTCCTACTTACGCAGATGTCTTTTCCTACATGTTCGGGCTGTGGCTTCCTTCAGTTTACTCTCCCCTCCCCCCGCTGCCATAAATTTGATCTTGTCTGCTTCCAGGATACTGCTGATAGTCTTATTTTCTCATGCACTTAGGATTTGTATTTGTTGAATTTAAATGTTGTTTCCTGAGAAAAGTTTTCCCTAACCATCCAATTTAAAGGAACTTCCCAGCTACTTTCTATTATATCACCTTAGGTTATTTTCATTATAGCATTTATGTCTACCTAATATTTGTCTTTTGTCAGTCTTTCCAGACCTAAATGCACACTTCATTAGGGGCCTTATATGTTCTGTTTACTGCTGTATCCCAGGTGGTTAGAAGAGTGTCTGGTATATACTAGACATTAAATGTATGATAGTTTAATTAAGTAACTTTATCTTTTCTAAAAAATTATACATCAGATCTGCTTGAATTACACAAATTTTAGATTTTATACCAGCAACCGGGCTTAACATATACTTTGGGTTAACCTGTCTGTTCAAGACCCAAAACATTTACTAACCAAATAATTGTCTTTGACCAAAAAGGTGTACATTAACCCATGGACCAGTATGAACGTAAAGTTCTTAACTTCCAGCGCTTCAGTATACATGTCATTAAACTCTGCTTTAAACTCTGGGAGAATTAAAGCAAAGCTTCGATTTTTCTAAGAACATTACAAAATGACCAGGAAAAGCCATAATTATATTTGCTTACAGTTTCTATGATATGAGATACAGTCTATTCTCAGGTAAATTGTAAATCAAAATGCGTCATATCATCATGCCATATTATAATGGAGCTCCTTTAAAAGGCAAACCCAAATTTCCAAATTCTTAGATTAGGTGTAAAGGATTCACTCTACCAAATAAAATTTTTACTCTTGTTCCCTATATCCCTTAGAGTAAATTTGGTAGTTCTAGTCATCTGATCAGCCAATATATGATAATAATAAACAACTTTTCAATTTTAAATCATTGTTTTCAGGGTCAATCCCTTAAGTATTAGACTGTTAAAACCAGAAAAATCCACTTAGCAGTCTGATTCACCCCTTACATGAGAACTCCCTGAAAGAAAATTACATGTCTGGGCAAGTATTGACCAGGCCTCTACTGCTAAGTATATTATTTTTTCAGTTCCCATATAATTGTTACAAAATACAACAACATTCCAATTTTCTATATCAAGATCAAATTTATTCCCATATTTTTCTTTAAAAATGTTTTAAATTTTATATTGAAAAACATAAAGAGAAAGTAACTTTCAGAAAACAAGCAAAATTCATCTGTTCCATAAAACAAAGAATACTTATATGTACATCATTAGGAAATCTTTAGGTTACTTATATTCCTACTATGAAGAGGATGAGCTTAAACCTTATGTAATTAACCTCTTAAAATTCTGATGGAAATCATTTTAATTTTGTTCTACTTCTTTTATTATTTAGGCAA
This sequence comes from Phoca vitulina, assembly GCF_004348235.1. Lineage (NCBI taxonomy): Eukaryota > Metazoa > Chordata > Mammalia > Carnivora > Phocidae > Phoca > Phoca vitulina. Next base: position 15,852,559 of record NW_022589713.1, on the reverse strand, counting down.
AGATGCAATTTACACAATTCCAGTGAAAAACATTCTTGCTGTGGAAAAACTGGAAGAGAGCTCTTTCAACAAGAAAAATGTAAGTTACATGAATAATCACTTAAAACTTTTTAAATTGCACATATTACTTGATTGAAAATTTTCAAGGTTGTTTTGTATTTGCCATTAATCATTACTATTTTAATTAATTGTTGACTAGAACTGTCTTAAAATTGTCCATTATTTTTCCTGAAACTAACATTGTGTCTCCACTATACTCAAATAAAAATTTTTTTAAATGTTTAAAAATTTTTTTAAATAAATAAAATTGTCCATTGTGATTGATGCCTTATATAGTCTGCCTAGCCTATTAAGTTAAAGGTACTTTTCTCAGTACTTCTCTAATCTGACCTTTCAACTTGACATTCAAGTCTTTAATAATATAGTCCCAGCCAGTCTGTGCAATCTTATATACTGTATACTCAAACCAGTGAGGGTGATTTCCTGTTTCTCTGTATTCTCCCACTGCTTTGCCCTTACTCATACTTTTTCCTCCATCTGCAGTTCCCTTCCTTCATTCCTATTTATATGATAGTCCATTCTTTGGACATGTGTGACTTCTAAAAATTATATTCTATTGTACTTAGTACCATGTGACTCAGATTGTCCTTGGAACTAATTTACTTGAAAAGTAACAATTTGTAAGATACCTGAGCAGCAGTTATCTAGCCAAGCAAACTATTTTTCTCTTATATACCTTTTTCTGTTTGTACTGTGTTGGTTTTTAGACTCTGTTACTAACTTTTTATCTTAATTGCCTATGAAGATGTTCCAAGTAATACATATGGAGAAACCACTCTATGTCCAGGCAAATAATTGTGTAGAAGCTAATGAATGGATAGACGTACTCTGCAGGGTGAGCCGATGCAATCAGAACAGGCTCAGCTTTTATCACCCCTCTGCATATCTCAACGGAAACTGGCTCTGCTGTCTGGAGACCAGTGAGAACGCTCTCGGCTGCAAGCCATGTACTGCGTAAGTTTCTTTCTGATTAAAAAAAGCAGTGTGGTATATCAATAGAATGAAATATTATCAGCCATAAAATGGAATAAAGTATTGATACATGCTGCAACACGGGTGGACCTTGAAAACATGCCAAGTGAAAGAAGCCAGAAACAGAGGCCGTATACTATATGATGACTTTTATAAAAAAAATCCAGAATAGGTAAATTTATAGACAGAAAGTAGATTAGTGGTTGTGATGCCTGGAGGGAGGAAGGTTTGGGGAGTGCTAATGGATACAGGGTTTCTTCTTGGGGTGATGAAAATGTTCTCAAATAAATAGTGGTTGGCACAAGTCAAAAAAAGTGGGGTGGGGGGAGCAATGTCGAAGTAGATGCATAAGCCTGAGCAAGGAAGGACTTTGCATTCTCTTTCTAATTGTATGGAACAGCCATTGTAGCCCTATGGACTTAAGAAGTAATGTATTGCTTTTGTGATGAAGCATAGGTGTTATGAAAATGATTTCTCTTTAGATTGGATTTTGGATTAGAGTTCTATAATGACCAAACCTCTCTTGGCCCCATTTTATTAAATTGTCAAATGAGACTAGATTTCTGAGTTTCCTCCTGCAAAGTTCTGAGGTTCTGCTTTTTAATCCCAAGTCACCAAAAGTTTTTGGCATGTTAACAAAATGAAATTTTTCAGTGTCTTTAATTTCATTTTTATCATAGAGGTGTCCCTGCAGACATCCAAATAGATATTGATGAAGACAGAGAAACAGAAAGAATTTATTCCCTTTTTACCCTCAGTTTACTTAAGCTGCAGAAAATGGAAGGTAAATATACAATTAAAATATTTTTATATAACCACAATCCTTTGTTACCAATTCCTGAAGTAATTGCTTTGGCATTGTCTTAAAGTTGAAAATACTCAAAGCTTTACCAAAATGTTACTTATGTGGACATTGATAAACTCCCAAAGGGGTGTTTTTCACAGATACTCACAAAGATACTGTTTTTGCATAAATGTGCTGTTCGTAATTAATAAAATGAAAGTATGTGGGTTATCTGTGCATTTCCAGGGGAAGTCTTCCCAGCTTGAGACACTCAGAAAGTTCTTACGTATACTAAAAATTACATTTATGAAATTAGTTTTCTGATAAGAGATTTTACTGCTCCTTTTAGAGGCTTGTGGAACGATAGCAGTCTACCAAGGACCACAGAAAGAGCCTGATGATTATTCTAACTTTGTAATCGAGGATTCTGTAACAACCTTTAAGACAATTCAGCAAATAAAAAGCATCATAGAGAAGCTAGATGAACCTCATGAAAAGTATAGGAAGAAAAGATCAAGTAGTGCAAAATATGGGAGCAAGTAAGTATTCTTAAGATTCTTTAAACATATTTGTAAACATTGTTTGAGATTCCAACTACTACTCTTTACTCACACCTGACATGCAGGCTTCCTGCTTACCTTCATCTTTCAAGACCCAGCTCAGAACCTTTCTCTTGTGAAAAAGTTCCCCTGGACACTCACACAGTGGTCTTTGTCTTTGCAGTTCTGCTATTGTTTCATTATGTTGGTGCTGTAGTTCATCACCACTTTTAATGTTCTAATTATTTCATTAAGTCAAATACGTAGTAGCTTTTGTTTTTGTTTTGTTTTTACCCTTCCTCTTCCATCTTAGTATCTTCTACAGTGCCTTATACATACTAAGTACTGAAAAAAAACATAACCTGTGAAAATGCTACAAGTACTTTATAGTTGATTCTTTGGACCCACCTCAGATGTAGGTGACTATTACAGTGGATAACAGCAGCAACATCTAACACTTTATTAGGAGCTTAGTCCACCACCAGGCAGTGTACCTGTTTTACATCATATTATGCAGCGTGTTTTTAGAATCCCCACTGAGGTGGCTTAACCAATAGGAAAAATTTTATTTTAATTTAATTTTTTTTAAGATTTTATTTATTTATTATTTGAGAGAGAGAGCACGAGCTGAGGGGAAGGGCAGAGGGAGAGGGAGAAGCAAACTCACTGAGCACAGAGCCTGATGCGGGGCTCAATCACAGGACCCTGAGATCATGACCCAAGCTGAAGGCAGACCCTTAACCAGCTGAGCCATCCAGGCGCCCCACAAGGGGAGATTTTTTAATCTCACAAATTAAGTCCTAACTTCCATAGTTGGTTGGTCCAGCAGCTCTATATTGTTACCAAGGACCATCCAGCCACTTACCCATCCTCAACAAGATGATTTCTGTATTCCTAAGGTTTGTCCCTTCATGGTCATGGATGAGCTGCAACAGTTCACTGTTTTTATATAATAGTATCCAGAGGCAGAAAGACATTATTTCCTTCTCACTAAGAGAAAAGAACCTTATCTAAAGTTACCCCCAGCTTTCCCTGGAACATGGGGCTGCACAGTATCAGCACTAGGATCAGAGTTCTGTTTGCACAGAGGTGAATAGGGAGGGGATAGTTCTTAGACCACAGTGTACACTGTCTCATTCATCCTCACATCAGTCCAACATGGTTATATTCCTAGTTTACAGCTAGAGAAACTGAGGCTCAGAGATGTTAAGTGCTTTGTCAAAGGTCATACAGCTGATTAGTGAGGGATTTTGAATCCTGGCCCCACTGTTTTAAGCATTCTTTAAAAATAATGTGATAGGGGCGCCTGGGTGGCTCAGTTGGTTAAGCGACTGCCTTCGGCTCAGGTCATGATCCTGGAGTCCCTGGATCGAGTCCCGCATCGGGCTCCCTGCTCGGCAGGGAGCCTGCTTCTCCCTCTGACCCTCCCCCCTCTCATGTGCTCTCTCTCTCTCTCTCTCATTCTGTCTCAAATAAATAAATAAAATCTTTAAAAAAAATAAAAAATAAAATAAAAATAAAAATAATGTGATTATTGGGGCACCTAGGTGGCTCAGTCAGTTGAGCATCCGACTCTTGGTTTCAGCTCATGATCTCAAGATTGTAGATTGAGGGCAACCCCCTCCCCAGGCTCTGCTCTGGGCGAGGAGCCCGCTTGGGATTCTCTCTCCCCCTCAGTCTTTGCCTCTCCCCACTCTCTCTCTTTAAAAAATGTGATTATTAATTTCTGGTTTATGAACAATAAAAATCAGTTTGACAGATGTGTGTTCTCCCCGGATAGAAAAAGGCTATTGTAACCATCCGAATCCTGTCTTCTCTACATTAGTGTAATTGGTTCTCTTCCAGCAGTGCTAATATAGTTTTCTTGGAGTCCCCAGAAATTTCCGTTTGAGGTCCTAGCCAGTGCTTGACCACTCTTCTTAAATAGTACCTGTCCCCCACCCCTGACCACCCTACCTTTTCCCACCTTTATTTTTCTCCATTAAAAAATATCAGTCTTGGGACGCTGAGTGGCTCAGTCTGTTGGGTGTCTGCCTTCGGCTCAGGTCATGATATCGGAGTCCTGGGATCGGGCCCCACGTCAGGCTCCCTGCTCAGCAGAGAGCCTGCTTCTCCCTCCGCCCTTCACCTCACTCATACTTTCTCTCTCTTGCTCTCTCTCTCAAATAAATAAATAAAATCTTTAAAATATATATATATATATATCAGTCTCTTGGGGTGCCTGGGGTGGCTCGGTAGGTTGAGTGTCCAGCTCTTGATTTCCACTTGAGTTGTGGGATCAAGCCCTACCCCTGTCTCCCCACTCAGTGAGAGTCTGCTTCTCTCCTCTGCCCCTCCCTCTAAGCACGCAGGTGCTCGTACTCCCTCTCCCCCCCCACCAAATAAATAAATAAATAAATAAATAAATAAATAATAAATCTTTTTTAAAAAATCAGTCTATCTTGTACTAAATAGTTTCCTTGTTCATTTTACTTTCCCTATAACAGAAAGTAAGCTCCGTGAGAGCAAGGTTTTGTCTATTTTATTCACTGCTGTATCCACAGCTTCTAAAATAGTGCCTAACATATAATAGGTGATCAGTAAATACTTGTTGAGTTAATGAAATAAGAGTTGACATGAGAGAGAGGACTGGATGGCTCACTCGGTCCTGGTCCTGGGATCGAGTCCCACATCAGGCTCCTTGCTCAGCAGGGAACCTGCTTCTCCCTCTGCCTGTCACTCCCCCTGCTTGTGCGCTCTCTCTCTGACAAATAAATAAATAAAATCTGAAAAAAAAAAAAAAAAAAGACGACATGAGAGATTATCAAGGGAAAATTACAAATACTTAATGGATACTGTGAGATAATTTGTCACTTTTTAAAATGTTATATATTCTATCTTTTGAAAAATGGTTTTCTTTTATTTTCCAGGGAAAATCCAATTGTAGGAAAAACATCTTAGAGTATGACCAACTGATTCAGAAGAACTGGAAAATACTATTTTTGTTGGAGTTTTTCAGTTCATTGTTTATTTTGTTCCTGGTATTTAAGAATGAACATTGGCTTCAGTGTCACCTATATTCACATTGTATTTAATATTTAATAGTTGAAAGTAACTGGGAATCCCGCTATTGATGCATTACTAGAGAATTTGAAACTCAAGATTCCCTTCGTATCTTATATGTCAAAAGCCATGTGTCTGCAGCTTCTTTTTAATAGAAAGAATCTTCCTAAAGAAGCTTTATAACAAAAGGAGAACTCCTCCCTAACAAACCATCTCTTGCTGTGACATCCCATGTCCTGTGGACTTCTCAGTACCATCAGTGCCTGCTCTATACTGCCAGTGTTGTGTTTTACTAGAAAACCCAGCCCATGACACTTCAGAGCTTTCCATTTAGTTCATCCAGACCCTTCCTCTTCAAAAAAGAAAAAAAAAAGAGATTTTCCTTCCGTCTGTTAGTCATTACAGATTACAATAGGGACTTTTGAAAACTGCCAGAGCATCCTTGAAGGTTGGTAGCTCCTTTTGCCTATTTAAAGATGTAAACAGAACTCAGACAGGAGGAATCAGGGAACATACACTGTTGTGTGCATCTTGTTTACATTTGGGATGAGTGATGGCAGATGAAATACAATGAGACCACTGAATTTTTTTCATTGTTTTAAATATCACGTACTCATTTTCTTGATTTGAAAGTTCAAGTTAACATGACTTGTAAGGACATCTCTTCTGAAAAAGAAGAGACAGTAGTCAGTGAAAGAAGGTGGTGGGAAAATCACTTGACTTCACCTGTTATTATAAAGACCACCATAAGGACGCCCTCCTCCTAGTGTGAGGGTGAGAGCTAATTTAAGAACAGTCACTTGGCGCACTTTAATAATCTGGGCTGCCCCAGATTATACTTTAGATACTCTGTGGTATCTAATCTTTATGATCAGTTGAATGATCAGTGTTTAAGTCTAGAAATAGTGCTTTCCTGAAAATGTTTATATTTCATTCCTGTTTTCTTATTTCCTGCTAGCCAAATGGAGTTTGGGCAAGCAACTGTTTGAATCCTGTTTTTCCCTAATAATTTACTTTTATCCTAAAAACCATAATTGTAAATAAGCAGTCGAAGCAAGTTGCCTCCTTGAAGTTAAGAGGGATACACGTTGCTTCATCAGTATTAAAAACCATGGTACTCTTATTTTGTCTTTTAAAATTTAAAACATTTTCTAAATGTGGTACTTTGAACCTTGGAGTATTTACATATTTCTGTTTAAAACTGTGACTTATTAATGTAAGTCTAGCTAGTAGTGCTTTTTTTGTTTTCCTGAGCATAAGCTATATATCAGGATACACTTTGCCAGTTTTGTTATTGGTAAGTAATTGTTTTTAAATTATATTGTTACTAGGGAATTTTTTTAAAGACCATTGGCACACAATCAGAGTTGTTCCAGAAATGATTGTAACTGAGCAATGTATTTCTCTAAATGACTTGTGAAAATCAATTGGTTTTATTTAAGAATTGGTCCTAGTCTCCATTATGGTAGGTTTATTCCTGCCCACTTTAAAGACAAGTTTGAAAGACTCCTTTAAATTTTATGAGCTTGTGTATTCCATAAATTACACTGATTTATATAAATGTGAAAGAATTTAACCATTTAATAAATTTCTCATTGCTGCATTTCATTCACATTGAAATTTTCTTTTAAGAGTCTCTGAGATGTCCACCTGAAAAGGACATGTGAGCATTGCCAAGTACCACTTGTTATTCTTTAGTGGCTGTTTTAGCCCTCTGCTCTTTTTCAAGGCAAAAGAAATATTTTTTAAGTATTTCTAATATCAAATCCCCAATCATGATTGCTTTTAAAGATCATGGCATTGTCAAAGGGACCAAGGCTGTGTGAATACATAACTCTGAATTTGAACGGAAGAGTTCAGTCATATAGTTATTTTCTTCACATGACACTTTTAAACAGCCTATTTGACTGGAATTAACCAGCTTGGCACAGCCAAAAAGAAGTAATGTGAAATTAAATTAATCTTCTTTGAAAGTCTACTGAAATAAGAGACCGTGTCAGTAGGACCCTACAATAACCTAGGTACTTGCTTCCAAGGGCCTCATTCCTCTGCTGTTACACTTACGAGTATTTTGATTTTTGCTACCAGATCTGCTTTCTCTGCCTTTTCCACACTTGAAAAAAAATACATGGCAGCTCACTTCACCCTAAAAACCTGAAAACGCCTAGAAGGAGAGAAAAGGATGATTTAAAAACTCTTGCCATAAATGCCAGTTCTGGTTCTTAGTTTAGCCATTTCCATCAGTTGCAGTTGTGGTGATCTATTCTTGTTATTGTTTGTTGTTCTTTTTTTTAGTTTGGTTTTTTAATATTCATTTACTAAGATGATGGCAATAGCTAAGTTTTTTACCCCCAGGAATATAATTTATCAAATTGAATGATTTTATTTGCCAAAGAAATATGTTTATAATGTCACGGGTAATGGTTAAATGTCAAAACTAGATTTTCCTTATTATTAAAAAAAAAAAGTGAATGATGTGGCTTTTGTTTGTTTCTGAAGCCTGATTTCATTCATTTATCAGAAAGGCTATTCATGCCAGGTTTTAGAAAACAGATTTTTTTCCTTTTTTTTTTTTTTAAATAAAAGCACCTTTAATTTGTTCTAACGGTACATCCTGTAATGACAATGCTACAAAAAGCCTTTTAGGTGTCCTTACAGTATGTGAAAAATACAGGACTCATTCTAGAGTTAAATTACCTGTCTTGACCAATATTATCTGCTTCCATTTTTATTAACTTGGAAATTAATATGTTGCTAGTAAATATTGGTTTTTACAGTGTCCAATTTGAATATGTAAGTTATCAAAACTTAATGTAGTGAATTTGTGTAACCATGTTGTATTGTTGAGAATGTATTTTTATTTAAATTTTATTTTCTTATCAAGAGTATTATAAAAATTAAAAACTTTTGTAACTGTCGCTTGGAAATAACTCAAATAAATTACAAGAAGCCTGTCTATTCTGTGAGACCTTACTTTCTTACTGATTTAAGATTTCTTGCTTAAAATTATTGTACCTTGCCTATCAGTAAGGGAACAGCAAACGTGAGAAGTCCTCAGTAACAAAGAAGAACAAAGCCATCTGTTTTAAAAGTGCTCAGGATTCTTTTCTTGCACTTAACTTGGCTGATTTTTGGTGGACTGTGGTCCTTATTCGCTCATTCATTCAACAGATTTGTTTTGAGGACCTCCAGTATAGAGGCACCATGCAGCATCCCTTCATTCCCGATAGCTGAGCACGTCCAGCGTGCAGGATTGTATTCCACCCCGGTCCCTGTCTGGGTAAGTAGTTCAGAGCTTTTTTCAGCCTGTCCTAGACTTTTTGAAGAATCCCATTTCTACTTACCTCAAAACAGTTGACATCCGAGCTTCTGGTTACTCAGGTCCTACACTGACTCCTGCACATTACCCTGCCCTGTAGCTTGAGCTTCAGTGCAGTCCTTCCAGATGTTAGAATTTGACCATGTTGTGCCATTTTGCTGAATTGTCTAGAGAATATAAAGTAACAGCACCAAAGACCAGGTCAGTGGGTAACTTGTGCCCCCAAGGAGAGAAGCCAGAATACTTCCCCATTAGGGCCACAGCAGCCCTCTTAGCATTTCTAAATAAACCTCCGTAAAACTTAGCCCTTGTAACTCCAGAAGAGTTTAAGGTTAATAAAGAGGAAGAAATTCGGGTTCTGATTATCTAGGGATCCTACTTTTATCAAAATACCAGAATCCTAATCAGGCTAGCTCATGTATTGGAAAAGAACTTGTCAGAAACGTCAAAGACTTCGAGTTACATTCTATGATGTAAACAAGCTAGTTCTTTCTTTCTTTCTTTCTTTCTTTCTTTCTTTATTTATTTTTTAAAGATTTTATTTATTTATTTGACAGAGCGAGAGAGCACAAGCAGGGAGAACAGTAGAGGGAGAGGGAGAAGCAGGCTCCCCGCCAAGCAGGGAGCCCGATGTGGGGCTCGATCCCAGGATCCTGAGATCATGACCTGAGCCGAAGGCAGACGCTTAACCATCTGAGCCACCCAGGCGCCCCAAGCTAGTTCTTTAATGAGAGAGGGTGCCGTACTTCTCCCTTTCAAAATTGCATGATTCCAAAAGAGGAGACCCCTGAGGCCAAATGAAGTTCCTTTATGTGTACACCAGAATGATAAGGCATAGTTGGCACTGCTGGATTCTGATTGCTGACACCACTACGCCCACATCAGTGGCCTTCAGAGAATAACCTTTCTTGAGTAGACATGACATGCTTCAAACTCAACGGACCCATGTTCAGAGACTATTGGTCTTGATTCCTCATAGGCATACTTAACCTGAGGTTTGATCTTCTGTGACCAAAAGGTTCATTCTTTGGCTTGTAATTTTGCCATTTGACTTCTTAGTTTGGTGATACCATTTGCACCGTATTTTAAGCTTATGCCTGTATTTTATGTTAGCAACAGAGGTGGTGTAACCTGTTGAAAGTCCTGTCAAGATTTGTTTTGTTTTCTGCCATGTATTTCAAATCCTCTTTGTTTCATACCATCAGAAACTTTGTGCTTTCCTTGTGTCGATTTACTTTTTGACATGGAGTGTAGTCCTTAAATATATAAAAGTTTTTCCTCATCAAGGAAGAATTCTTTTGCCTGTAGTGAACAACATTGTTTTCCAACTTTAGCATATTTCTCAACTGAGAACTGAGAAAGCCGCACTGGCTGTTCAAGAAGCACCCATCATTTTAGATGGATTCTCAATGCAGGATGGGGTAAGTGACCCCTAGAGAAGCCTGTCAGAATCTCCCAGAGGAGACAGAGGGCTTGGGGTGGGGGGGGGGCGGGTATATGGTTTGAAAGGGCATAGTCAATGTTACAATTTTACACTTGAAAATACACCTCTTTTTGTAATTCAAACGACAGAAAAAGTTCAAAATCTTACTGATACAGATGCGTGGGTGGGACCTTCTCACCTGGAGGCCCTTTTCAATACAGAGCCTGAGATACTTGTGTTAATGTGGAGCACATTTTTAAAGTTTGGGAAATGCTGGAATGTGGGCTGATGTATTAAATTCCAAATCCTGAGCCTGAGTCTCATTCCTAAATTCTACATCAAACTGTGTCGGGAGTGAGGATACTGTCAAAATCACTGTTTTGCTGGAGCTTACAACCCACAGGGAGAAGGAAGCCTGAATAAGTAAAAGCTATCAGATGGTAGTAAGTATGACGGGGCACAACAAGGACAGGAGACAGGGAGTGCCACGCGTGGGGCTGGAAGGCATGGGGGTACACTGGGAAATTAGGTCATCAAGGCAGGCCTCACCAGAAAGGAGAGTTTGAATGAAGAAGTGAGGGAAGGGAGTCCTATGGATGTGTGGAGGAAGAAATAAAATGCATAGGCAGAAGAAATAAAATGCGGGGTGTGCTCAGAGACAGCAAGGACATTAGTGTGGCCAGAGCCAAATGTGTGAGGGGAATGGTAGGAGCCTGGTGGCGGAGGGTATTGAACAGTGAAATGATGTTGACCCACTTACTTTCTGTGGGTTGCTGTGACTGCTGAGTTGAGAGAGGTCTCAAGGAAGGCACAGGAGGAAGTAGGCAAGCCAGTCAGCTAATATCCTAATCCTATGAGGGATGGCGGCGGCTGGGCCTCGGGGTGATAGTACAGAGTGTATGAGGAGTGGTTAGATCTGGGTAGAACTGAAGATGGAACCAATAGGATTTGTTGACAGGAATGTGGGAGAAAGGAGTCTAGGAAGATCAGTAGCCTAAGCAACTGGTTATTTACCTAGATACGAAAAACCGTAAGAGGAGGTTTGTTTGTGCTTTATCTGTGTCCATGGAAAGGATTCCTAGAAAAGATTCATTTAAATCACTTAGTAAGTACCAGCATATATTGTATCTCGTTTTATCCAGTTATTGTATCTTCCTCAGTAGATTGTAAATGATTCTGAGGGTGAAGAGGGACTTACTGTACCCCACAGCCCCTCACCCTTAGATGAGGAGACTTAATGCACGTTCCATGAATGAACGACATACGATGGCTAATGATGGAGCAGCAACGGCCTTGATTGAAAGTCAGCACTCAGCTAGAAACTACCTTTATGATCTTGGTCAGATAACCTCTTTAGGTTTGGTTCCCCTATACCTGTAAAATTTTTAAGTTTTTGTCTTTAAGAGCAAGGTGTTGGGCCCTTGCTATGCACTAAGCACTCTGCTAAATCCCGGAGCCCTAAGATGATGCCTTCAAGTTGTTTGTGGTCGAGCTAGAGACCAGACCAGAGTGACCCGAGGATCCTTCTACAAATTCCATACCCGGACAACCCCCAGGGTCCCTCCCATTAGTCCCTCCCCAGCAATTTGTGTAGATAATTTGATTCCTTCCGTGGATCTTTCTTGACAGAATGTGCCTTGCTCTCTCCCCCAGGGCTCCACGACTATAGACCAATTTAGCAGCATTGACAGACCCTGTAGACTGTATTATAATCCTCTTCCGGTCGTCCTTGGAGGAATTTAATAGAGTCCCAGTTAATGAAGTCACTGATTTACAAGTGAAACAGCCTGGTGTAGGAAAAGAGCCCAGCACCCAGTTCTGCTCAAGCGTTGAATTAAACAAAGAGGCCATTAGACTGAGCTGGCTCGAATACCATGGCCGCCTATGTAAGCAAACCAAAATCTAAGCCTATACATGCCTCAGGGTTACAAAATCAAAACATAAGGACAGCAGTGACAGCCACTCGGCTTTAAGCTGTAGCCAGTCAGTAATTTCCTTTCTTCATTTCTGCCTCTTCTCTGTATCTCTCCCCAGACTCCTGCTGCAGAGAGCCCCTAGCTACTTCCAGCGTGGCGCTGCCTGATTGGAACTGATTTTCACTCCGAGAAACTCTTAAAATTGTTCATATGCTGTGGTTTATCTTTTAACAATTTGTAGACAAAAAGCAGCCTTAAAAAGGCAAAGCTGGCACTGACTTGTGAACACAGTTTTTATTTGGATTCAAATAAGGAGCCAAAGGGACTGACAGTTGCATTTTAATGTCACAGAGGGTAGCATTTTGGCTGATAATCAGCCCTTCCAGTGACCAGAGAAGATGAGGCACAGATCCGGGCATTCTCCCCTCTGGCTGGCTTTAGGTCTTACAGCAAGCCCCTCCCCTGCCCCGCCCATTATTTATAAGGACCGTGGAGGAAGTTAAAACCTGTAGCCCTTAATAGTGTAATGATGATTTTGGAATTCAATTGGCACTTTTTGGTGGTGGCTTAACCTTTTTTTTTTTTAAGATTTTATTTATTTATTTGACCAGAGACACAGCAAGAGAGGGAACACAAGCAGGGGGAGTGGGAGAGGGAGAAGCAGGCTTCCCGCGGAGCAGGGAGCCGGATGTGGGGCTACATCCCAGGACCCTGGGATCATGACCGGAGCCAAAGGCAGACGCTTAACGACTGAGCCACCCAGGCGCCCCTTCGGTGGTGGTTTAAAAGAGCTAGGGGTGCCTGGGTGGCTCAGCTGGGTAAGCATCTGACTCATAATCTCAGCTCAGTCTCTGATCTCAGAGTTGTGAGTTCAAATTCTGCAGTGGGCTCCGCACTGGGTGTGGAGCCTACTTTAAAAAAAAAAAAAAGCCTAAAACTAAAAGTGCTAAATTTCAAAATCATTTATAGCAAGAAAATGAAGCAAATCATTCACTTTCACAATTAAAGACACTATTTGATAATTTTCATTTTAACATTTTAATTTGACATTAACATTTTATTTTACTTAAATGCTTATGGAAATAAAAAGACTTGCTCAGGGCGCCTGGGTGGCTCAGTCAGTTAAGCATCTGCCTTCGGCTCAGGTCATGATCCCAGGGTCCTGGGCTCGAGTCCCGCATCGGGCTCCCTGCTCAGCAGGAAGCCTGCTTCTCTCTCTGCCTGCCGCTCTGCCCACTTGTGCTCGCTCGCTCTCTGTCAAATAAATAAATAGCTTTAAAAAAAAAAAAAGACTTGCTCAGTTTAAGAGAGGGACACAGGGGCACCTGGGTTGCTCAGTCAGTTAAGCATCTGCCTTCAGCTCAGGTCATGATCCCAGGGTCCTGAGTTCAAGCCCCTAGTCAGGCTCCTCACTCAGCAGGGAGGCTGCTTCTTCCTCTCCCTCTGCCCCCCCCCCACCCCTTGTGCTTTCTCTCTCTCAAATAAATAAATAGAATCTTTAAAAAGAGAGAGAGAGATGGAAATGCATAAATTAACCACTGTTTGAAAGTATTTTATCTACATACTGAGAAATACATGAAAACCTTTACAAACAGACCACGAAAATGCAGTATGGAAGTAAATCACATACCCTGCATGTCTTAAATAGCAGTAACTAGAAGTGCCAAAATTCGGTTAACTTTTGTTTTTTCAGCCATCCTTGCAAATGTGGGGCGGGATTCAAGTTTCCAATTACAGTTCAAGGGGTGTTTGCTCAAACCCAGACCGAATTTTCTTGCAATTTCCTGCAGTTCCAGTTCAACCAGCCCCAGGGGGTGGCAGATAGGGGAAGAGCTTGTCCTTTAGTCTTCTGTCCCCTGGAACCCTCCACTTGTCATTGTAAGGAGTCCATTGAAGAGCAGCGGACAGCTGCTGGGCCTGGGGAACAGAGAGCTGAAGAAGAGAGGTCAGACCCCTGAGCCAGGCCCTGGTGGGCAGAACCACATGGAGGGGAAGGCACACTGGCTGAAACAGTGGCCCCTTGCCAAGAGGAAATTTCTTAACGTGCTGAATCAAAAACTCTCATGTAGGCCCTACCTGCCTCTCAGGTTCTTCCTCTGACCTCCCACCAACCCTCTGACCCTACACTCTACCTCTTTAAGGCAGTTTCACTTGCTTCCAAAACAATCCTGAATTGGGGTAGGAAAGGCTGTAGAAATTCCCACCACAGCACGGCTTCCCATGTGGATGCCTCGCTGGCGGGGGTGGGGAGGAGTTGCCAGATTTAGAAAATAAAATATAACTAGTGAGACAGGATTGAGGCACTGAGGTCGGGACTCCTGTTGCTCTGGGAGTGTCTGCAGCTGCAGGATCTCAGGCAAAACAGTGGAATTCTTTAACTGGCGTTGGTCTACACACCCCCACCTAGACACTCCAAGCAGCCCGCCATTGCTGTCCTCTGCCATCAAGTCAGCTGTAAGGTCAGGTGCCCAGAGGCCCCTATCTCACCCCCAGACTCCTTGGTGACTGGCTCCCTAGCTGGGGATGGATGACTGGTCGTCAGCAGGAGACTTTGGCCTGGTCCATACCTTCCTACAGCCCAGGACAGGTTTGTGCTGGAGACTCCGAACTCCACCAACATCAGCACTGTTTTCCCGGGCTCTGAGCTCCATGTGGAACATTCCATGGTTGACAGCTCCCATCGGCCCTTACAGCTGTGGGTAGGCAAGTGTGTGACCAGTCCCCACCAGGATCTACCCTACAGTCTCCTCAGGCATTGTGGGTGCCTGGGGGATGGCAAGGACCCCCTTCCCACTTCCTGCCCCGAGAAGTCCCCAAGAGCTCCAAGCTCTCCTTCCAGACCTTCAGCTTTACTGATACTCCTAATGGCACCTATGTTCCCCACCAGCTGCTGGTCTGGGATCCAGAGGTACCCTCTGATGCTACCAAGGAGGTCTGTTCTTTCCACGGGGATGGAAATAGGTGGGAACTTCTGGGAGATGCTTCCTTGAGCGCTATGTGTGACTGTTGTGAGGTTACCTGCCTGGCCTCCTGGTTGTCCCATGGAAGAGCCCTGGCAGCCTCTGGGAGGGCCCCTGAGGAGGCTTCCAACCAGGTGACAGAAGACAGGTTGCCTTGTCCTGAGTTGAGTCAGGCCTCTGACGCCAGGAAGCCTCCCCAGCTCACTGACGCTGATGACAGGCACTCAGCTCCACCCTGGGCATGGGCTTCTGCGTCTTCATCCGCTGCCGCTGGCTCAGGACACAGAGCCCTGCAGCACATCCAGCTGCAGGCCCAGGGAGCAGGATCTTAGGAGTCCCTAGTGCCTCCCAGAGTTTTCCAATGAAGAGACGTGTACCGAAAAAATAGAAGAAAATATAGGACACCCAAGTAATTTCAGATTTCAAGGAAACAACAAGTAAGTTTACCGTGTAAGTATGCTCCAGGCAGATTTCTGTGTTTTACTTAGTAACCCTAGTTTTTCCATATGCAGAGGACGGTCCACGGGAAGAAGCACTCTTCCCTCAGCCAGCACCCCCACTGGAGGGTTCGGAAGGACGGAAGTTGGAAGGCGCCCACCAGGGAGGTGTCCTGTGAGCTATAACCAGCAGGATCTTCACAGTGCACTTTTGAGGGGCTTATCTTCAAAGTCTCAGGAAAGTCCTTAGTCTGAGGATGGCTCAAGACACCAGGCAGGCCAGGGTAGGCCCAACCTCCCTTCCGAGGCTTCCCCTGCCCACCAGCCACCCCTTCCTCCCGCCAGCGGGGGCCTCCACCCCAGCTCCCTTCCTCCTGGCCAAGCCTCAGCAAGGACTTTGCAACCATCAGGGCAACCCAGGTCTTCCTCCTCGGATGGAGGGACGTGGGGAATCCAGGCCGCATGGACGTATCTCAGAGCCTGGCAGCTGGAGCCGGGTGTCCTGGCTCCATTCCCTGCCATCATGTCCCCTTAGGTGGAGTCCCCTGCAGACACCTTCGGACACTACTTCCTGTATACATTGGAGACAAAGGCCCCTGCTTCCCTCGTGGGCTTGAGTGGGGTCAAAAGTGCGTGGGTAATAGTAAAGAGCACCTGTGTCAGGGGTGGTTACTGTTCTCTGGGTCCCTAAATCTCTGTCTGTCAAGGGGCCACCTACTCTTGCTTTCTGCCCTCTCCCATTTGGAGCATAATGGATAAGGAACGGGTGCATTGTGAGGCACCGGATCGGCTGAGGGAGAGGCTGCAGGGCCCCTTGTAATTCCTTTAACAGAAAACATTGCCTGCATGGGGTACCCCAGAATTAGTCCCACCTCAGAGGAGGAGAATGGCCCCCTCACTTCCTTCCAGTCCAAGGACCCTCACTGTTTAAATGTTTCACATTCTAAGAATTCTTTTTTCAGGGCATCTTCTACACTTTTTCAAATTCCCGTGTCATCTGAACTTTCATGACCCAGGGGGACAGAGACCAGGCCACCCTTCTAGCCTCACCTGGCTCTGCCTCAGTGCACACTCCCCCCCCCCCCCCCCCCCGCCCCAGCATATAACCCAAGCTCCAGATTGCCAACCTGAGGGCCAGGTTCTGGTGCTAGACAGGAGGCTCAAAGTGGACCACAGTTCTGGAAGTGGGGACAAGGATGGGGGGGCATTGATATGCATTTTATGAGCACTCTTACATAATCGTCATAACAAACCTGACACCAAGGGAGAATGTGCTGCCCACAGATGCTAAGTGATCGTCCCACTTGTCAGACCAGCAGGCAGAAGCCAGTGCAAGGCTTAAAAGAACTTGAAAGCAGGGCCGTCTGGAGGGTTGAGTAGGGTACGACTCTTGGTTTCAGCTCAGGTCATGGTCTCAGGGTCCAGAGATCGAGCCCCGAGTCTCCTGGAGTCTGCTCCAGATTCTTTCTCCCTCTCTCTCTCTCTCTCTCACTTCCCTCCTGCCCCTTCCCCCTGCTCCCATGCACGTTCTCTCTTTCTCTCTAAAATAAATAAATAAAATCTTAAAAAAGAAGAAGAAGAAGAATTTGAGAGCAGGCTAGTGATTGCCTTGGCGCCAGTAAGCCCAGCTCCCACCCAGAAGCAAGGAGCAGAGTCACAGGATGCGGCCAGGCTCACTGACGGGCCTCCAAATGGGAGGGGCCCAGAGTGGGCATCAAGGACCAAGAATTGGGAAGCTGGATGGAGAAACAGGAAGTGGCAAGGCTAGGCCCCTGGGGCGGTCTGGCACCAGACAGTCCAGGAGTGTGCTCCCCTGAGGCCCAAAAGGGCCCAGATAGGGGGTGGGGGTGGGGAGGGGAGAGTGGAGGGTAGCCACAGTAAGGAAGGCCTGTTAGATGTCAGGGGCCAGGGGCCAGGGCCAGAACCCAGAGCAACAGGTGGGCCAAGGTGGCAGCAGCTGCGCCTAGAGCCCTTAGGTCAGCCCGCGAGGGCCCTGGGAGCTGCACTGTGCCTCATTTCCTAGGCCCAGACACAGGGCATTGTGCTGGAATGCGGGCCCACGTCACCCCTGCCCTCAAGCTGGGAAGCCATCTCCACCCTCATTTCCCCACACTGTCTGCTCGGCTGCTCGGGGTGGCCGCCCGGCAGGCTGCTTGCCCCCCTTCCGGGCCCAGGTCTCAGGCTCACTGGGCTCCCCCAACATGACACTGGATCCCAATGGCCGCTTTCCTCCAGGCCTGTGGACACCCTCTCAGGCAGCCAAGATGGACTAGCGTCTCGGGCTCAGGCCTCAGGCTCCCTCCTCTCTCTGGCTGAGTCCCAAAGTCTGGGCTCAGACACCCTGAACTTCAAGACGGTCACGGAGAATCCAGGACAAATCTCTCCAAACAGAGTCATCTCCACAGAGTGACCAAATCTGGGTACCTTCCAGAAGGTTGTCAGCTACCAGGCAGACTCTTGACCCCTTGAGACAGTTCCCCTTTCTCCAGGCCTGGGAACCAGCAAAGTGGCCTTTCTTATCCCTCCCAACTTATCCCCCCTTGTTAAGCCCAAACCCCCCGGGGAGGGGTCTCCTGTCAGGCTGCTGCAGGTCAGTTCCCCAGCTGTGATTAACATTTTAGGGAGTCGGGAGAAAGAGAAGCACTAGACGTGGGGTTCGCAAAGTGAGGTCCCAGGAGCAGGAACAGCCCCTGGGGACTTGAGAGAAACATAGATGCTTCGGCCCTGCCCTGAGTCCCAGCTGAGGTGGGGTCTGGTCAGTGTGCCCCCCCCGGGGGGGGGATTCTGACAGCCTCTCAAGCTGCAGCAGCTGCTTCAGCTGTTGGTGACTGTCAGGTGCTGCAGGTGGCTGTCCTCCCTGAGGCTGCTGAAGAGGGGAGCCTCCGTGTCTGGGGGGAGAAGGCGATTCCTGGAAGCACCAGGCCATGCCCTGAAGCCCTTCTGACTTACCCTAGGTGTTAACACTGGGGGAAAAGCCCAGAGCTGCACCAAGGTGGCGCAGGGCCACCTAAGATAAAAAATTAAAGTTCCCCAAATATTATCGTTGGGAGTACTTAGGAAGGCTCTACTGTGGTGTCTTTTACACAAATATTGTGAGTCACAATAACTGTGTTTATCTTCGTTTTCCTTCAGCAAATAAGGAAACATCTGCGGGGGTGCTGATATTTATTTATTTTTGGATGAGCATTGTGATGTTGGAAATATTTCGTTCAGGATTATAGAACCCTGAGGCTAGAAGCACTGCCCCTGAGGAGGAGCGAGGAGTTAATTGGTAAATAATGTAGACTGTCCCTTTTAATTAAGAAGACCTCAGTGTGTCATTCCTGTTTTTAAGTGACTTCGCTTCAGGCATCTGGCTTCTCAATAAAACGTAAGATCAGGCCACAGTGGGAAAGGAAAGGCAGTCCCAGTAGAGGGCGCCTGGCCCAACAATCCCAAATTAAATTGCCTCTTCTGTGCCTCAGTTTCCCCGTTTCTCTGCCTCATGGGGGAGCTAAGAAGCCAGGTGCAGTTGCAGACTCAGGCTCTTGATCTCATTGAGCCAGGCCCTTGCGAGGGGTCCTTGTGTGTAGATCCCTACAGTGGCTGCCATAAAAATCCTACTGATCTCCAGGGCTCCTGCACTTAATGTAAGAAGAAAAGGGGTGCTTTGTATCCTTTGACAGTAGAGCACAAAGAAGAACAGCCCTACTAAAAACCTAATCCACAAGAGTCTGAGCCAACAGCAAGGTGCCTCTCCCAACTCTATGTTCTTAAGGAAAAGGCTGGATGCAACCAGCCTTTGGAGAGAATACTTCTTTTTAAAGTTGGATTGGAAGAAACAAAAACATATATCCACACACAGACTTGCAAGGAAGGCTCACACGGCTTTGCTTGTAATAGCCAAAATATGGCTGTCCGTTAACAGGTGAATGGATAAACAAACCATAGTTTATCCAAACAATGGAACGCTCACTGCTCAGCCAAATAAAGAGATGAACTACTAGCACACGGAACAGTAGGAGTGAATCTCAAAGTCACTGTTCTTCGTGAAATAAGCAGGGCAAAAAGAATACGAGCTGTGTGTTTCATTTGTATGAAAGTATAGGAAGTGCAAGGGCGCCTGGGTGGCTCAGTTGGTTAAGCGTCTGCCTTCAGCTCAGGTCATGATCCGGGGGTCCTGGGATTGAGCCCTACATTGAGTCCCCCATCGAGCCCCACATCGGGCTCCCTGCTCAGCAGGGAGCCTGCTTCTCCGTCGCCCCACTGCTTGTGCTCTCTCACTCACTCTCTCTCAAATAAAGTCTTAAAAAAAAAAAGTATAGGAAGTGCAAACTAACCTGTAGTGACTGAGGGCAGGTCAGTGGTTATCTGGGGGAGGGAGGGGTTACAAGGGCACAAGGGAATGTGGGTGCTGGATACGCTCACTCTTGACTGTGGAGGTGGTTTCATGAGTGATTTTTCATAAGTTAAAATTTATCAAATGGTACACTTGAAGATGTACAGTTTATTGTATGGCAATAATACATCAGTGAAGTTAAAAAAATATGGGTGGGCAGTTCTATTTCTTGGAGAAGTTGGTCACGTTTCTGCTAGAGTCTCTATTCTTTCTGGCTCAGTTAGAACATGCAGATTTTTGTGGTGCGCTGTTGACCCCAACAGAGAGATGAAAAGTATTCCAGGCAAATGGTGTGTGCATTTGTAAGTATAAGGTGACAGGGAATGAAGAAATGGATCTCTTTTATAGTGACAGCGGTATTAGTAATAATCAACAATCTAAGCATCTGTTATCTGCCAGGCTGAGCGTTTTACAAACATTACCTGATTTAATGCTCACACAACCTTGTGAGAAGGTGCTATTGAACCCACCATACAGAGCAGGGCATGAAATCTAAGGGAGACTGAGTAAGTCCCTAAGGAGTGGCAGGCAGGTCCAGGGTTTGATCGGGTCTGTCGCCCTGCACTCTGAGATATTAAATATGGCCATCTCTGGCCGGTGTGATCAGAAGTGAATTTTATTTTTTTTTTAAGATTTTATTTATTTATTTGACAGAGAGAGAGAGAGTGAGAGAGGGAACACAAGCAGGGGGAGTGGGAGAGGGAGAAGCAGGCTTCCCGGAGAGCAGGGAGCCCAATGCGGGGCTCGATCCCAGGACCTGAGACCATGACCTGAACCCAAGGCAGATGCTTAACGACTGAGCCACCCAGGCGCCCCAGAAGTGAATTTTATTTTATAATTTTTAAGTACTTCTCAAACTTGCCACAGTAAACATGTACTACTATTAACCAGCAGTATTTGAAAGTCTTTAAAATTATTATAGCCACTTCGTAACCATACTTTTTAAAATTCTTCTGTAAGCATCATTCCGACTGCTTATTAAGCCTATTGAGCGCCACGTGCTTAATCTCTTATTTTTTTAAAAGATTTTATTTATTCATTTAACCAAGGACCTCAAACTTGAGCATGCTTCAGGATCACTTAGAGAGCTTGTTAAAGCAGAGCACTGGGTCCCACCCCAGAGTTTCTGATTCTGTTTATTCATTTAACCCCTATCCTGCCCGGCAGTGCTGGACGAAACAGAAACACAGGTGAAGGAGTTATTGGAGGCCAAGGTTAATGAACTAGCTACAGTTCTGACTCAGTCTGCAGGCAGTTCCTTGCACCTGAACCTCTATTGGAACCACTAGAGATGGGAGGGGCTTAAAGCTTCAGCCTTGGGGTGTTCTGCTAAAGGCTGCTCACCACAGATTGCTAGGAGCTCACCTGCAGAAGAAAAAAAATATGTTGGGTTTATGGGCTTGCAAGCAGGAGAGAAAGCCCCCAGAGACTCAGGAAGGAGCTGTGAGAGGCTTCTAACAGGATCGGCTATCTGCAGGGTGACGCCTGGGGGCATGAGGAACCGGGACGCAGTCCTAGATGGCATGCTGTCGAGAAGGGCGGAGCAATTTGGTAATTGGGCATCTAATCTTATCAGGAAGGTGGGAGCACTGGTCACTCAGATTCATCAGAAGAGGTCATTCAATCACTTTTGTGTTTGGGGAATGACCAGGTCTGTCTTGTTCCAAACACATGAGAGGGTGGGAGGCTTGTCTTAAGATCACTGACCTGCACTTGGGCAACCACCATCTGGCTGCCAGCAGGGCTGGTTGTCACATTTTCGGTTCAAAACCCAGCGTCCTTCTCAAAACCCCAAAGAGAGGGCGCCTGGGTGGCTCAGTCCTTAAGCGTCTGCCTTCGGCTCAGGTCATGATCCCAGGGTCCTGGGATCAAGCCCCGCGTCGGGCTCCCTGCTCGGCGGGGAGTCTGCTTCTCCCTCTGCCTCTGCCCCTCCCCCCCACTCATGCTCTC
This sequence comes from Phoca vitulina, assembly GCF_004348235.1. Classification (NCBI taxonomy): domain Eukaryota; kingdom Metazoa; phylum Chordata; class Mammalia; order Carnivora; family Phocidae; genus Phoca; species Phoca vitulina. The sequence goes on along the minus strand of NW_022589713.1, from coordinate 15,830,779 downwards.
TCTCTCTCTCTCTCTTGCTCCTGCTCTCTCTCACTCTCACTCATTCACTCTCTCTCAAATAAATAAAATCTTTAAAAATAAAGAGCGTTCTGAGGAGCCTCATCTGTTGGCTTTGCTTATGGCACCTGCCAGTGCTATGTCACATGGTCACCCCATATGCAAGAAAGACTGGGGAAGGTTGTTTTCCTCGCCTGGTTTGCTGGCACCCATGCTGAAACTGAATTACATCAGCAAGGCAGAAGCGGAGAATGGATAGTAGGAAGGCTGCCAGCAGCATGGCCAGCTTTGCAGGAACCCAAAACACATGTTTAACCTCTCCAGTATTCAGCCCATGTGAGTCACATCTAAAATTGTAACAACGGTGAAATGAGTTCCAGGCTGCCCTGATTTACAAATGCTCAGTGCATGAGGAACCCATATAGGACTTGCAAACTGGTGCGTAGCCCACCCACTGCTCCAGTTACCCCTGTGCCCTTGGCCGCTGGTCCAGATTGTTACCTCCCAATAGCCATCTTTCCCTTTTTCTGTAAGTAACAGAAGCTCCCATTTTTAGCTGGGCTCATGTCTGCCTGGATTAAAGGCATTTCCCATCATTTCCCATCATTTTTTGCAGCTAGATATGATTATGTCCGTAAGTCTGGCCAGTGGAATCTAAGCAAAAGTGTCATGTGTAGTTTTTGGGAAATGTCCTTATATGGAGAGAATGTGCACTTCTGTGTCCACTTCTCCGTCTGAAATGTGGACAAAATGGCTGGAGCTCAGAAGCCATTTTGGGCCATGAGGTGGAACTCACACAGAGGATGGCAGCATAATGACATATTAGGAGCTTGGATTCCTTATGATCTTGGAGCTTCTGTAGCAGCCCGGGACTGCTTATCCATGAACTTCATTTACATGAAAGGGAAATGAACTTCTACATTGTTTTAACCTCCGTTAATGGGTTTCTGTCACTTGCAGCTAAACCTAATCCTCGTGTTCTATTTCCTTGAACATTCCCACTGTGCATAAGGTTTTCTCATCTCATCTGTGGTGGTCCATCTAGTTTCTGTCCTCTGGGCAGTGGCCTTCTTCATCATTCTTGGCTCCCTAAGCATGTGTTTGAGTCCCCGTCAGTGACCTGTAAGTGCACTCTCTCAACCCCCCTCTGTACTTCTCCTTCACTGCCCCTCTCTGGTTGCGTCCTAGAAGACTGAACTAGGGCCCAGCAGAGGAATAGGCTGCACAAAGTAGAATTAATTCAGGAGCACCGACTCATGGGGGCACACTCGCTGAAAAGTCATGTCTGACCAAACACAGGATCCCTCCTTGCTCTTCCCTACCTCCTCGCTTCACTTTGTGCCACAAATTTCTTCCATTAGAGCCATTTGAGTTTAAAAGACACATTAGAAATACAAGTAACCCTGGAGAATGGACTATTTTCCATTTGCAGTTTACTGCAAATTAGTTTAATCCAATTTCTTTTTTAATTCATTCTTCCATTAAACATTCATGAAGAGCCTATTTTATATCCTTTTTAAAAAAGATTTTATTTATTTATTTTGAGAGAGAGAGCATGCGTGTGCCATCCAGGGGAGAGGCAGAGGGAAAGGGAGAGAGGATCTCAAGCAGACTACATGCTGATCAGGGAGGGGAAGAAGGGGCTCAATCCCACCACCCTGAGATCATGACCTGAGCTGCAATCAGGAGTCAGAAGCTTAACGTGCAGAGACACCCAGGTGCCCAAGACTATTATCCTAAGAGATGGATAATGTATTATTTGTGCTGGAGATCAGAAGTCTCACACGGTTCTCACTGAACTAAAATCAAGGTGTCAACAGAGCTGGGTTCCTTTGTGGAGATTTGGGGAGAATAATTTCCATACCTATTCTGCTTCTAGAGGCTATGGGAATTCTTTGGCTCTTCTCCCCTTCCTCCATCTTTAAAGCCAACAACGGGGTGGGGGTCGGGGACACTCGCCATTGCATGTTTCTGACCACAGGGGAAAAAGTTTTCTGGGCTTTATGTTCGCAGTCTCAGGCAATTAGATCACCGCCCTCAGCCCCCTTCCACGTATAATCAAAGGTAACAGCCCCACCTCAAGGTGTGTAACTTCAATCACATCTGCAAAGTCACTTTTGCCATGTAAGGTAACACATTTACCGGTTCCAGGACTAGACCATGGATTTCTTTGGCAGACTTTATTCTGCCCCCAAATCCTTAAATTTACAAGCCCCAAAGCCACTGCCTACGGCCAAATTTCTTAAAATCCTTTTTCCTCCCCCACCCACTTCCAAAGCTGCAACCGCTTTTGCACGTCCCTCCTCAATACTCCCCCCGCAAAACTCCGTCACAGGCCCAGCCCTGAGCTGCCTCCTTTATCCCGGCGCCCCCTGCCTCCCGGGCCTGGGAAGGGGGGTGGGGACGCCGGAGCAGGAGAGCTGTCTGCGGGCGGGAGACCCCCGCGGGGTTGGGGCGCAGCTACCTGGGGCGACCTCTGCCCCACGTCCCCCCTGCCCCACTGATGGCCACGCACGCGGGTCCCCCACTTCTGTCTCCTCCTAGACCTCGTCCCTCGCAGCGCCACTGGCTGTGACGACCTCGGCCCGCGGCGGGGACACCAGGAGCTCTCCATGTCCGAGGCTGAGCCCACCCTCCGGAACCCTGGAGGGGCGCTCCTGCCGCCACCCCTCCTCCTCCTCCCCCTCCTCCTCCTCCTCCCCCTCCTCCTCCTCCTCCCCCTCCTCCCCCCTCCTCCTCCTCCTCCTCCTCCTCCTCCTCCTCCT